>NW_027529426.1:7146497-7240117 GCF_008692635.1 Crocuta crocuta | reverse complement strand
TTGGTAGCTGTGGGGTTTTAGAAACAAAGTTGAACTAACATAATATATATTGGGAGATAGTTATATTCAATTGATTAGAATTATTTCAAGTAATATGTAAGTCACATGATTATATCAGCAAATTAGAATGTTAGAATATGTTACATTTTATATTGTTTAGAAACAAGATAAAAACATTAATAAGCTTTAGATTTTATTAATTTATTAATGTAAAGTTAAAATTTTAAGGCTATTATTTTACATTATTTATTATTTAAAGCTTATTATTTAAGGCTATTAATTTACATTAATTTATTAATGTAAAGTTAAAATTTTAAGGCTAACTACACACATGCAAAACAAATTTACACAATTGCAATAGAAATTGGATGCATCACTTTGAAATCAGGAGGTGAAAAAAATTGAATTAAAAATATTTCAACAATCCAATGAAATTAAGATAGAGCAATAAATCCAAATACATTAATAATAACAGTAATAAAAATAATGATAAATGTGAAAGGGTTAAATCAATCAGATTTGATAAAAAATATATAAATGTGTGAAAAAGAATTGCAAGATTACCAAATTGAATGGAAACAAAAATTCAATTAAACACTGTTACAAAGGACATAAAAACAGCATAAGGAAGCATTGCAATTGGAAACAAAAGAAAGGGAAAAGTTGCTCCAAACAAATACTAAATATAAGAAAGCTGACAGAGTTATAGGCCTGTTAATAAAATCAACTAAAGAAAAAAATACACACATATATATATATTTACATTTCTAGGTACACATAAATTCCTAATTTATATATAGATATATAGATTAGATATAGATATAGATGATATAGACATAAATATAGATAGATATTGTATATATTAGTTGTGTAAAGAATGGAATGAGAAAGTTTATAAACAGAATGATTTCACTGGGAAAATAAGAGCAATTCAAATCACATAAAATCCTGAGAACAAAGTATACAACTTATAAAACCAAACTGGAATGATTATTTAAAAAAATAACAAATCTATGATCAAAGAGGGTAAATTTAACTTGCTTTTTTAATAATTTGTTTATTAAGGAAAAAGAGAGAGAGAGAGAAATGGAGAGAGAGGAAAACTAGACAAGGAGACCACATATTTAGATAGGAAAGACACAAATAACCACCTTTTCTTTTCTTTTCTTTTCTTTTTTTACAAATAGTTTATTGTCAAATTAGTTTCCACATAACACCCAGTGCTCATCCCTACAAGTGCCCTCCTCCATGCCCATCCCCCCACCCCCTACATCCATCAGTTCTCAGTTTTTGTCAGCATTCAAGAGTCTCTCATGGTTTGCCTCTCTCCCTTTCCCCCACCATTTCCCCCCTTCTTCTCCCCCTTGGTCCTCTGTTAACACAAATAACCATCTTGACATATTAAAAGTACATAAAGCATGGAAAAACTCGGGTTCTTGATTAAACTATTAAACTGTTGGAAAATTCTGAAACTGCCCACTGCCAAAATATTTCTTTATGGAGATAATCAATATTAGTATTATTTAACTCATTGGTAATTGAATCTTCTCACTACTAAAATGATGTAGCACCCAAGTCGAGAATTTAGAAAATGATCCACTAAGTAAACAACAAAAGAGAGAAAGCAAATGATAAAAAAAAGAGAGAAGAAAATTATGTAAGAGGAAATGAAATAATAAGAGCAATAAAATATAGAGTAGTGAACTAAAAAATTAATGTAATAGACAAAATCCCAGAAAATTCAGTGTAATATATATATACTCTAATTAGGATAACAAATGTGTTCAGCAATTTACCTCAACAAGATCAACCTACAAAAATCAGCCTCATACCTACACATCATCAAGAAATAATTAGTAAAATGTTCTTAGTTAAAATGTCAAGAAATAATATGAAGTACTAAGGAATAAAACTAGTAAAACATGGATAAAGACCTTTCATGGAGAATAGTACAAAATGTAATTGAAAGTTGTAAGAATAAACAGAGAAATGTAGAGATTCATTACTTTTATATATGGGAAATTTCAGTATGATAAGGATGTCAATTTTATATATATTCAAAGTTGTCTCATTAAAATCACAACAAGCTTAATTTTATAATATGAAAAACTGTTATCCATATCACAAAATAAAGATCTAAAATGTTTAGTTATTCTCTTAATTTTTATCAGAGATATGACTTCTAAAATGTATATATTATGGTAATCATTGAAGTTTCTTTGTAAATCCACATATAAGCTATTTTTGTTAAAAATCACCAGATTTTTAAAAGAATGTGTTTTCTCTCTGCAGCATAAATTGTTTATTTGGCTTTTAAATAGAACAATAGCTTACTCTGTCACAAAAAACTCTAAGGATAGAGTCCACTTCCAGATTCACTGGGCCCAAAGGAAGATGCTCACTCAATGCAGTTGCTATGTAACAAAACTACTAGAGACAAATTATTCTTAAATCTATTTGTGGAGATCATCTCAATCAAAACAATTTTGAAGAATAAATGAGAACATTTGCCTGACACAATACCAAGATTCAGTCTACAGTTAAATAAATGGGAAATAGTTTCAGAACAGTTATGTACACAAGGGCTAATGAAATTAAACAGAAATTCTAAAGATATATATAAACATAGATATTTTATATATATCAATAAAGGTACTGCAAAACAGGATAAAAGATGGAGTCATCAGCAAACGACACACGGAAAACTAGTGCCCTGGGACCTATAGGTGGTTCAGTAGATTAAGCATCAGACTCTTGATTTCAGCTCAGGTCATGATCTCATGGTCATGCGATCTAACCCTGTGTTGGGCTCTGTGTTGACAGTGTAGAGACTGCCTGAGATTCTCTCTCGCACTCGCTCTTTGCCCCTGCCCCGTTTGTGTGCGCACTCTCTCTCCCTCTCTCTGTCTCTCTCTCAAAATAAATACATAAATGTTAAAAGCAAATTGTGCTCCATATCCAAAAGAAAAAAAAATGTTATTTCTTTACACCAGATTTAAAATCCATTACAAAGCAGTAATGGCTCAAATGTTTAAAAAAAAAAAAGTCTATATAGAACAAAACATTGAAGTGTCTCTTTCTATTATCACATAAGGTAAAATATCTTAATTGAGACACAGAAAACACAAAACAACAAGACAAAGGACAGATACATTTATTTCTTCTATTCATCCCCTCCCCATCTGAGTTTTCCGATAAGTTCTTCAAGTTCACACCTACATCCTGACCTCTGGATATGCTGATCTCATTGCCCAGAATGTCCATCTAAATCCTATTCCCATCCTTAACCTCAATTAACCGCAATTCATCCTTCAGATCTTTGCTTAGATGTTCAATTTCTTCAAGAAAGCCTTTCATGATGTCCCAACCTAAGAGTAATTTAAGTCTCCCCATCAAGTTGTAAACTCCTAGGATCTTCCTTCCTTAATATTCATCAGTGTCCATAATGACATGTTTGTGTGGTTGTTCTATTAACAGCTGACTCCATGCACTACTATACAGCCCCATGTTCATCAGTATGTCTCAAGCGCCTAAAACAATGCCTGGAACAAAGAAGGTATTCCATAAATATTGTAGAATAAATAATATAAGAGACTGATTTCAATGGAAAGGTGAGGAGAGGAGTGGAAAAAGCTTAATACAACTTTTGTAAAAAGGTGATCTGTGTGCTGAAGCTTTGTAAATAGTCAGGGTTTGGACATGACAAATGTAGACTGCATTTCCAGAAAGTCAGAAAATCCTAGGGTTTTTCCTGCTAACCCCACTGGTTGTAATCAGACTTTCCTTTAATCCTTCCTGTAAACTATTATCCCTATTCATTTGTAATTCACTTTGGGGCAGATTCCACACCTGATTTATCTCTGTGTTGTTCATTTCTTCATTGATTTACTTCAATCAGGCAGACAAGACTATTCTTTCATGGAGATTTTATTCTTATTGTGGGGCATGAAGGGCAGAAATTAAAAATTTAATAAGAATATGTCATGTTGCAGTTAATGATTTAAATGCCTTGAGAGATACTGGATTACACTGGGTAGCCACATGTGGCTTCACTGAGGAGGTGACATTTAAGCTGATATTTTAATATGTACCTCTAAGCTCCTAATGCATTGTAGTGGTTTATAATGTTAGTAGCTGTTTGATTATTGTGTGTTAGATTTAATTGAATATTTATGCAATTATTTAAAATCCTGATAGCTCCTTGTAGCTTTCTGTCACTAAACTAGGTCAGGAGTAAAATTTATCTCTATAATAGTTAAATAACTTTTACTAGTCATTAAAACTGTAATTAAAGGGAGAAGAATGCCAACCCTGACCTATCTTTGGGTGTCCATCTTATGAAATAGAACTAGTGGCCCTCCTTTTTATTCCCAGCTCCTTTGCTGAGTCTTCTTTTACTGGTATTGTCTGTATTCTACAAAGCATAGCCTTAAATAATCAATTTATCCTATTTACCTTCTTAGTCAAGAGCCTAGGAGCACCTAGGTGGCTCAGACAGTTAAAGATCTGACTCATGATTTTGGTTCAGGTCATGACCTCATTGTTCATGAGATTGAGCCCAGCATCCAGCTCTTCACTGTCAGTGCAGTGCCCATTTGGGATTCTTTCTTTCTCCCCCTCTTTCTGTCCCTCCCCTCCTTGTGTGCTCACTCTCTCTCTCTCTCAAAATAAATAAACTTAAATAAATAAATAAACATTTAAAAAATTGTTAAGAAATTTTCTCTAGTTCATCATAGAGAAGTGCTCTCTATATTAGTTTTCAATGTTGTCTAAGAAATTTAATGATGTAAAGTCACACACATTGACTCTCTCAGTTTCTGTGGGTAGGTCTGAACATTCTGTATATATTCAAAGTTGTCTCATTAAAATCACAAAAGGATTATTTTTATAATATGAAAAACCGTTATCCATATCACAAAATATAAATCTAAAATACTTAGTTATTCTCTTAATTTCCCTACAAGACTGGAAGCAAGTGATGGCAAGGACTGGTGCTTATCTGAAGGGTCAACTGGGGATGGCTCCAACTCCACACTCATTTAGGTTTATTGGCAGTGTTCATATCCTGTGTCTGGAGAGTTCATGGTAATTTACTTCTTTAAACCAACATTGGAGACAGAGTCTCTGGAGAATCTGTAAGCTAACCAGTCTTTTTTTAACATAACATAATCCCAGAAGTGACATCTTAACATCTTTATTGTATTCCACTGATTAGAAGCAATTCATACGTTCCTCCCATGTTTCATGAAGAGGATTGTAAGAAGGTATAGATATTAGTAGATGATAGCCATGGGAGTAAACTACAAATCTGTCTACTACAGTATTTTTTTAAGCTCTTAGATGAAGCTTTCACATAAATTTTGTGCTAAAAGTCTTCATCACACATGTTATTATCAATAGTTATAACAATCATAAGATAGCTAGTAATCAGGTAGTCCTACTGTCATAATTCACCTATTGAACAACACAGTCAGGTAAGCAGCAACAACAGTGTACCTATTTTATGCCTGACAAAATAGAAGCCCAGAGCAGTTATCTGCACTCAATATCACATAATCTGTCAATAGCAGAGCTGGAGCCTGAACACTGGTTTCCTAATAATAATTTCAGTGCTCCAATTTACCACTTTGCTTCACTGGGAAATGCAGTCAGAAAGATTGGCTTCCTCAAACTCAGCAAAATAGATATAACTCCAGGAGACACAGAAAACCAGTTACTGCTTCCAAAATCTAGTGCATCTGCTTACCACTTAATGATTGGAGGAAATTAATAACACTTTATTCCAACCATACATAGGAAAGAGTGTAATTATCTTCTTTGCGTTTCTGTACTATCAGCAGCTTCTATTCCCCGTTTTGTGGCCAGTCTTAGCCAGTTGTTGTATATCACTCCCACAAGGAGTTGAATGAGTGCTTTTCCTCAAAAAATGATACAAACCAGCCTCTATGTCCATAGCTGACTCATAGCTTAATCAATGGTTTAGGTCTCCTCTTTCCATTGTTATAATAATTTTTAAAAGGGGTAGATATCTTTCTTTTAAAAACTTAAATGTACTAAACAAAACAAATATGTTTTAAACCAGTTGACACAGGCTTCTACATACAACAACAAAAATAACAAAGAATGATCTCTGCACAAATCAGTTAAATTTTACCCAAGGTGAGAGAATGTCTGAATTTTTTATTTGATATTAAGGGTCAGTGGCTTGTCTTTAATTTCCACAAGGTATTACTTTTGTAGTCATTTGAAATCTCTGGTGTTTATCCATGTTTGCTTAATATGACCTAGTTGGAATGTTTGTCCAATTATCTTGTGTTATATTCACAAGGTTTACTAGAGCAATGCACAGGACAAAGATTTGTTTTGGAAAGCATGGAGGAGTTGAGCTTATGGGAAAAGAAACTGATTTCAGGAAAACAGGTACTGTTTGAGGATACTGACTGAGCTGATAGAGACGGACGAGCAGTAATGTGTCAATAGAAGAAAAAGGAAAGGGAATGAAATACATGACTTCACTAAAATTATACTCTGTCCCTTTCAAAATTTTCCTCTGGGTAAGTAAAAAGAAATATACTGAGACAATACGGTTAAGAAAACTCTTCAAGAATTTGATACAATTTAAGAATTCAAAAAATGTCCAAAGGGATTTAGAGTAGAGGGCTATTTTTGAGGTTATTTGTTTTGTTCAAAGTAGTCATCATTCATTCACATCTAAAAAACAGAAGTTAAATTTATTTCTTACTTGGGCAAGGAAGAATTGCCAACAGATGTGGTTTTCTTGCTAAACAAAGAAAGAAGCAGGGCTGCTCCATGATTTGGAGGAAGTATTTTTTATTTATTTCTGAGAGAGAAAAAAATTATAAACATATTTGACTATGATATAAATTATGTTATAATATTTTATAAAGAAAATCAAATGCATCTGAGAGATTGGGTAAAAGGGCAATGCAAATAAAGAAAATAGATTCAAAGTCAGTAGTCATTAGGGAAATGGACATTAAACAAAACAGTCTAGTGCTCATTTTAAAGAAGAACAAAAGTGAAAAAGTCATAGTAACTACTGATGTTTGAGATGAAATGGAAGATATCTCATAGATGATTTCTAGAAATAACTTCTGTCTTTTTGGAAAGCAAACTGGCTATATGCATTTCAGTTAAAGGTGTCAACCTCTCCGTACAATTATAAGCACATGTACCTTAAGACTTTTACTACAGATGTCTTACAATGTCTTTTCTAGTCACAAAACATTAGAAACTAACCATCAGTAGTGGAATGGCTCGATAAATTGAGGTTCAGTGATACCATTAAACAGAATTGGTTAGCATTATAAACCAGCTGAATCAGAAAGATTTCTAAGAAGTGTGGGTGAAGGCACAGAGCAATGAGGCAATGTCAGCTCACACTGTAAAAAATGACCACAAGTTTCTACATATTAATATTTTTGTATCATAGAAGCCTAGAAAAGACTATGAGAAGGTAGATGAGAAATTATGAACTTAGGAGTTTGGGGGGAAAACTAGCAAAATCTGCAAAATCAGTTGTATTTGTAAAATAGATGATAATATGAGGGGCTATATATATATATGTATCCATAGAAATGAGAATTCCTAAAATATAATTGGTGTTTTTCTCAGAGTGGTAGAATATGGTGTGGTTTCTATATTTTCTCTTATTATTATCTTATTGTTTATATATTATATTTATATATTATATAAAAAGAATAATAATATTTTATATATTATTTAAATGTTTCACCATGAGAATGACAAAGGGAAGAAAAAATGATAATCTCAGGAAGACAAGTATAATTTTTATAATTCATAGTCATAGTTAGTAAAATATATGGACTTTAAATTTAAGAAGCTAGAAAGTCTTAGGAGATATTTAACCTTTTATACAGCACTTCTTCCATAAGTAGAAACATGTCAAATGGCCATGTCTTTATTTTCCATACAAATTGTTTGCCTTTTGGGTTTTCATCTCCTGTTACCAGCAAGGACGAAGCTTTTCTTTCAAAGCTGCAGCTTATCAGCTCAGTAAGGAGCTGGCAGCTGTAGAAGCTTCCATAGATTTTTTTGGTCTTATACCTCAGTCTACACCTCTGAGACCAAATGCCCATGGAGGAGAGAATGTTCTATTTTTCATGAATTATTAATTACCATTTCAGAAAAGTCTCTCCTGTTCCAAAGTGATTTGCACTCATATAGTTTCCTTTTTCCTTTGTTATAATGTTCAGAATTCAAGTCCTTGAAGGCAAAAGTTAGAATCTTGTCCTAGTCCTAATCTAGCAATTATATAAAATAAAAGAGATAATGCAAAAAAATAACAATATATAACCCAAATCCTGCGACATTCATTGCTTGTACTATTTTCTTTTGTCTCAAGGGGATATTAATATTTTATAAGAAATGAGCAACTGGCATACATAAATATGCAGTTAGTACAAAAGAAATTATTTTGCCTTATTGTAAAAACTAAATTCTCTATAATTGGAGGCACTGAATTGAGGCCAAAGTAGCATTTTAGTATTTTTGTTTTGATGTGATCATAGAGTATTTTTAGTTTAGATGTCTGGTTTTTTTAGCCATATGAGAGTTGGTTCCTCTTTACAAGCCAGACCCCAGAAAATAACAACAGCTGAAAATAACAACAGTTAACCTTCTTTAAACTGAGCATTATTATCTAGATTTACTATCAAAGTAATTAATGATGACTAGTGGGCATAATATTCTGCTAATAAATGTTATGCCTTATAAGCCACAGAGGAGTAAAAATCTAACGTGCTCCAAGGTTAAATGAGATAGAGGAATGAAGATCAATCTGGGAAAATTTACAACGGCATTTGTATAAGGTGTCATGGATATGAATCCTGTTTCCCGTCCTGTATCTCAAGTACAAAGTAATTGCTAGTGATTTGATTTTTTTTTCATTCTGTAAACTTCCTTTTATAGAAAATGTAAATATAATCAAGAAGGAGAAACATATGTGTCACAAATAGTTTAGATTGCTAATTGATGATCTCATTTCTATATTTAAAAGCATATAAATTACAGACTTTTTCAACTCTGTTGATTATTTTAAAACAGAGTCATATATTGAAACAACATCTTAGATTCCTGCTGCATAAGCCTGAAATATCGTTGCAAAAATCAAACTTAGTTTGATTCAAACTTTATAAATTTTAAGCAAATTTTAAAATATAATTGAGGCTTCTTTTGTATAAATATCACTAGAGTGGTTACACCTGTAACACAAACATCCACACATGCATACATTTGTGCAAACTGCTCTCTTCTACAACCCTATAGCTTAGAGCAAACTCAACCCAAAATATTGGAGTCCACGAAAACTATCAATGTTGGAACAGTTCTATCTGAATTATGATGCCTTATAGTTCTTAAAGCCCTAACAAATACTCAGAGTTTACGTCTAATTTCCTAGAATATCCTTAGCCACACATCCTCCAAACCAGAAACAATTGCTCCTTCTTTTTCACTCCATTCCATATGAGTTCACACATACCACCTTGTTATTTGTGCTACAAACATTTGTTTAAGTTGAGTTCATCCTGTGAAAAAAGGATTTCCTTATTAATTATGTATTCCCAGTAACTCAATCCAACAGCACCTTTCACACAGGAGCCATTCAATAAACATTTGCTGCATGTAGTTGAAGTTTAATATCTGAATTCACAGGAAAATAAAAAAACAGCAATAGTAAAGACTTTCAGTCCATATTTCTTTCACTAATAACATTCCCAAATATACAGAATGTGTACTTTTCTTTATTTCTTCAAAATGTTGTCTGAGTGTTCTTTCCTCTGTCTTAGTGATTTGTCTATTAACATATGGAATAATTTAGATGAAATTTAAGTATTTGCCTGCCTAAGCATCATTTACCAAGTGTAGCTTTAAGCAAAAAGAATGCTTTTTCCAGAGGAACTGCTTTGAAAAATTCTCTAGACGAAGTTAAGAGTCCCTTAGTCCTTTATCTGACAGAATGACAGATTCACTGAACAGATCAGTATTTTTAGGGGGAAATTATTTCAGTTTCCCAGTCATCCAGGACCTAAAGTCAAAGATATGTGCATCAAGATTAATTTTTAAAAATGCCAAGAGACTTTTCTTGTGATTTTTAATGCAATAGTTAACATTGCCTTCCAAGCACACTTTGAATAAATAACCTAAGAGGTCTGAAAGTCTAATGTCTTCTCTGGAATCTCTGTTAAGACTACTTTTCCTATTATTCCCTTCCCACTCCAAAAAACTTTTTAAAAGAACAATCTGCCCTTAAAAGTAGACACATTGAGTTAAGTACAGATTCAGTATTGACTGAGAACTGATTCAACCAGAGACTGCTTCATGAGAATCTATTATGTACCTTATCATATATCATATCATAGAACAAGACAGATTGAAACAGGACCTTATCTGCACTCTCATGGACCTTAGGCACAAGGAGGAGACAGGCCACAAAGGTACATGAGGTTGTGTAATATAACTTTAAATAACGATCAGCGCTTCAAAGCACTGACAGAAAGGGGCAGTGAGTGGCCAGTGAGGAGTAACATTTTCAATAAGTTGCAAAGCAAACTGGGAATGGAGTATCTCAGCAGAGAATAAAATTTAACAGTCAGTCACAGGAGAAGCCAAGATATGGATAGATATTTGTGATGAAGAGGGAAAATTAAAAACAAACAAACAAACAAACAAAAAAACCAAAAAAACAGAGGTTACCTGATGAAAGTATGTCAAGTTTTTTTAAATTTTTAATTATCATTTAGTGTCTTAATCTTAAGCATTAATAAATAGCCAATAATCACTGGATATTCATAAAGTTTCTTATTAAGAAAGAAGCACTAAACTAAATAGAATAAGGAAGGAAATAGAGTACCAATACTATGAGTAGAAGTCTTTAGAATATACTCAGTCAGTACTCTCAGAAAATTCAAAGAAAATATTATATCCAAATGTATATACAAGCATGTACTATTTGGTTTTTAAACTATGGATGTGTATATCAGTAACAAAAATGAAAAAGTAAGAAATTCCTTTGTATAATTTACTATTAAATAAGTTATCTTTGTTGAAAGTGTATATTTTTAATGGTAAATTGTTGCAGAAAGAGGAGAAAACAATAATAAATAAAACAATATGGTTCTGAAACATCAGAGGCACATTATGTTGGTCTTTTTGACATAGGGCTTTCTCTTTTTGATCAGCTATAGTACTGTGATTCCAAGTAACAAAAAAAGCAATACACATGGACATAAAAATGATTAAATCTAGAGGTAATTTGGGTTTCCTGAGGGTCAACTTAATCCATGGTTCTGATTTCTTTGCACTACTCTTGCCTTGAATGTGCCTTCCTCTCTGTGTTTCCTTCTGGCTGTTGTCTTCACATGAAAAATGATTAAAGCATTTCCTGTGTTGACATTTGTTCTTTATAAGATTCAGAGGAAAAGAGTCTAGAAACTCCATAACTTTTCCAAAAGATCCAATAAACCCTTAATAATGACTCAAATGCTCAATGTATGAGGAGGCTGTTACTGAAACTAACATCTTGGGAGGTGACTGGAATCACCTATAGAGCATTCACCACCTGGAGCTAAGGGTACAATCAAGTTTCCCTGAGTCAGAGGGCTATATGCAGAGTGGTCATCCTAGAAATAAGGGAAATGGGACAGGATGCTGAAAAGTCAACCAGAACGGTCCATTACAGCCTATCCATTACAGTGGAACAGTAAGTATGTTATTTAACATAGGTATTTCAAGCATCTGCTACTATCATACTAACAAAATAATCACTTAAAAAATACCAGTTCAATAACCAAGTGGATGAATGGCAGGCATAATAGGAAGACTATATATAAGAAGTGGTGAAATAATAATAGAAGAAAACATCATTCTAAAAATTATATATGAGTATAAATTTACTCTGAAGGACCAACCTGTTTGCCCATGCGGAGACATTATTGCATTCCGCAGGTTAGTATCACTGGTAGCCTATAGAGCATGACAAGAGAGATCATGGAAGAGGAAACTTTCTGGTGGTATCATTTAAATTGAATTATTTGACAAATATTTTAGTATTTCAAGTTAACGTGAGGTTTCATAAAGCTAGGAAACACCCTCTAAAATGCCTCTCTAAACTCTCAGAAATTGCAATTTGAAATCAAAGAAGGTCTTTCCTTTCTGTCTTTCTTTCCCTAAGTTAAGTTTTCTACATTACAAGACAGGATTAACAAGAAGTCAACTCTCATTCAAATGGCGAGTTGTGTGAAATCCCTTTGTGCTTTATTTCTAGTGTTTATATGACATTTAAAGCACCTTTGCTTTGTTGATAGATATTGAACACCAGTAATTGTACTACCTGAGTTAATTAGGCAACTAGAGCGTGTTTACCATGCCTATCAATTTTCTGTCTAGCAGAATATCTCAAAACCAGTTAACAAGCAAGAACAGTGTGAAATGCTTGCTTAATTGTGTATACAGTATTCTCTGCAGCTAACCAATGACCTCAATTAACAAATCGAGGTTAGCGTTGTTCATTTTATTGCCGTTTTTCAGCCTTCTGGAACTGCTTTCCCCAAATCAAGGCTCTTTCTTGCAGAAAAGCTTACTGGGTTTACATCAAGCAGAGGGAGAATTGTCAAACCAGGAAATTATGCAGACTTGAGTTTAACCTAAACCTGAGTAGAGCCATAAAGAAAAAAAAACAATTTTAGCATGTTATTTTTCTTTTCAGAGTGCTTTAAGAATGTATGATTAGGAAAAACAGAATTTTATGTCTTTGTATCATGAACTTCTTTAGGAGATATACAGAATGTTAATAAAATGCTAGGTCTTATACATATAATTTTCCAGTGACAGGAATGTACTCTCTTTGCAGCATTAAATAAGCTGTGTCGTTATCTTCCACATTAGGTCCATAACTTAAAATAAACTTTGACTGTAGCTCAGATATTTCCAGTGATTGGAAACTATCATTAAAGAGGAAACGAATGGGATTGATATTCTTTAATCTGACTAGACTTTTGTTTGTGGAAAGTTAAAAGGATAATAAACTCAGCTTATTTATTTATTTTTTTTACTCTTAATGTAAAACCTAACTTCTAATACTAACCAGAGACAGAGGGCAGTATTAAAGAAAGAGAAAAAAATGGTTAAAACTTACTAAAATCAGACTACATCAAATAAACTATTTTAAATTTTTTAAAAACATTGAATGCAGAATTAATCCTTCATATTCATAACTAAGCATGTCATATTATCTTCACATTGTATTTTATAAACTCACATAGTGTATTCAAATTCCATTTTAAGCTCCTTCCAACTCTGGTTATAATGAGGAGAAAATGTAATATCTTGAATGCACTCTAGGAAAGATATTAAAATATTCTACTATCATCGCTGTACTATCTGAACAAACCCAGTTTCATTTTTATTACTTCTCTCTATATGCCAGGAAAACTTTTAAAAAAGTGTAATTAAATGATGGTGAAATCCTTTCATTTATTTACAGAGAAACAAAATACTCTGTATAAAGTTTTAAGCAGTAGAAGATGGAAAATCAAAAAGGAAAATACTATATTCCTATTCATCTCTTATATGAAAAGAAGGGGAAGATTTTTAAAAAGATTTATCTCTGTTGTTTTAAACATTTTCTGGCAATTTGGAAGAGGAAGTTGAAAATGGCAACTTTTGTGTTAATCTAGAATATCTATTTTTGTATGATTCTCAGTATTCATTAAAATTCTGTTTTCCCTGCTTTTATTCTCTCCCTCAAATAACTGCTGTATATTGTACTTAATACCTCTATAAACTAGTTGTCTGAGAAGGGACATGTAGAAAATAATTTTGTTCACCCTTTACAATAACCCCTCCCCACCTGCTTCCTGATAATGGGAAGCATGTTTTGAAATATGGGTTCTGGAGTCAAACAGATATGGGCTTGAATTCAATTTCTTTTTATTAGCTATATAATTTTGTGTGGGTTACTTGGATTTCCTCATATTCTAAGATGGAACAATAACAATAAAAAGTTTTGCTTCAGAGTTTTGATTTTTGAGATACTGTTCCTTAGAAGTGTTTCTTTTATTTAAATATTAGCTATTATTTTTTATTGCTATCACCATCATTATTATGAACTCAAAATGAATACCGAGGTTATCTTCCCTTTCCTGGCAGAATCAAAGGGGATTACAGATCTGAGATGTTTACCTGTACAGATATGTTTCTTAATCCTATGGGCAATAAGAAAAATCTTTATAAAATAAACAGATATTTGCATGGTAGAATAGTCTCATTTTTTTGATCTTGGACTCTAGGATAAAAATCACACATGTGTAAAAGAAAAAGTCCAAAATCCACAAGTTTGTTCTACTTCCTTCCATCATGATAAAATAGTCTTCAGTTGCCTTAATTAGTCTTATTTAGCTCTTTTTTAAGTTTTATATTTTTATTAAGTCTCTAGAATAGCAGTTTGTTTTATATGGATTAGCTGAAAGAAATCTATGCACATACGGAATTGAATGCAAATTTCATGGGGCACGTGGGTTAAACATCCCCCTCTTGGTTTTGGTTCAGATCATGATCTCACATTTTGTGAGAATGAGTCCTGAGTCCAGCTCCATGTTGACAACACGGAGCCTTCTTGGGATTCTCTCTCTCCCTCTCTCTCTCTGCACCTTCTCTGCTTGTGCACATGGGCTCACTCTTGCTCTTTCTCTCTAAAAATCAATAAATAAATTTAAAAAAATAAAAATAAATGCATGCAAATATTAATAAGTATAGTTTCTTGCATTGATCCCCCCCACATAAGCCACTCATGTCCTCATCTTGTTGGTTTGTTTGTTTTTTGGTTTTTTTTTCAGTTTTTTCACTGGAGCCAGAATATTTTTTTAATGAAAAATACAATACCACCAGTACATCTACTTGAGTAAGATAATTATCAAAATCCTTAACTTGAACTGGAAGATTCTGTACAGTTTGAATTTTGTCTACTGAAATGATCTCATTTGTTTCCTTTTACTTTCCTAAAATATATCTACTCCCTCTCACTCTTTTTGCCTAGATACTGGCAACTCGCTCCATTAATATACCCTACTTCATCCTCAGATCTCAACTAGAATGAATGTCTTTTCCTAACCTCTTTGAAAGGTACAGAAATTCCATCATATCCTTTCATAGTAGCATGTAACCCCCAATATAAATTTTTAACAGTTCAATTTTAAATTTACTTACATATTAATCTTATTAATTTCTACCTCCTACGTCATATTACAAATTCCTTTTCAGAAAGTATTCTGCATCAATTCACCTTTGAATTACCATCATTTAGCACAATGCCTGGCAAAATAGATATGTATTAAATGAGTTCATAAATTTAAAAAAAAATAATGAGAAAGTCAAAAATCCTTTCTACTTCCTCTGCTTATCACATTATATTATCACCTTGAGAGTGGAAGATTTTCCTTATTAATCTCTGAGGTCTTATTTGTCTCAGGAAATGCCTAATCCACAAAAATTAATCAACAAATATTTGTTGATTGTGGAGAGGGTCAACAAAGTATCCTCTAGACTGAGAAGACACTGTAATATGGAAAAATGAAGGAAGCTGCTCCATCCTGTTTACCCAGGATTTTGTACAGGGTAACTTACTGAGGGGCAATCAAGCTGGTGGAGGGACTGAAGGTCCACAGCACTATGAGTTTCCATCCCTATTCTCTGCTTCAATCTGGACCTTAATCCTCAGCTTTTATGGAGCAAGAGGCAGGGAGGTGAGGTCACAGAGTAGTTGTCTAAAGTGTGCCTTTCTGTGCCAGTGGGGAGAACAAGATGGAGAACTAAAGACAGATTCAATGTTATCAGCAGTCCCACATGGGATAAAGACAGAAATAATATCTAGTACAGTAGTGACAACCGACTAGTCTCTTCAAAATGATAACTAGGACTTAATTACTCTCGTAATTGTTTCAATGATTATTTATGACCTTGAGGTAAACTATTATTCACATTTTTCAATATATATGAACATATGCAAACATTTTGGAAAGCCATATTTTATTCTTTGCTTTAAATAAGAATTTTAAATATTTTTTTAATATTTTTATTTATTTCTAGGAGAGAGAGAGACAGTGTGAGCAGGGGAGGGTCAGAGAGAGACGGAGACACAGACTCTGAAATAGGCTCCAGGCTCTGAGCTGGCAGTCAGCACAGAGCCGGACGCGGGGCTCGAACCCACGAACCGTGAGATCATGACCCAAGCGAAAGTCGGACGCCTAACCGACTAAGCCACCCAGGCGCCCCAAGAATTTTAAATATTTTGTTGAGACTTTTAAAAATTGAGATTAAACAGAAGTCATAATCTTAGCATTTGATATTTTCCTGATTTTAGATCAAGCCTGATATATTTATTAACTAACTGCATCAAAATATAATCATGTTAATATTTCTTTTCCTGGTTTGAAAAAAGATGAAGAAATAACTATTAAGAAGGGCATTCAATGGCATCTCTTTCTTGGAAATTAAGATAAATATCTTCTTCAGTATTTCATATTGAAGATATATATTACCATTCATCTTAGGTATAAACTTCCGGCTAAATGTTAAATTTCTCCCAAGGAATAAATACTATCAAAGAGTAATTCAGAAAACTCACAGTACTCTGTAACTTTATAATATTTTTAAGAAACCTACGGTAGCTAATGAAGTTGTGGATTCAAAAGAAAAAACTACTATATCATTCTGAGACTCAGATAAAATGTATAGACGTACCCAATTTATCCCAAAGAGTTAAGATTAGAAGCAAGAGTCTAAACAGAGGATAATAAGAAACTTTGGTTTTATGAAATGATGCATACAAAAAATTGACTTAGAATACTTGAGGGAAAAGTAGCACTTTAGCAATTGATGCAATTAAAATCTACTTACTTTACAAAATCTTATTTCTTATTGTTTCGCTTGATCACCTTTCTGCCTACCTTTTCCCCTTAAGAAACAAAAAAGCTCAGTTTTGACATGATGCCCAATTGAACAATTTAACACCAACATTAATAAAGTAAAATAAATAATTCCCTATAAATGTTATTTCACTGTTGAGTGAATTTCTGTACTGAGTAATTTCTATAGCTTTTGTAAGAGTGCCAGTAGTTTAGCTGATGGCTGTCCCTGTCTCATGATCTTTTCAGATTTTTACAGGGATAGTCAGAAGACCAGATTCTTTCACCTCTTCTCATGGGTAATTGTCAACTGATGTTTGAGAAAATGATAAAAGTCATAAGACTGAAATTAGACTATCACACAAAGTAAAGCAGTCTTATTTTAGTGACATAAAAAAAGAAATAAACAAAAAAAGTGATGTGTTACTTTGACATATATTTTGTATTTATGTTCTACTATCCCTAATCCAGACAAAACTTTCACAGTGAATGCCAATCGTTAATAAAACAACAAATAAGAATTAAATGAGTTCAAGACAAAACCATTCACTTAACTGAATTTTCTGTGTTCTGAAGCAACCCAAGATACTACTTGACAATATTTTACAGCTTTTGTCAAACTAAGCTTTTAAAAAATGTGAACATATTGACTGGGTAATCCACTTTCTTTTTTTTGAAAGAATTTTTTTAAGTTCATGTATTTATTTTGAGAGAAAAAGAGAGAGAGTGGGGGAAGGGCAGAGAAAATTCCAAGCAGGCTCCACAAGGTCAGCACATAGCTCCACTTGGGGCTTCATCCTACAAACCCTGAGATCATGACATGAGCTAAAACTAAGAATCAGATACTTAACTGACAGAGCCACCCAAGTGCCCCATCTACTTTAAATTCTATGAGAGCAAAAGCAAATTCTTTATAAAAGTCCACCTTCATCCTACAACTTAATGTACATAGGGCTAATGAAAAAGTACGTTCAAATATGTTAACTTCTAGGGCATCTGAATACTAACCTATTGTCCCAGTTATTGTTATGGCTCTCAGCACAAACCTCTGGTTTGTGATCCTAGGGCTGGGACTTGCCCATTCTATTTCTGCTTTGTTACGTTGGCTTCTGTGAATCTCTGCTGATAGAAGATACTAGAAAAGCACTGGAAGATTTAGGGGAAAAAAAGTGGCTCACTCCTTCCTATTTGTTTCCTGTTCCTGTTTTGGCTACTTGCTGTGCTCAGTCACTGCAGCAATAACTTCTCACCCCGACAGTGATATTTCATTTCAGTAGCAGCGGCTGGATTCTTTTCCAACACCTTCTGAACCAACATCATCACACCTTCTCAGACATGTCCGCTTCACATAGTGAGCAGTAACTCCTTCCTAGGCTTCCGATTTTCAGATACCTGAGTTTCAGCTCTGCAGATGCCCTCCTCTATCTCTGAAGAATTAATAATTTCAAACTGTAATTGTCCCAGCCTCAGGATGGAATTATTTTCCAGTAGCTACTATCTCTAATGCCTGAGTATTTCCTTTCTGCCTTTTCAGTCCTCCAATAACTGGTAGCAAATCTTTATATTAAATCTTCCAATCAAAAACAAAAACAAACAACAACAATAAATATTGGTGTAACTTCTATCTCCCGACTGGACCCTGGATGATACATGGGTCATGATTATAGATTAACAAATGAGTGCTTAGATCCTTTTCCCACTATCTTGGTTTACTGACATATGAAATCAATGTATCAGTTCTTTTGTAATTTTCAGCTGAACTTCGATCCCTAGAGCCCCTTGATAAAGAGACCAGAGTTGCATGTAAACACTTTACTTCTTTAAGTAAAAAATGAATTACTCTTGACATTACTAACTCAGTATAAACTAGTTCCCAGTAACTTTTCAGTTATCACCAACAGATTTGCAGAAAGGATTGTCCTCTCTTACACATTTAAGAAGTCTGAACGAGTAACATCTCTAACACTTTACTCAACTTCGTGCACTTATGTCTCTTCCCATTAAATACGCTCTTGCATGCATGATAGAGTCAATGTCAAGAAACCCCAGGTTTTCAAACTTAGCAATGTGAATTTACCTAAAAATTCTTCTATGTTTTCCAACCTAACACTAAGTTGAGTTGCTCTTTTCTGTGCTTCTTTACCCTCAAGCATAAACTCCTGTAATGCCTATTTACTTACTTTTCTGCCTTTTGAACTACACCATCAACTTCCTGAAGATAAAAAATATTCTTAGTATTATTCCTACCAATAACAATTCAGTTCAATGCCTATCTTTCTGCATGCTGTCAGCAAATGTGGGAGGGATGAATGAATGAATGAACGAATGAATGGTTTTAATTAATTCAAGACTAATCCTCTTCTGTTATATAACAAACACTTGTCATGTCCATACATTTCTATAGCTGAACTTTACTGTTATTTGCTCCCCACCCAAAAAATCTAATCAAAAACCTGTTGTTTTTTTTACTGTGTACATTGTATTTGTGTCACATTCTAAACTGCTTCTGTAAAGTATTTCTACCAAACTCTGTAGTCATTAAAATGATTAAATTGTGTTTGATTTAATTTAGTGTTAAGTACATTCTATTGTTTTCTGATTCTTTGGAAAGTTGGTAATCCCCCATATAGTGTATGTGATAATTCCTTATTAATTAAAAAATCTGTTTAACAAGGACAACAATTCCCTTTCTACAATAGATAACACAGAGTTTATTCAATAATTAACTCCCTGTCAAAGTTCTCAAACTAATTTTATCTTGGGTTATTTTCCAAGATGCTTCAGCTCTATCTATGATTCTAGAAACCATCTGGTACAAATCTCCCTTGATTTCTTTTTTTATGATGTAATTTCCCTACATAAAACTATACTTAACTGCATTTTACTATAAATTCATTTTACTGTATTATTCAACTTACCTCTTGCTGTTGGTTCAAAATCTCAGGAGCCTCTTGGGTAAAATCTGAAACAAGCTCCTGAACATGAAGGATAGGGAGAGACTAGATTGGTAAGTGGCATGGTTAATAAGCAAGGGAACTTACATAGGAGGCTTGTCCCGAGGATCACAAAATGAGCTGCTCAGCACTCAAATACCAAAATCTTAAAAGTTTATACAGAGGGCTCAAGTTGGCTGGTCACATATACCATTCACATGGTCCCAACAACATGTTATTAACTAAAGACCCTGCCCTTAGGCAGAGGACCTTTGCTCAGGAGGAAGGCAAACAGAGGAAGGAATGAGAAGTTACCAATCCCTGGATCCAGGTCATAGGTCAACCTGCAGTTATATCCTCTCAATGACCTCCTCCAACACTTGCATAGGTTTTATTTTTCATTTATTTATTTGCTCATTTGCATATTTTAAATGACCAGTTATCATTTTTACTAGTCCTCTTCCTAGAATATGTATCTTCTCCTAGAATATGTGGAAAGTTAAGTGTTCTAATGTCTGCTGTGACATAAGTATTAGTATATTATGTGAAAGTAAAAATTGTTAGAGAGATTAAGTCAAGCTCCTTAACTTTGGAGAAAATAATACCTTTCACTTATTACCAGTATCGCTGAGAATATAAAACAAGATGATACACATATATATTTGCTTAGAAAAGTGACCATTTAAATTTAAGGCACATTTTGGATACCTGGGTGGTTCAGTCAGTTAAGTCTCATGATCATGAGATTGACACCTAAGTTGGGCTCTGCACTATCTGGTGGGATTCTCTCTCTCTCCCTCTCCCTTTGCCCCTCCCCTGCTAGTGAGTGTTCACTCAAAAGATAAAAATAATAATAAAATAAAATAAATTTAAGGCATACAAAACCTTCTTAATAGATTCCAGTTTTCCAGAAACAAAGATATTCAGTCTCCATTGCTTTTCAGGCCCATATCCTTACTTCTCTGTGGTAACTGTTTTCTTTATGCTCTCCAGCTAACTCTGATCATGATAAAACTGTTATCTGAATAACTTTCTTAATGTTATTAGATTTCCTCTGGAATGTTCTTTTCTGTATATAAACAGAAATGAAAACTCTTCTTATGTCCATTCAAATCATATGCTACCATTTTTCCCATTTTCCATGAATTCTTGATCCCACACCACTGGTCCCTTTTAAGTTTTTCTTTGAATTCCAGTTAGTTAACACACAGTATAACATTTGTTTCAGGTGTACAATTTAGTGATTCAGCACTTCTATATAATACCCAGTGCTCATCACAAGTGCCCTCCTTAATTAACCCCCATCACATATTTCCCCCCTGTCCCAACCACCTCTCCTCTGATTGTTCTCTGTAATTAAGAATCTGTTCATTTGCTTCTCTCTCTTTTTTCCCCTTTAGTCATTTGTTTTGTTTCTTAAATTCCACATATGAGTGAAATCATATGGTATTTATTTTTCTCTGACTGAGTTATTTCACTTAGCCTAATACTAGTCCCTTTTAATAGTAACATACCTCAACACCTCAGGACTTTTCACTCTTACTGGATCTTATGACTCTCTTCTCATTTTCTTTTGAACCAACTTTGTTCAGACTTTTACCCCACTGTTCCACTGAAACTGCTTTTGTCAAAATTACCAAAAATCTCTACATTGCTAAATCTCATGGCCAATTTTCGCTGGTCATTTGCTCATCCTTGAAAGAATTTCTTCACTGGGCTCTCAGAACAATCTTCCAATTTACTATCTGCAGCCTACTGTGCCAGATTCTACTTCTATCTTCAACCTTTAAACACTAGGAGGGACTCAGAGGTTAGTCCGTGGATCTCTTTTCTAACTACACTACTTCTCTGGTGATTCATCCAACTACACTACCCCTCTGGTGATTCATGAGGCTTTTTGTTCTAAATACCATTGATATACTGACAACATCTTAAAGTATACATCCAGCCAGGAATTTATCAGCATACGTAACCAATGACCTAGTCTACATTTCCACTCAGATTAATAATAGAATTTCCAAACAACTATGTCCAGTATAGAACATGTTGGTCAGATGATATTGCCTTCTCTACTCTTAGAAAATGGCAACTGTATTTTTCCAGTTTTCCAAGACAAAAATCTTGATGCTTCTTGATGCTTCTATTTCTCAGATGTCTACATAGCACCATCCTTATTAGTTTTAGCCTTGAAATAAAACCTACATCAAGTCATTTAGCAACTTTGCAGTTAGCACCCTTGCCCAAGCTGACATTACCTCAACAGCGTCTAATTCATTTTTATACCTGCAGATTCACCTTCCTGTAGTCTATTCTCAAGCACAGACCATGAAGGGAATTTTTTAAAAATGTAAGCCATATATGTCACCAGTCTGAACAAATACTTAAATGACTTTATATTCAAAGAGAAAGACAATATCTTAATAATGGTACAAAAAGCCTTATATGATCTTGGTCCCATCACCTCACTAAAAGGTGAGTAACACTCTACTCCAGTCATGCTAGCCTCCTTGATATTTCTCCAATACACTAAGTTTACTTCTGCCTTAGGACACTCACACTTGCTGTAAAACTGTACTTATAAAACTCTTCTCCTAGATTTCCTTAAAGATGGCTGCTTCATTTTTCATAATTATTTTCCAAAATGTCACCTTAAGAGTGAAACTTCCTCTGTTCACCTGTTAAAAATGGTAATCTAATCAAACCTCCTAACAGGCCTCTTATTTTCTTTTCAAAATACTTATTACTTATCATAGGTTTTACTTATTTGACCACTCTCTGTCTTCATCTACTGAGGTAAAAGATTTATGTAAATGTAGCCATATTCTCTTTCATTGATATATTCTCTGCTACCAGAAGACACTGAATACAAATTTATAAGAACTCAATAAATATTTGCTGAATAATTAAATAAAGTTAAGTAAATAAAAACTTAAAATAGAAGCATGTGGGTGGCTCAGTTCATGATCTGAGATCATGATCTCAGTTCATGACCCACAAACTGTGAGTTCTAGCCTCACATCAGTATCTTTACTGACAGTTTAGAGCCTGGAGCCTGCTTTGGATTCTGTGTCTCCCTCTCTCTGCCCCTCCCCAACTCATACTCTGTCTTTGTCTCTCTCAAAAATAAATAATAAACCTTAAAAAAACTTAAAAATATATCTGAAATACTGGAAATTGGACTATTTGCCATGACCAACCTAGTTATCTCCTGTAAATAGAAACATAGTCTGCTATATAAATATTCTTGATCCTACAGGTATAGGTTAAAATATTAAAAGGCTTGACTATCTTTAAGAAAGAACATAAAACAAAATATTGAAGATGATTTTCCTTGGAGGCTGTATTGGCTATTTGCTTTCTATCATGCAAGACAGTTTTAGAAAACTCAACAATAGATACTTTAGGGAATATGTAGTAGGTGAAATAAATGCTAGATACACAGCTTAAATATTTTGCCCAAAGTCTGAGGATCCATTTAGAAGTATTCACACTTGAAAAAGGGGCTTTCAAATTAAGAAGGGCTCTTGGTTAGGAGGTATGCATGTAAGAGGAGAGAAAACTTGTTTTCCATAGTACCTGCTGGTATGTGTTCATTAACTAAATATTTACTATCCTCATTATTTATTTAATTATAGTGGTAAAATCCTATAACAAGATCCCAGTTGGTAATAATAGTAAATTGAAGAACATTGATCTTTAAAGGAGAAACTATAGATGACATAAAACTGGCTCTATTTATTTTGCCAGAGGAATGTTTTCTGAAATTACAATTCTGTATTACTGAGTTCACTGCGCCCATATTTTCAAAGAACCTAAAATCATGTACATGGCAAGGTGTGAGTAAAGACGTTATGAGGCAGCAATTTGAATATCAGAAACAACATGAGCTGAATCTGTAGCCCTTCAGAACACAGAAACCAGTTCAACTCTAAAACTCACAATTCTACAATGGGTATGTTAATCAATATAATTATCTTTATTATCTTCATTATAACCAATCTTCATTTAAAATTTTCTTAGAATCCTAAAGTGGCTTAAAATATTACCAATTAAATCTCATGAAACTCTCCTAAGAGAGATTGTATAATAAGAATGCCACTTGACTGATGAGAACCATAAAACTCTTGACACAAAGGATACCATCGAACCCCCAATGCTAAGAGAATTGGCCAAACTCTAGCATACCTTCTATTGACCCTAGACCATGATCCTAGGATAATCACAGCTAACACCACCCTCTTAAAATGTCTACTTGAGAAAGCCCAACAATGTTGTAATGGTTAATTTTGTAAGTCAACTTGACTGGGTCACAGTTTACCGAGGGTGTTGGTGAAGCATTACTGTGGGTGATGTTGTTTTAGAATGAAATTAACTTTTGATTGAGTAGAGAAAATTGCTCTTGCAGTTAAATGTCAGACTTCAGCTCAGATCATGATCTCACAGTTCATGGGTTTGAGCTCCAGTTCGGGCTCTGGGCTGACGCTCAGAGCCTGAAGCCTGCTTCAGATTCTGTGTGTCTCTCTCTCCTCCCTTCTCCTGCTCATGCTTTGTCTCTCTCTCTCTCTCTGTCTCTCTCTCTCTCTCTCTGTCTTTCTCTGTCTGTCTCTCTCAAAAAAGGCAAACTTAAAAAAAAGAAAACTGTTCTTCCTAATGTGGGGGTATCCTCATCTAATTAACTGAAGGCATGAATAATTTAAAGAGTTCATCCCCCCGGAATAGGAGGAAATTTCTCCTGACTGACTTCCTTGACCTGAAACATTGATCTGTTCCTGACTTCAACCTCAAACTGAAATGTTTTGGCTCCTTTCATGTCTTGAGACCATTGGCTGCAGGCTAGAACAGTCATGATCTCACAGTTTCATGGGTTCCAGACCTGCTTCAGGCTCCGGGCTGGCAGGGCAGAGCCTGTTTGGAATTGTCTCTCCCTCCCTCCCTCTGCCCACTTGTGCTATCTCTGTCTCTCTCAAAATAAATAAACTTAAAAATAAATAAATAAAATGCAAACGTCCAGGGAGATGGCCATCCTATTTCCCATTTCTTTTGGGAGAGTAAGACTAACTTTGGTGAGCACCTTCTCTAATTTGCAAAACTATCTCCTGTTCTAAAGATATAAAAAGTTTGTTTCTCCCCCAGGTAAGTGCCAATTAACAAACTGGTAGCCTAGTCACATTGGCCAACCTGCTTTAATACACTTCAGTACTTTTCCTTTAGCACATTCTTGCATTCTAAAAATCTCCTATCTTCCATTTCGGTGCAGTTGAACCCAGATTACACTGAAGTCTCTCTGTCCTACTGCAGTAGTCTGAATAAAATCTATCTTGCAAATTTTATTAGTTTTTTATTTATGATTTTTTAATGTTTATTTATTTTTGAGAGAGAGAGAGACAGGGCATGAGCAGTGGAGGGTCAGATAGAGAAGAAGACACAGAATCCAAAGCAGGCTCCAGGCTCTGAGCTGTCATCACAGAGCTGAACCCATAAGCTGCTAGATCACAACCAGATCCAAAGTCAGACGCTTAACCGACTGAGCCACTCAGGTGCCTGTATCTTTCAACTTCTAAAGGTATTTTTGTTTATTTATTTATTTTGAGAGAGAGAGAAAGTGCATGCACACACACACAAGTAGAGGAAGCTCAGAGAGAGAGAGAGGGAGAGAGAGAATCCCAAGTAGATTCTGCACTGTCAACACAGACCCTGATGCCAGCCATGATCTGTGAGATCATGACCTGACTTGAAATCAAGAGATGCTTAACGTACTGAGCCACACAGAAGCCCCTGTCTTGCAGCTTTTAACCAGTGTCTGGAGAATTTCTCCTTGACACTAACTTGATCACTCTCTAGAACAGACATTGACCTTGGAAATGTGGTTAGAAACAGAAAAAGTAATATAAACTAATTTAAATATTTTTTCCTGCTTGTTCAACAATAGAACTCACACTTTCACTATTCTTGATTCCACAAAATATGTAGATGACATTAGTTGTAGTAGTAATAGTAATAGTAGTAGTGGTGGCAGCAAAAGCTAACATGTATTAAGTAATTGCTTTGTACCAGACTTTGGCTTAACTGTCTTTGTCTTATCTAATCTCATAACAGTGGTAAAATATACTAGGCTAATGCAAATTTCTTTTTATAGTTAAACAACTGAAGCAAAAGAAAAGTTCATTATTTCTAAGTGTTCGAACTGAGGTAAGGAAAAAATAGTGAAAATGGAATGAAGAAAAAACAGATGGTAGGGTAGAAAGAGAATTAAAAGGAAATAATGCAAGCTTAAACTGAAGTAATGATTCATGCCAGCAACATTCTTGTGTTTGTTTAATTTTTGCTTTGTTTTGGTTTGGATACAGGGGTGGTGCATAGTGTGATAATAACTGAAGTGGTCTTATTTTTATTTTTTTTAACAAATAGTTTATTGTCAAATTAGTTTCCACTAAACACCCAGTGCTCATCTCCACAAGTGCCCTCCTCCATGCTCATCCCCCCTCCCCCCCACATCCATCAGTCNACTTCCTTCCCCAGGTCGGGGAAGTTCTCTGCTATAATTTGTTCCAGGACTCCTTCAGCACCTTTCCCTCTCTCTTCCTCTCTTCCTCTTCTGGGATTCCTATGATACAGATATTGTTGCATTCGACCATATCGCTGAGCTCTCGAACTCTTCTTTTCCGTTCCTGGATCTTTTTTTTTGTCAGCTTCTTGTTTTTCTATCATGGTGTCTTCTAAATCACTTATTCTCCTTTCTGCCTCTTCAGTCCGTGCATTGGAGGCCTCTAATTTATTATGTATCTCATTTGTCGCATTTTTTAATTCTTCATGCCTATTTTTATTTTCCATTCTGTCTGTAGCCATAGTTTCTTTGAAGTCCCCTGTGTTTTTTTCAAGCCTAGCTACTAATTTTACCATTCTTATTCTAAAATCTTGTTCAGTTATGCTGTTTATATATGTTTTGAGCAGTTATTTAGCTGTCATTTCTTCTTGGAGTTTCTTTGGAGGAGAGGTCTTTCGTTTTGTCATTTTAGTTAGCTTTCCGGCTCTTGTTGGTTTTAAAGACCTGTTATGCTCTCTGTATCTATGAGCCCTGCTGTATCCAAGAAGACTCTTTGACTGTCCAGAGCGTATCCTTTCAGACAGTGTTTTTTGAATGGTATCTCTTGGTGTCTCTTGTTGGGATCTTGGTTATTTTATTTTCCTATTCGTAGTGATATTTGGGACTCTCCACCTCGTGTACTCTAGCTTGTTTCTTGAGGTAGCCCTGGAAAAGAAAACAGACAGACAAACACACAGGGAGCAGGAGCACACAAACGCAGAGGCTGATTCAACTAACTTGCAAAGCAAGAGGGAAAACTAAAAAGTTAAGAGAAAAGACGGAAGAGGGAGCGAGAATAATAGAGAATATAAAATACATAAAAGGGTCAAAAAGGAGAAAAGAAAAGGAAAAAATAAGAAAACCGATGGACAAAGAACGGTTTAAAGCATATAAGCGGATTTCCCAGCTACAGTTAAATAGCTGTGTGTAAGCAGTGCTGGTTGAAGAGCACAGAGAAAGAGAGAGAAGACAGGGCGGGGATGAGGCACAATTGGAAATAGAATGAACAGACAGAAGGGATAAGAAGCTTTTTTCAAAGAGCTAAAGGGTAGAATATGGTTGGATAGGTGAGAGAAGGATGCTGGTATTATCCAGAGAAACTATATAGTCTAATTACTCCTGAGAGAAGAGATGAAAATGTCGGTAGGTGTAGAATTCACATCTACACAATGGACTCGTTGTGATTGTTTAAGCAAGCCGGTGACCAGAGTTAATCAGGTCAGTGTTCTGGGGAAAAAAGAGAGAAAACAGAAAGAAGAAGAAAAAAAAAGGGAGGGGGGCAGCTCTCAAGCAGGGATGGGTGTGGCGTGATCCAATGCCTCAGGCGGGAGCTCTGCCTTGGCGGTCGTGGGGAGGAGAGTGACGGTGCTCCAGTCCCTTCTTGAACCAAGCGCTGCACCTCGCTTTTTTGGGTGTGTAAACTCCCTGTACCGGGGGCGCAGCCAAAGTTGGTTGCACTCTTCAACTCGGGCCAGTCCCAGTCTCCAAATCCCAACCGCGCGCCCCACTGAAATTGCCTTAGACACAACTTCCCAGGCAACCCCCTTGGGGCAATTCCAGGCCCCCCGCCTCGCTCTGGGGGGTGGAGTCAGAATTGCTGCTTCCTTCTCTGGGTCTGGCTGGCGAGCATGGGCGGGGGCTTGCCTGCCCGGTGTGCCAAGCCACTGGAGTGAGGAAAGCCTGGTCCCTCTATGGCTCATCACCCAAAACACGAACTCACAGGCAATTTTCCCAGTTTTTAGCTCTTTGCCTTCCCTCTCGAGTTCCAGCCCGCCAGGAGCGCGGACGCCCAGTGTCCACGCGCGGTTCTTCCAGGGGCCCAAGCCCGTCACGAGGACAATGGCGGCAGGCGCGCCGCTACTCTGAAGTCCAGCCCGCCAGTGGCCAGCACAAAGAAGCGGTCTGTGCGCTCAGCACCCCAGGGACCAGTTGGCGCGAGGGGACCTGGCGTGCAGGTATTTGGCAAGTACGGTCTTTCTATGCCCCGAGTGGAGGTTTTTCCCCTCAAGCGGAGGTTTTTCTGTTTCGGACTCTCTCTTTTTCCCCTCACTCCCCGTAGAGGGGGATCGCCTCCGACCCTGGAGTCTCCAATCCTGGCCCGATTTTATCTTCCGCAGTTCACACTCACCTTAGAAGTCTTTCTCAGTGGATCCTGCGTCCTTTTTCTCCCAATCTCTCAGGTTTTGTAAGGTTTCCAATGGCTTCAGATCTTTTCCATGTGATGTATGGGCGCGAGTGCAAGTACGGAGCTCCTTACTTCTCCGCCATCTTGCCCCCTCCATAACTGAAGTGGTCTTAAAGGATGGGATAAGTCCAGCTTTAGTTAAACTGAGTTTATATGAAAATGTCTAACAGATAATTGGCAATATGAGTAACTCAAAAGCAAGGTAAAGTTGAGGAAGAAAATTGGAAAGAACCCAGCAAGGTAACATGTGAGTTCATAATACATGAGATTGACAAATGGGAAAGACATCCAAAGAAAGAAACTTAAAGAAGGCTTTATTTAAAGACCTGGAAGAGGAGAAGGCAGAAGTAGGGTTTGAGAAATGCTCTTTTTTCCAGGTGCCTGGAGTTGTCATTTAACTCAAGTGAGGGGACAGAATTTAAGTCAGCAAATGTTCAAGAGTTCTAAATGCTGCAGAGAGCTCAAGGATGGATGAGAAATTACAGAGAACTAAATATTGGAGTTAAGGATAAACTTTGGTGACTATCAAGAGAGCAAATTCTGCATAGTGAGAGGCAGGAGCCAGATTGCAAATGTTTACAAAGGGAGTTGTTGGTAAGAAAGTGAAGGGTTTTTTGTTTTTTTTTTCTTTCAGGTGTCAGAATTGAAGAGAAAGGATGAATAGAATTGTGGGTGGAAATGAGAGTCAAGGAAATGAGTTTTGGGATCAGAGAGGTTTGTCTTACTTAAAAGATGATGGACAGAAAGAATTGAGAAGGAGAGACACAGAAGGCGTGAATCATGGGGAACTGCTTCTTTCACCTCCCCTTTGTTAGGATCTTCTGACCCCTTTTTCATTGTACTTATGTGTTAGATATATTGCACTTTGCCACTTTCAAGCAGATAATCTTTAGCAATAGACTTTGACTCTCTATCTCATTTTCCATTTATGAAATTAAAACTTTGTGGGTTTACTCATTCAGGAGGCCCAAAGTGGAAATGTTTGCAAAAACAGATTAAAAAATGCATAAGTGAAAATTAAACACTAAAATATAAGTATACAGAAAGTTTTAAATTTTGCATTATTGTTATCACATATTTTTCTGTTCCTTGGAAGAATACCAAGGAGAGCCATGAGTTCATTTTGCTATTCCCCTACAAGGAAGTACCTGCCTGAAAGTCAACCTCAACCACTTCTAGCTATAGATCAAGTTTGCTGCTTTTCCATTCAACTGTGCCAACATTCTAAAACTATAAGGGTAGAAAATAAGCAAAAATACCAGTGAGATAGCTGTAGGTCAGTTCAAATAAAAATGACTTACTCACCATTGTTCATTTAGGTATATGAACTGACATATTCACATCTTCATATTCATTACTCAGGAATCCATTCTGATTCTTAAAGTTAGTGTACTATGGTTATCATATGATTATCTGTGGCATCAATTTTCCTTCCTGCTACATTCCGTTTTTACAAGCTGTAAGCATCATAAACTTGGAAGATTTTATTGGAAAGTCAAGGTGGCAGAGTTATGGAAATGACTCAGAAATGATGCTTCCCTGCTGCAACAATGTTGATTTACTTGTAATGCTAAACACACTCCACTAAGTCATACACAGCTCTTGGGAGAGGGATGACTAATTAGCTCAGTGACTTATCCGCCCACATGCTCTGCTGATTCTGATACATTAAAACATTTTATTAGTCTGCAAGGTCAGGAAATCTTACTGCTTGGGTAGTATTTCTAAAAATTTAATAGCAATAGCATGATGTTAGTTCCTTTGGATATGTAGATTGAAAATAAATCCTCAAAGATGAATAAACTCATATACTTATTTCATAGAACTTCTTTTCATATAGCGATCTCAACAAAGATTGAAATGTTTAAAATGGAATAATCATTGGCAAAGTCATATAATTATTCACATGGTGACAAATAAATTCAGTTCTCTAAAAACTTTGAATCCTCAATATATTGTATTCATTTCATATGCATTTCATGAGAGAGAAAGATTTAAAGTTTACTCTTGTGTGTGAAATGCCCTCTTTTAGCATATCTCATCAATAGATTATCGTCAGCAAACATTTCTAAAGACTGACATGTTGGGGCGCCTGGGTGGGCCAGTCAGTTAAGCATCCAACTTTGGCTCAGGTCATGATCTCAAGGTTCGTGGGTTCGAGCCCTGCGGCGGGCTCTGTGCTGACAGCTAGCTCAGACAAAGTCAGACCGTCTTCGGATTTTGTGTCTCCCTTTCTCTCCGACCCTCCCCACTCATGCCGTCTCTCTCTTTCAAAAATAAATAAAACATTAAAAATAATAAAGACTGACATGTTTCAGGATGTTCAATGTGCAGCTGTCAATAGTAGAGTTGAAAACAGAATCGGAGTAACTAAATATTCAAATAGGGATTCTGTAATCACAAGTGACATTAGCCTACATTCAATCTTTAGTAGATAGAACACACACAAACTGAAAATTTATTTTCAAACATCATCACCATAATCATTAGTTGAGCACAGAAATATTACATTAAATTAGACAACTATGGGCCATGTTAAGTTGGGAGAATTATGTTCATCTCTTAGTTTTCTGCCATTGACTAAATCCCACACTTGGTGCACTGTCTTCGTTACATACAAAAGATGATGGCATTTATTTCTAGGCAGTTAATTGCCTTTCTTGCTAATCACTTGAAATACCCCATACATTTGATTAGCATCTCTTACAGCAAAAAGTACTGAAGCAAAAATGTTGTGGTGAAAAGAAAAAGCGTAGAAATCAAAATAAAGCCAGAAGGCAAAGAATGAGTTGGGTAGTTTATTTTTGTATGCAGAATTAATACATTGATTAACCTGAAGCAGGAAATATTTGAGGTTCATATATTTTGCTACTTTTTAATAAACCATATTGTCCCATGTTATTAAAAACATGCAATGGCATTTTATTTCATTCCGTTTTGGACTCAGTCACTTTCTACTCAACTGCTATATTCTGAAGACTACCTCTAAGAAAACACAAAAATATTTGAAGATGAGGGAATATTTTTTAAAAACTTAATGAATTATTAATTGCTTTTAAATTTTATGTGTAAAAGTTTGATAATCCTGAAAACAAAATTGGTTCTCCAAATCCTTGGGCACAAATCACGCTTTTTTCTCCCCTTTTATATATGTCCTCATTCTGACACTTTTCATTCATACAAAAAAGATGCAATTTTTATGTATTTTTTTCTCAAATTGTACATTTCTGACAACAAATCATGGGCTTCAAATGTGCCCACGACTTAAACTATCCAACTCTTCCCATATTCTAAGACTATAAGGATAGTAGTAAAAATTCCAGTAGAGTAGCTCTGAGTGAATTCTAATAAAAATTACTTACTCAGCATCATTCACTTACGTATGTGAACGGACATATTTGCTTCACTGGGTAGAACACAACATAAGAAAGAGTATGGGTGTCATAGATCTGAGTTCACATTTAGGATTTGCTATGAACCTTATTATAACCTTGAAGATATATCATATTCCATCTCAGCATCAATTTTTTTGAGATTGAGTCAGATAACAAAGATTGCATAGAACTCAAAATCTCCATGCTTTGTGCTCAGTAACATGCACTCAAATTCCCAGTACATATGCAAATAAAATGTGGATTAATTGGAGGCTTCCACATATATGGGGGAGGAGGGGAAGTACTTTTAACACTTGGCATACAAGTTAAAATGAGAAAATCAATAAACATTTAAATCAAGACAGAAAAATTTGTTCAAACATTCGTACCATAGTTAAGGGAAGTCATCCTGTGTCTTTGAACTTTACTGCCTAGTTAGAAGCAAGTCACCCTTCTTCTTTAAAGAAGGAGGGAGTATTTTACCTACCAAATCATCTAGCTATTAAAAAGCAGTACACTGATGTAAGAATTTCCGTTGGAAATCAGGAGCTCGGTTCCATTTAGATAGTGTAATATCTATATTATATCTCTATTAAGCCCCAGAGTCTTATTAATCTCAATCCTTTTAATGCGCATTTTACTTAGTGAGCTACATTTTGTAGCACATAGACTATTAATATCCCTTTATACCTCCTTAAACCTAGCTGAATTTCTTGAACCCACAATAAGGAGTTATTTTTTAGTACATATGAAAGGGAAAAAATATTCTGTTGTGCTAGATTTATGAGACTGAAAAAGTCATCTAACTACGCAATCATCATGTAAGTAAGTACAACCTTAACAAAATGAACATGTTATACATATTGCGATATTTTTTCATTAATATTCTAGTTAAATTAGAAAGAGATTGCCCACAGGTGGGCAGAAAAAAAAGGTCATTTTTACATGAGTAATTTATGAATACATTCTCAGATGAAATGGAGGCACTCATGCTCGGTCAGCTATACCCCCACAGAAAACTCACCCCATGTTTGGATGCCCTTGAAACAGGCTTTCCAGCCATCCATTTTCAGAAGGGGCCATGATGTTTTTACCGAAAGGGAAAAGGGGCTCAGGATCTACATGCTTTGTCCAAAAGCAAATGGTTAGCAGAGGGGGATCTATAAAGATTTAACTTCTAGCCTAAGACCCTAACTATCCCCAGGAACTCACCTAAAATCTTGTACACAGAGATTTTTAAAACCAGTCTCTTTTTCTATATCACTAAAATATCCTTTCTAAAACGTGTGATACGTGAAAGGGAGGTTAACACTGAACTACCCATTGCAAAGCCATCATTTTAAACAGCATATACAAATATATACAAGGAAAGTGTTGGAGAGTAAGTGTGACAATGTCCCTGAGATCTTCTGAAATTGGTTAGGAGCAAATTAGAGTTTCTGGATTTCTTTTGATTTGCAATTAGGAACAGAGCCAGAGGCAGTTTTTTATTATCAATATTGTGAGCCTCGTGCCCAGGCTAGTTTCAACTGAGAAAACATAGGTAGGAAAAAAACAAACAAACAAAGCTGACATGCTATAAATCATACATCTAAGTTTTCCTATTGTTCTCTAGAAAGATACCAAAAAAAAGGTATAAAATGAATATATATTGCTTGTTCAAGCAGCAACCATTAAGCCTTGAGCCATTTTCCCACTTGAAAAATGATGGGATTGCTCTCATGGAATATGGAATGTTTTTAGATAGGAATACACATTTATATATATATGTATATTCTTTTTAAGGTGTTATGCTTTCTGGTCTCTATGCAGAATATATAGCTTAACTGCTTCAGTTTCTTGAGCCACAAAATGAGACATGCAGAGATCAAACACTTAATATTAATTCTGCTTTTATTCTATAGCCTGTATAAGTTCAGGTTCACAAGGCTGTGAAGGGGAATATGTCATAAACAAGAAAATAGTGATGAGTCACATGAATTTGCAACTCTTTGGCCCTATTCAACCTTTACTTCTGAATTTAAATCACCTTTGAAAATAAGAACATAAATGAGTTTAGACTACAAGAATAAGTGTTGCATTAAATACATAGTCAAAAAGTAAATAAAATTCCTGCAGAAAGGCTAAAGTATACAAATCCAGTACTAAAAAACTAACCAAGAATCTACATTTCCAAAGTCTGCATCTGCTTTCTGATAGTGATCCACACCTTTCCATAACCTCAACAAATTAATAGATATGATCCAAAGAAAATAACTACATTTCTTATTGCTATCCTGATTGGCTAAGCAATGTATACAGTAATATCTATTTCTTTTTAATTTTTTAAATGTTTTATTTATTTTTGACACAGAGAGAGAGCATGAGCAGGGGAGGGGCAGAGAGAGAGGGAGACACAGAATGTGAAACAGGCTCCAGGTTCTGAGCTGTCAGCACAGAGCCCGATGCGGGGCTAGAACCCAGGAACCATGAGATCATGATCTGAGCTGAAGTTGGATGCTTAACCGACTGAGACATCCAGGTGCCCCTCTAATATCTATTTTTAAACACTTTTCCTACCCTCTAGAGAGGATTTAAAGACTTAAACTTTTTAGAAATGACAAAAAACACAGTATTTCTTTTTGAAGGCAGAACTTCAGGTAGTTTGAAGAATGATCTAATCCAAAAAATTCTCATGCATGTCATTCACTAATTCACTCATTCACTCACTCAAAAATTATTTGTGAGTTCCATGATGTGTCCAGCACAGTACCATGGATACGAATATATAAAAAATCTTGACCCACGCCCTCAAGGAGCACAGAGTCTAGTAAAACAAAGAAGTGAAACAACATGTATGAGGAAAGGAGTAGCACAAAAGAGGACAATGTTTTTCTGAGGTAGAAAGAAAAAAGGGGAGTGTGCAGAATCCTTACAGCAAATCCAAAATGCTTTGCACAGGCACCTGTTATATCTGCAATAGTTTCCACCTAGTAGCTGAAGAAGAAACGTGTTCAGTTCAATCTCAGCTTATGACTAAGAGCTTTTGCTCACTTCTCAAACTCCTCTGTGGAACTCTGGTGAGGTTTTGAACCACAGAGAGTGGCAGACATAACTTCTGCCCCCACCAGGCAGGCTTGTGGGAGGTAAACTATATATTCACCATTCCATGATATGAAAATAATCAAAAGAACAGCAACATAACTCCCTTTGCTATTTTCAAACCTCACTTGAATGCATATAGTTGATTGAATCAAATTTGTATTTAATCCTAGCTGTTAATGCAGATGATTTTAATTTTCCAACTTCTGCAGCAAAAGGAGAATGGAATGGACCCTTAGATAGTCATTACACAGCAACCACAGGAAAAAATTCCTAAAAGGAAATACTATGGAAAAGTAAGAACTTTTAGCCTCTTCCTTCTTCATACAAAAAGTCATAGGTAACATTTTGTTCTTGTCTTTGATATTTCCCTTATTAACCTTCCTCTAAATAAGTAGCGCATATTGGGGAAACACGGTTTATAGAATAAGAATAGAAAAAGAGGAAGAGAGAAAAGATTTCATCTCACACTGGTAGTATATTTCTGTCTTTCCTTTAAACCTTTGAAATTTTCCTTTAAAGTTTGAAAAACTTAAAAATCCAATTACTTATGTTCTAATGTTATTGTTTAATATGTTTAGTATGCTCTCTGTCAGCAAGGAATTGTCACCAATCCATTTATATAGAGGGAGTCTTTGGAATTTTCAGGTGGCCTTTTGTCATTCTTCTATTAAAAGTGATAGCTCTCTTCCATTCCATAGACTGCCTTTTAGTTTTGTTGATTGTTTCCTTCACTGTGCAGAGGCTTTTTTTTTTTTAATGTTTATTTATCAAAGAGTGAGTGAGTGAGTAAGTGGGGAAAGGGCAGAGAGAGAGAGAAAGACAGATCTCAAGTGGTTCCATATTGTCAGCAGAGAGCTGGATATAGGGCTTAAACCCATGGACCAAGAGATCATGACCAAACCCAAGTCAAACACTTAACCAACTGAGCCATTCAGGTGCCCCCAAAAGCTTTTTATCTTAATGACATCCCAATAGCTCATTTTTGCATTTGTTTCCCTTGCCGCCAGCAATGTGTCTAGCAAGTTGCCTTGGCCAAGGTCAAAAAACTGTGTTCTCCTCTAGAATTTTTATAGTTTTTTATGTTACATTTGGGTTTTTCACCCATTTTGAATTTATTTTTCTATATGGTATAAAAAAGTGGTCCAGTTTTATTTTTCTACATGTTGCTATACAGTTTTCCCAACACCATTTGTTGAAGAGACTGTCATTTTTCCACTCAATATTCATTCCTGCTTTGTCAAAGGTGAGTTGACCATACAGTTGTGGGACCATTTCTGGGATTTTTATTTTGTTCCACTCATCAAGGTGTCTGTTTTTTGTGCCAATACTATACTATCTTGATGACTATGGTAATATAGCTTGAAGTAGTCCAGAATCAGTAATGCCTCCAATTTTGCTTTCCTTTTTCAGGATTCTTTGGCTATTCAGGGTCTTTTGTGGTTCTATACAAATTTTAGGATTGTTTGTTCTACTTTTGTGAAAAATGCTAGTAGTAGTTTGACAAAGATTACATTAAATGTGTAGAATGCTTTTGATAATATTGACATTTTAATAATGTTTGTTCTTCTAATCTGTGAGCATGAGCTTTTTTCCCATTTCTTTGTGCCCTCTTTAATTTTTTCATAAGTGTTCTATAGTTTTAAGAGTGGGAAAAGATATCTGCAAATGGTATATCTGATAAAGGTTAATATTCAAAATCTATAAAGAATTTATCAAACTCAACACCTACAAAACAAATAATCCAGTTAAGAAATGGGCAGAAGACATGAATAGACATTTTTCCAAGGAAGACATCAAGATGGCTAACAGACACATGAAAAGATGCTCAACATCACTCATCTTCATGGAAATATAAAACAAAACTATGATGAAATACCACCTCACAACCATCAGGATGACTAAAATTAACAACACAACATACAACAGGTGTTGGCAAGGATGTGGAGAAAGGGAAACCCTCTTATAGTGTTAGTGGTAATGCAAACTGATGCAGCCACTCTGGAAAACAGTATGGAGTTTTTTCAAAAATCTGAAAAAGAGAACTATCTTATAATCCAGCAATTGCACTACTAAGTATTTGCCCAAAGAATACAAAAATAAAGATTCAAAGGAGTACATGCACCCCAATGTTTATAGAAGCTTCATCAACAATAGCTAAACTATGGAGAGGCCCCAAATGTCCATCAACTGATGAATGGAGAAAAAAATGATGGAATATTATATATGTGCATATATATGATGCAACATTACTCAGCCATCAAAAAGAATGAAATCTTGCCATTTGCAATGATGTAGATGGAGCTAGAGTGTATTATGCTAAGCAAAATAAGTCAGAGAAAGACAAATACCATATTATTTTACTCATATATGGAATCTAAGAAATAAAACAGATAAACATATGGGGAAAAATAAAAGGAAGCAAACCACAAGAAACTCTTAAAGACAGAGAACAAATTGAGGGATGATGGAGGGAGGTAAGTGGTAGGTGGGCTAAATGAGTTATGCGTATTAAGGAGGGCACTTGTTATGATGAGCACTGGATGTTATATGTAAGTGACAAATCACTAAATTCTACTACTGAAGCCAATGTTATACTGTATGTTAACTAGAATTTAAATAAAAATTTGGGGGGGAAAGTGATTGTTCTCCCAATATCCATTCATGATAAAACTTATTTTCATTAAATTAGAAATAAAGGGGAACTTTCTCCACTTGATACAGAATATGTTAAAAAAACACAGATACTATCATACTTAATACTGAGAAACTTGAGGTGTTTCCATGAAGACCAGGTAAAAGGCACAAATGTATTTCTTTACCGCTTTTCAACACTCTACTGGAAGTCCTTGCTAATGCAGGAATGCAAGAAAAGGAAATTAAAAAAGCATATATATTTGGGAGAAAGATATAAAAATGTCTGTTTATATATGACATGATCATCTACATAGAAAATCTGAAAGAACAAAAAAATCTCTTGGCAATGATAAGTAATTATAACAAGACTGCAAGGTACAAGGTTAGTATGCAAAAGTCAATTGCTTTCCTACAAACCAAAATAAACAAGTTGAATTTGAAATTTAAAACAAAATATTATTTCCATCAAAAATGAAATACTTAGATATAAATGTAACAAACTAGAAAAAACTAAAAAAAGAAATCAAAGAACTAAACAAAGTCCATGTTCATGGATAGGAATTCTCAACACTGTAATGATCTCAAGTGTTTCCAGCTTGACCTAGAGATTCAATGCTGTGCCAATTATGACATGTGGTATTAACAAAGTAACAAAGAAAGATCAATGGAACAGATTAGAGAACTTAGAAATAGACCCACACAAATATAGTCAACAGATCTTTGACAAAGAAGCAAAGTCAATAGAGTGAAGTACAGATAGTCTCTTCAACAAATGGTGCTGGAAACACTAGACATCTATATGGAAAAAATAAAAACAGTGAATCTTGACCCAGACCTTATACTCTTCACAAAAATTAACTCAAAAGAGATCAAATCTAAATGTTAAAACATAAAATCATAAATCTTCTAGAAGACAATATAGGAGAAGCATATGTGACTTTGGGTATGCTGATACTTTTTTAGACACAACACTAAAGACATGATCCATGAAAGAGAAAATTGATAAGTTGGACTTCATTAATATTAAAAACTTCTGCTCTGTGTAAAAGCAATGTCAAGAGAGTTAGAAGATAAACCACAGATTGGGAGAAAATACAATTAAGTGGGAAAAGAAAATCTAATCAACAAGTTTCCCTCCAGCACTCTATCCTTCCTGTTATACATTAGAAATTTGTAAAATGAGATTTATATATATATATGTGTAATGTAATGTATGTATGTAATGTGTGTATATATATGTATGCAAGGTAATGAAATGCATAATATAGAGACCTATTTAGATTTGAATTTTATGTAGGTATATGCATCAGGTCTTTTTGAGTATAATATACTCGATCATAGTTCAAATATTTGCAAAAGAAATGTCTTACAAAGGACTGTTATCCAAAATAAACAAAGAACCCTTTTATTACATTTTTTAAATGTTTATTTACTTTTAAGAGCGAGAGACAGAGACAGAGTGCAAGTGGGGGAGGGGCAGAGGGAGTGTGCTAAAGGGGCAGAGGGAGTGGAATGATGCATGTACCTATTTTAAGAGAGGATATAGGACTTTCACTGATTATTAAATATGTCTGCATTAGGATTCTCCAGAGAAATAGATCCACTAGGTTATTTATTATATATAATTTTAAAATATATTATCATATATTATTTTAATTATATTTATAAAGTGATGTATTATGAGGAACTGATTTATGTTCCACCCATCTGCAAGCTGGACACCCAGGAAAGCCAGTGATGGAGATTAGTTCATGTCTAGAGGCCTGAGAAGTAGAAAGTAATTGGTCCCAGTTCAAAGGAGGAGGAAATTGACGTCCAGCTCAAACAGGCAGAGAGAAAGAATTCAAACTTCCTCTGCCTTTTTGTTCTGTTTGGGCCTTAAATGGATGGGATGATGTGCACTAATACTGAGGAGAATCCACTAATTCAAAAACTAATCTCTTCCAGAAACACTCCCACAGACACACTCAAAAATAATGTTTAACCAGTCAAGTTGACACACAAAATTAGCCATCACAATATCTATGATCAACAAAACACTAAGGAGTATTGAAAATTCATTCAACTGTACTTATTTCCTAAAGACTGAGTCATTTGCTTTATCTTCTTTTAATGAGGAAAAATCTTACAGTAAATCTTTAATTTCTCTCTGAGTCAATGTCATTTGCAGCCTACATTTGGGTTTTTGTCTTCAGTCGTTGCACCTTTGCCTTTTTTGCCCCACCTCTTTTTTTTTTTTTTTTGAGAGGGAGAGAGCAAGAGCACAAGCAGGGTGAGGGGCAAAGGAAGATGGAGAGAAAAAAAATCTTAGGCAGGCTCTATGCTCAGCTCAGAGCCGGACACAGGGGCTCAATATCACAACTGTGAGACCACAGCTTGAGCTGAAATCAAGAAATCATGATCTTAGAAGAAATCAAGAGTTGGATGCTTAATTTACTGATCCACCCAGGCACCCCTAGTCATTGCCTCTTCTGCTTATGCATATTCTTCCTTACTCTTTCATCTTCTTTTTGGCTTTAGCTACCATTTGTGAACTGTTGAATCCTTTCTCTTTATCTCAATCTCTGATCCTTCTCCTGTGCTATAAGAACCAAAATATAGCTTTGGTATATCTTACTGCATGTTTCACATATCTTTATTGCATGTTTCTAAATGAACTGATTAATATTCACCCACTCAAAATCTATTGTGACATTTTCTTTCCTATAACAATCAATGTCATCATCCATCCAGTTTCTCAAGGTCTTCACTAAGTCATGTTTATTGTACCTTCTCCTTCTTTTAGGGTACATGATCTCTTTAATTTTGTTTAATAAATGTCTCTTGAATCTTCTCTCTTTTCACACCGTCATATCTAAGTTTAAGCTCTTGTCAAGATTTAATAAGTAATGGCAACTTCCTCCTCAATCTGCTTTCTCCTAAATCCATTCAATTTTTCTTCTAATGTCACCAAAATAAATTACTCAAAAAACAATTTTTTTGGTTAAATATGTTTTCTTGTGTTTTCAACTCCTAGCACTTACTTTAGAAGACACTTTTGGGCAAACAGACTTGAACAATGGAAACCTGAGTAAGGTAGAAGTGCCCACAGTGACCCTAACACCCTGGCTGAATACAAACAAGTTCATTAAGTGATCCACCTTGAAATAACCATAGGCCTTAAGTAGCCAATGGACTACATTTTTTTAAAAATATTTACTTACTTATTTTGAGGGAAAGAGAGGGAGAGAGACAGCATGAGTGGGGGAGGGAGAGAGAGACAGGAGAGAGAGAATCCCACACACCGCGAGCACAGAGCCCTATGTCAGGCTCAATCCCATGAAACTGTGGGATCATAATCTGAGCCCAAATCAAGAGTCGATGCTCAAACAACTGAGCCACCCAATCACTGCCCAATGGGCTACTTAAAACTAGCCACAGTTACCAAAAAAAGGGAAAAGTCCATACGTTCCCATACCTTCTCACCTTTCCACTTTAAATATACCCTCCCTTTGGGCGCCTGGGTGGCTCAGTCAGTTGAGCGTCTGAGTTCGGCTCAGGTCAGGATCTCAAGGTTGGTGGGTTCGAGCCCTGCATCGGGCTCTATGCTGACAGTAAACTGGGAGCCTGGAGTCTGTTTCAGATTTTGTGTCTCCCTCTCTGACCCTCCCCTGCTCATGCTGTCTCTCTCTCAGAAATAAATAAAATATTTTTAAAAATTAAATAAATAAATAAGTAAATAAATAAATAAACCCTCCCAAACAAACACACAAATCCATCTCCCACCCACTGCTTCGTGGCAGACAGTGGCTCCTTTGCTGTACTGCCCACTGCTCCTTTGTGGTGTATTCAATAAACTTCTATCTCTTTTTTTCTGCCTTGGGTGAATTCTTTCACCAACTGTGCCACCAGCTTCCACCGACTCAGGTCGCCTCACATTTTGGGGCCCCCATGTGATCAAAGAGACACCACACTTCTTACACAGCACTACATTTTTTTTTGCATTCCTGCTTCCCTCATTACATAGTAATGTTCAATGTCTCACCCACTTTTCCAGTGACTCCCCTAGTCCAATGCATGTAACATACAAATAAAACTATAGCCAAGATGGCTGCCTATCTGTCTACAGAATATGTGCTTTCTTTCCATAGTGTTGACTTAGTTCAGAAACACAGTGTCACACCTTTGGACTACATTTCCAAACTCCCTTATAGCGCATGTGACTAATTCCCAACAATGAAATTTAGGAGAAGTGATATATCCTTCGAAGCCAGGGCTTTTAACAATTTGGCAGATGGTACTCTCATTTTTATATTTCACTAGGTGAATTCAGAAAATCAAAGATTGAAAAACTCTAAGAACCTGAAAGCATAAATTGGAGGGGAGCTTTTGACCTGCGAGAAGGACATTCACTAGGAAACATGAGTGAGAATACATGTCTATTGTATTAAGACATATTTCTTTAAAATGTGATGGCCACTAATCACTCCCATATAACTAGATAGTCATTTAAGAATTGTGAAATAAATGTTTATAATATACTTACATGTTATGCATTTGCACAAATGGGTGAAGGCAGCAAAAGAAGAAAGCATTCCTCCTTGCATTTCCCAAAATGTGATTATAGTATAATGATCCGCCATTCAAAACATACCACTTCCTTCCAATATAGAGGGGAAAAAAACCCAGAATATTATTTGGAACATATCACAAAATTTGCCTCTTCATAAAATTTCTTCATTTTAATAGGTTTTCACTTTAGCACACAATTGAAAAGGACCATTTTGCTCAAGAAATTTAAAAAAAGAACAATACAAATAATTAAGGAAAATCCAGACTACATTGACAACTAATTATGGCAATGAAAGCATTTGGATAAGAGCCCAGTTAAAACTATCCAAGAAAAAAAGATTAAGCTATTTGAGTAACCATATTATACACATCGCTTCTTTGTATAAACTATGTGAGATTGTTTATTTTGCCCAGTTTGTATGTAATGGTTTTTCCCAACTTTGCATTGTCAGTCATTTCAGTAAAATTGAATTAAGTGGGAAAAGAAAATCTAATCAACAAGTTTCCCTCCAGCACTCTATCCTTCCTGTTATACATTAGAAATTTGTAAAATGAGATTTATATGTATATGTAATGTAATGTATGTATGTAATATATATATATATGTATGTATGTAAGGTGATGAATGCATAATATAGAGACCTATTTAGATTTGAATTTTATGTAGGTATATGCATCAGGTCTTTTTGAGTATAATATAATACTCAATCATAGTTCAATAATTACTAATTTTTATTGATCTTACTATCTGCAGAAGTCTGAAGTCCACTTTGTTCTTGCTATTCAAAGTTTGAGCCATGGACCAATTGAATTAACATCACCCAAAGCTTGTTGGAAATGTGGAATTTCAAGTCTCACTTTAGTTGATTTAGTTGATCTGTATACATGTTAAAATTTGAGAATCACTTCTCTAGGTAACAAAGAGGAAATAAATAATGTGCTAATGATAGCTTCAAAGGGATGCACTACTCTGACAATTTTTTTATTCCAGTTCAAATATTTTCTGAAATTAGGACTTTTGTGAGTAATATAATCTAGGCTAACTCAATTGCCCCTTTAGCCTTTGAGTACTAACATTAAGCTTTAGATAAAAAGGCAAGATCTTCTTATATAGGCTTTGTTATCAGTTAAGATGTTTCCAGCTAAAAATAATGAAAACAATATCATCTCCACTATTCTTAGGTAGTAAGAAATCTCTGGGATCACAGGTTAGGGCAGCCTTCAAAAGTGACTCAGTCCAACAGCTCTGACTTCTTTCATTGGCAGTTCCCTTGACTTTGCCTTCCTTTCTATGTAGCTTCATTTGGAAGCTACTAAAAGACAGCAGTAAAAGAGACAGGTCTTGCACATGGCAAAGTGATTTCAGTTAAATAAAGACTATGTTTTCTTGTGACTAACACTTAAGAAAGAGAAATTTTTTTTTTCAGAATTCCCACAAATATTTCTTTGCTTTTCATTGTTTCATTAGGACAGCGTGCCCTTGCAAAATCAATCCCAACCATCTCCAGGAATGAGATGCATTCGACCAGAACTCAACTTCAACCAGAATTCTTGAAATAATGATTGTCAAGAGCTTGAAAGTACCTTGATTGACCTACTGTCTTGGATCAAGTCCTTCAACTGTTTCTCAAGCCCCTATTCAATAAGGGGAGGGATGAATTGAGAAGCCAATCACCGTGTTTACCAAATTCTACATTTCTTTTATGAGACCCATAATTCTGCCTCTCTCTTCTTATTACCAACCTTCTGGCCACATTGTCACATGACCTTCTGACACTTGAATATAGTTTTATTTTATTTATTTATAGTTGCTTAAATATGACACTTGTACTCCTGTACAGTCTTCATTATGTCCAAAGCTTGCCCCTGGGTCTCTGAGGGATGAATCTTTTGTGTGTTTGTGTTAATTTAATTGTTTTGTTTTTGTTTTTCCTACCATAATTCCCTCTTCAAGGATTCACTAAGGCCACCCAATCAAGCATAACCTCCATTCCCAGGAATTTTTATCATCTGTATTTTCCATTGCAGAAGCATGTTCTGATAGAGTGGAGCCAGCTCTTCAGTAAGCTGAGACCAATGTTTACTGTACATGACTAAGTAAGAGGAAATTCTGTTGCTTTTTGGATGATCAGCTTGAATGTGTTCCCTTTAGTTACTGAAAGATCCTGAACAACATAAAAATCATATCATCTCTTTGAGGTATAATTCTATAGCACACAGAAGCACAGGTCCAGAGAGATATGGGGCAGTGTTCTTTAAAATCATGGACACATTCCAGTGTCTAGAAATTTCAAATTAGTGTACCAGGGCTTCTGTGGCATTTTTACTCTTCCTCTATGTTAGCAAACTAGGCTTTTTTTGCTTGCTTAAACCTCTGGCATATAGTAGGTCTTCCAAATATACTTGTTAAATGAAGGAACTCTAATCCTGAGTAAACTGGATGAGAGTTCCATATTTTAAAAATAGCCCATGAGTTTTACCTTATAAATTATGATCATTGCTTAATACTCCAAACTATGGTTAGAAAAGAGTAGTAGTAGAATGGAAAATCTTTATATTTGTCTATCTTCTTGGCATTAGAATTATTTTTCTCCTTTATTTTAAGGCTTAGGATTAATCATAAGATAGATGAGCAAAGCCTTAATAATAAACATATTAATTTTTTAAAGGTTCATTAATTTATTTTTGAGAGACAGAGAGTGCAAGTGGGGAGATGCAGAGAGATAGAGGGAGAGAGAGAATCCAAAGCAGTCTCTATGCTGTCAGGGCAGAGCCTGACATGGGGCTCAAAGTCACGAACTATGAGATCATGACCTACCCTGAAGTTGAACACAACCAACTGAGCCACCCAGGCACCCCAACAAATATATTAATTGTAAGAGTTTAAGCAAGCCAATTTTCACTGAAATTTTCCTGACATGAGTCAACACTAATGGTTTATAAGTAAAGATATACATCATATATGTGTCCTTCATAGTTGATACACATAAATGAATTATCAAATGAATTAAGGATACCCACAGTATTTCAGAATATCTGAAAAATTTTCCCCTTTAAGATTTAATCATTTCCTCCATCTCTTCAGATGCTATTAACTTTTCACTCCTCATTCCATACAGTCTTCTAGAGAGACTTTCCAACTATACAAGTCCATAGTAACTTTTTTCCATTTCTTACGCATTCTTAACCCTTATGGACTAGATACTAGACTCTAACAGTTTTGTGGATATCGGTTTTCTTTTGCCAATATAATTCAAATTTCTCAAGACCACAGTAAAATCAGCATACTTATACCCTACACAGGATGGAACATAAAATAATCACTTGATGAAAACTAATTGACAAGAAAAAATCACCAAAATGTCCATTTCCTTTCCTTCATTTCCATACTAAATGTGACATTTACAAAGAATATGTTAAAAATCGTTGTGGTTTAAGATTATTTGTTCCACCTTAAAACCACCTCCATATTTCCAGCATGACCCTTCTCATTGCTGTTGATTCAATGATGATGGTGAATCCTATCTCCATGTCTTGTGCTGTGCTATGATTATTCTGCTTCCTCTGGTGCCCAATACACCAGCAGTGACAATAATGATACCTTAACACTTCTAACAACTTTATTCTTTTTTCCAATGTTGTATTTATACAAACACCTCTAATATTGGTCTAGCAAAGTGTGAATATATTAATAAATTTTGTAGGGACACCTGGGTGGCTCAGTTGGTTAAGCGTCCAACTTCAGCTCAGGTCATGATCTCATGGTTCACGGGTTCAAGCCCTGCATCAGGCTTTGTGCTGACAGCTAGCTCAGAGACTGGAGCCTGTCTTTGGATTCTGTGTCTCCCTCACTCTCTGACCGTCTCCTGATCATGCTGCCTCTCTCTCTCTTTCTCAAAAATGAGTAAAACATTTTAAAAAAATTTTTTTAAAGAATAAATTACATAAATTCTATTTTAAAGTATAAAAATACAGGAGCACCTGGGTGGCTTAGTTCGTTAAGCATCCAGGTCTTGATTTTGACTTAGGTCATAATCTCAAGATTGGTGGGATCAAGCCCTGCTTTAGTCTCTGTGCTGACAGAGTGGAGCCTGCTTGGAATTCTATCATTCCCCCTCTCTCTGACCCTCCGTAACTCACGTGCACACTTTCTCTCTCTCAAAATCAATAAAGAAACTTAAAAAAAAAAACTTTATATAAAAATGTAAATAGAATCCCGTTATAGCATATCTCATTACTAGATGCAGATCATATTGCAAACGGTGTCCCTGGAAACAGCAAAATCACAGATAATAAAATTATTAAAGACAGGAATTAACTGTAAATTGCCTATTCCATAAAAGACAATATAAAGTTTTAAGAATAATGTAGGACTGTGGTACCAAAGACTTGATCTAGAAGACATTAGTAATAGTGGCTTGAAAATGTGATATTCACATAAGACTGGGACATGTTGAACTTAAATCCCTCTCCTGTGAATTGATTTGGTGTTGAAGGCTCTGAAGTATATGCAAAAAGGTAACTCCTTTGACTATATTGGAAATATAGAAAAAAAGTTTCAAATATATTCAAGCACAAAGGAATATTTCTAGGGAAAACTTATTAACAGTAGAGATATTTTGAGGGACATTGGGGAAATGCTGAGGTAGTTAAAATGGATTTGTACTGGAAATCAAGAAAGCTAATTTCTACTTTTAGCCATGTAGCTCCAGGTCTTAGGGAATCACAGAATTACTGAAAGGCAGACACGTGTATTCGGTTCCAATTAAAATAGACTTTTAAATGCATTTCATCCATGAATTAAAAAAAATAGTACTGATATTTCTATTTGGATATTCTTAGTTTCAATAATAGCAAACCCAATTCAAATACATGTCCCAAGACTTGAGCCAAGACCACAATAGTGTAACTGAGCAAGGCCATACTTCCCCCCAGTCTCTACTGGATGTCCTACTTTTTCTTCACTGGGTAGAATTCCCCCTCACTGTCTCAAAATTCTTTCTCCAGCTACTTGGCTGCATTTATCTGTATTCTGCCAATGTGGAAGAGTATTTTTTCCCCAAATATTCAACAAATTCTGAGATTTACTCCAATTAAACTAAGTGTTATATGCTCCATGAACTAATCACATTGGCCAGATTTTGAAATGAACCAATAGGGATTATCCTAGGTCATGTGCTCTACCCCTGCAAGCAGGAAGGGGTATAGCTTCCCTCAAGCTACCAGGATCTCTTAGTGGCAAATGGAGATCTCTAAGAATGCAGAATAAGACACGGGAATGCATGCAGCAACAAAAATTATCCTCTTTGTTAGAGAAGAATGTAAGAAAGCATAAAAATTATAAATTTATAAAGAGCTTTAAATGGCAGTAAGTGATCTGAGCCTAACCCTTAAAAACACACATAAGTTACGTGAATAGCGGACATTGCTATCTAAGCATATCTTTGTAAAATGTAATCCACATTTTGTTAATAAATCAATCCATCCCTTTATAGCAAACTAATCTATAAATTCAGAAAGACATCAAAATGCCTACGAAAACTGGCCAGTTACTGATTTACATAAAAAATTTAAATAGCAACACAATTTCAAAGAGCAAATGACACAAAAACCAAATGAGATGACAAGTTTTCCACAACTTTTTTCACATGCTTAAGAAAATACACTTTTGATTTTACACATGAAATTTTAGTGCATTTACTCAGATTTTGAAAATCCATTTATTAACTCTCATTAATTATTATATTATTTGTATTAATTGTATTATATACATTATATTATATTAGATGTACAAATTCCTGAAATGAGAAATGTTAGCTCATAACAGTGACTGAGTAAATTTTAATAATTAAGAAATGTTTAGCTTGCTTGAATTCAAAGAGAACAACAAAACATTTATATATTCATTGGGACTAGAGAGAAAATAACAAACAAGTTTTAAGTCATACATTATGTTTTCTTTAAGACGAAACAAAAATGATTAATGCTTACTCACATCATTTGTTATACTTGCATGAAGAGGTCAATAGAATGAGATTCAGCATATTATGAACTGTCCTGGTAAGGCATATCTCTAAAATCCAGAAAAGAATCTCCCACCCCTTGGCTTATGAGCAAAGTTACAAATAGTCCATGTCGGGTTTAGTGGGTCTGGTTTAAACTCTCTACCTTTTTTTTTTTTTTCTTTTGTTAAGCCCCGGGTCTTGGTGCTTTACTAAAACCACCCTAGGAAACTTCTTCAAGCACCGGCAGCATGCCATCCCTGATGGTGCTGGCATGATGATGGCACCAGGGAGTGAGACCCACCACTTCCCTCCCCGTGTGCGAGGCTCCCAGCACCCTGGCTGTCTATGGATACACAGTCCTTTTTCATCCCTGGCGAGTGGGCTCCTCTTCATGGAAGACGGTGCATTACCTACAGATTATCTCAGCACTGCTTTCCCTGAGCACCCCTCATTCTGGGATCCAGAGAAAGTGTCACCAACGCAGCCCTGACAATTGTTAACAAGTAGGTCATGGTGACTCAAGAAGGAAGAAGTCTGACAGGATCACTCAGGTATGTCCTTGGGAGAGGGAGTGCTCCTGTGGCTGGCTCTGCAGCTGCCTTGCTGGGGCCCTGAGGCCAGGTCCCCTCAGCCTCAGCCCCAAGGTCACCATTTGAACACAAAAAACTGAAGTGTAACCTCAAAGCACCTCACTTCTCCCCCTGTGTTAGATTTCACAGATGTGGTAAAAAGAAGGCCTTCAGCTGGGCCTGGACCAGGGGCCTGATAAGTTGTGCAAGTCTGGCCACTGGAGAGCCCTCCGCTCTCCCTCACCTGCTGCCCCTCTTGTTTTTGTCACCTCCCCACTCTCTCCATCCTGCAGACTCAGACTTTAAAAAAATAGCTAATTCTGGGGCACCTGGGTGGCTCAGTTGGTTAAGCATCGGACTCTTGATTTAGACTCAGGTCATGATCTCCTGGTTTGCGAGATCAAGCCCCGCATCAGGCTCTGAGCTGGCAGCTCATGCTGGCAGCTCAGAGCCTGCTTGAGATTCTCTGTGTCTCTCTCTCTCTCTCTGCCCCTTCCTGACTTGAACATTCTCTCTTTCTGTCTCTCAAATAAATAAACTGTAAAAAACATTAAAAATAAAAAAAGCTAATTCCTTCACTTCAAAGGTAAACAGTCCATCTTCAACAAAGACAGTGAATATTAGTGTAGATCTTAAGTAAAGTGCTGTGCACATTTGGCATTGAGCCCGCAACTTCCAATCACAGCAGCTTTGTGTCTCTCTTATTTATATTTAGAAATCCTCAGGTAACCACTGCATCAAATCTTATACAAACATAATGTCTTTTTTTTTAAAAACTGTTGCTTTGGATTTCCTTTTGTCAACTGGATCCAAAGAATACTGAGAAATTCTTTGTTCTAAATGATCCAGTCCTATTTATTCTTTGATCTCTGTTCTATTCTAGTTTAAGACTCCATCAAGAGCTGGTAAAGGCTTCTTCTGGCCTGAAGCATCTTAATAACATGTGTCAAACAGAGTGATGCCCAAAGACCTTTATATTCTGTTAATTGCAAAGGGTATGGGCTTGTCTTTTTTTTTTAATTTTTTAATGTTTTTTATTTATTTCTGAGAGAGAGAGAGAGAGAGAGGGAGTAGGAGAGAGAGAGAAAGAGACAGCATGAACAGGGGAGGGTCAGAGAGAGAGGGAGACACAGAATCTGAAGACAGGTTCTAGGCTCTGAGCTAGCTGTCAGCACAGAACCTGACTCAGGGCTCGAACCCACAAACTGTGAGATCATGACCTGAGCTGAAATTGGACGCTTAACCAACTGGGCCACCCAAGCACCCCTGGCTTATTTTCAATGTACTGTATTTACAGCAATGGGGAATGGGTATGACATTTAACTGAACAAACAACAGCGCTGAGCACTGTGCTAAGTTTAAGTGTAATGAGCTTAGAGAAGAAATGAGAATGTGATTTTTTAAGGAGTGTGCACCACGAGGTGACCATGATGCAAAGTGAAAATATGGGAAACAATATAAACAGTACAAATGCTAAACTGTGCAGTTCGAGAGAGCTACAGACTCTAACAGTCATGAAAAGCTCTATACAATTAAAAAAAAAAAAAAGACCAGCTTTATTTATACCATTACACACACCTGCAACATGATGATTTCCTTACAATTGTCTTTCCTGGCCCTTTCACCGCTTATTCTTATTTTGTGTTGCCTACATAATTTACAAAGTGATAGATGCACCGAAGACCCTCAACGAATGATTATAGCATGAATATTGAATATAAGTATCAGGCATGTCTCTGACAGGGTTATACATTTTCTTACCAACAAAATGGTTGTGTTTCCTCACCTCTCCAATAGCCAATGAGCTGGAGGGATAATTCTGACGTCTTATTCTGCACTCCAGGATTGTATGTAACGTACTCCACCCATTCTTCTCCAAACGCGAGTGTAATATCAGTAACAAACATTACAAACACCATCGATTAATTATGCAGGTGGGAGAAACATTATATAGTTAGAAAAAATCAGTTCAACTTAAGATCGAAATTCTGTCTTAAAAATATGACATTTCTTCAAGGGAAACATTTCTCTATTTGGAAGATTCTGGTCAACATCATGTGCAGATCCTGCTCTACTTTGGCATGACAAAAACAGGACAAAGATATTTGTTTAACAGAAGAAAAAGACAACACGTTTTCCTAGTTGCTACTGTGATGGAAATGTGTCTGGAACTCCTCTCTGTATATTAACTTGAACATATTTCAGTGTTACCCAGGTTGTGTGATCCTTCATCATTGTGATAAGCCCATCCTGTTTGCACATATGAACAATTTTTTAAATGACTAATATAAAGCAATGGAAAACGAAGTAGACAGTAACACAATAGTTGAAGTAGTCAATTTAAATTTCCCTGAATAGTTCTCAGTGATTTGTCCATCATTCACTGTTCTTTGCAATTTAAGTAAAATATTACAGTAAATATCCTCCTCACCCCCAAATCAATTTTCCTTTACAAACATATTTTATTATAAAAAGAGCAATAGTTCTTGGTGTGTGAATAATAAAAAAAGATCTGCTATCATCTGCATGCTGCCTTCTGTTTTTCTTCTACATATGGATATGAGAATAGTATGCATGAAAATCAAAGTAGGCTAAAATTATCATAAATCATAATTTTGTAAGAGCACTATTTGGCTCTTAGGTTTAGATTTCACAATAATAAGCAGACGCTGTAGGTGAGACATGTATTATCTACACTTCTTTAGCTCAGTTATACTATTATTGAACTTGGTTGCTTAATGTTCTCAGGCTTTCAAAATCTTATTTCATGTTTTAATGAATGCTTCAAATTCTATGTTTATAAACATTTGCTTTGTAGGAAGAAAATTGCTTTTAGTTTCTCCTTCTAAACCCAGTTGTCAAAGTTGCACACATACCAAAATTATTCACTTTGAGAAGGAGATATCTAATTGAGAGCTGTACTTCTGTTTTGTTCTTACATCACCTTTTGTGATATTCCTAGGAATTGGGTTGCATTGCTTAACAGTATTAAACAAAAGTGACTATAAAAATTTGAAACAATTGTACAGTTTTCTTCCAGAGATATACTTCTTCCTTTTGTTATTTGTAACAATTTTTTCCTGCATAATCTTCAGAGCTTCAACCACTTGAACTTTTCAACATTTGCTGATATCTTAGAAGTTGTTTTGTGTAGAGATTTTCTCCTATACTACTGTATATATATATATATATATGTATATATATATATTTGTATATATGTTTGTATATATATTTGAATATATTTAGTATTAGAAAAAACATTTTTTAAAGTTTATTTACTTATTTTGAGAGGGGGGAAGGGGCAGAGAAAGGGAGTGAGATAGAACCCCAAGCAGGCTCCGTGCTCTCAGCGCAGAGCCTGATGCAGGGCTCCATCACCCAAACTGTAAGATCATGCATGAGCCAAAATCAAGAGTCAGATGTTTAACCAACTGGGTCACCCAGGCACCCCAAAAGAACACTTTTTGTTACAGATTTGTCTGCGGTATTCCACTGGGTGGTTAAAATTTAGACAAAGGTTAGTCATCAGTGACCAAGTTTCTTGCAGATTTTGATTCTCTTATATTTACCTTTATTAAGAAAAGTTCTGTAAGTTTTAACCCCAGCTATTAAAATAAAAATCTAGAAACTTCCTAGGACAAACATACAGCTTACAAGTAATGTCATATTCTATATTTTATATAGAAACACAATTACTACCATAAATATGGTGATATAGATGTTGTTACCATCCCCATTTTATATGTAAGAACACTGAAACTCAGAAAAAAAAAAAAAAAAACCCAGACCAACCCACAACACTACTAAATTGGAGATCTGGGAAACAATCTGAAGTTTTTTTATTCCAAGTTTTCAACCCTTTTTCTTCCAACAATAGGCCTTTGCAGAAGCCAATTTACTCATGTAATATCCTTTTCTTACATGTTAAATCCCAATTTAATATTAAAATCAATTGGTTCATCATTTTATTTAACACTGTTAGTGTCCATGAATATATGCTACACTATATTCACAGTCTATAAAACACATGCACAGAGAATAATTATTTAATGAAGGAAACTTTTAAATGTAAGTATAACTACGAAAACACTTTTAAGAATAGGAATCTTGGTTACAGACCATGAAGGTCTTTAGTCATTAAGATACTGAATGTCATACTAATACTTTTATATGAAAACATCCTTAGACATAACCCAATAAAAATCAGGCAAGCTTTGTTTGATCTCTTCAGTCTTTAGTGATGTATTTCTGCTCTGAGTTTGAGGTTAAGGCATAATTCAACAGCTAATTAGATGTGGTCTTTGATTTCTCACATGTGTTTCATAACTGTTTCATCTCCCTGACTAGATTTTAAGTTATTTGGGAGAAGATATACCCACAATTTCTTCTTTTGAATCCTGGGGATTACTTAGCATCCAACCTTGTACATATTAGGAGATGAGTACAAATATTTATACTTTATCAGATCATAATAAAAAAAAGTCTCTTTGGTGATGTCTTTAAATTACCATAATCAGATGATAAAGTATGAGCTTTTAATCATGCTTCTTGATTTCTACTATTCTGTCATTCGATTTGCAGCTTACTATATGCCATAAACATACATGGTCCATCTATGATAAAATATTTTATACAAAAAGTCTTATCACCATGAGCCTATAACTTAATATAAATTAGTTTCTCTTACTTGCATGAGAAATCAGGCTTATAATGAGAATGCATATCCAGTGTACCTGCAAAGAAAATTCTTTGATATGTTATAGAGCAAATAGGAACTGCAATTTCATTTAGAAGTTTGCAAGTGGCTTATGTTCAAAGAGAATAAGCCAGGAAAAGGGAGTCTGATTTTCCTTCAGTGTTGACTGCTAAACTAAGTCAAGTAGGATACTTTCCATTGCAAGTTATGGAACATACAACTCAAACTGCTTTAATACATTGTTTTATCCACATTGCTGAAAAGTCCAGAAGTAGAGTTAGTTTCAAGTATGGTTTGATTAGGACTCCTATTCCATTTCCCTGCAATTCTCTCTAGTCTGTCCTATTCTAATACAGAATTTATTCTCAAGTAGGCTTCTATCACTATAACAAAATTACCCGGCACTTTCAGGCATGGCATATGCATCACTACAGTGTTTTCCTCATCAAATATAATAAAGTTAAACAGATTACATTATCTTTCAGTTGATACCTGGGCATGAAGAAATACCATGGGAGTACTTCATTCATGATGGAATTATCTGTGATTAAATTTTACATATTAAAAATCAATCCTAAACTGGTGCCCACTTCAATTCCTACCACAAGTCATAAGAACAGTGCTGCAGAGAAAAATCACAATGAATTGTAAGAAACAGAACTGATTGTTTCCTTACAAAATTCCTACTTTTAGTTTCATATAGGTTATTATTAACCTTACCCATAATGATATTTTGAATACCAAAAAATAACTCAGAAGCATGAATACACTGGAACTCAGGGTTCACAATAATCGTGTGGATGATAATATTGTCATGATCTCCCCAATAACTGTGATATCATCAATAATAGAAGCATTTTGAGAATTCAGTTACATGTAGTGGTGCCTGGGTGGTGCAGTCAGTTGAGCCTCTGACTCTTGATCTGGGTTCAGATCATGATCTCATGGTTTGTGAGTTCAAGCCCCACATCAAGCTCTGTGCTGACAGTGTGGATCCTGTTTGGTATTCTCTCTCTCCTTCTCTAATTCCGCCCCCCCCCCACTTGTACTCTCTCTCTCCCTCTCTCTTTCTCCTCAAAATAAGTAAATAAACTTAAAAAATAAAACTAAAAAAAAGAATTCAATTACATGTGTATATACCTAGAAAAAATCCTTAAGTGAATATTTATTTTTGAATTAATAATAAATCTTTACATTAATGTTATGAATCAAGAAATGTTATGCCCATTGTACACATGAAGAATCCATGGTTTAGTGTTGACTGAGGGTCTTATTGAAGTTCATACAACTAAACGTGAGAACAGAATAGTACAGAAAGATATTCTAAAACTAAGTTTCTTGCTGATCTATTATAATGGACATAGGAGCCTGAATAAAAACACAGGATCGAAACTACACACTCTAAAGTATTTAAAGTTATGAAGATAGGGGCGCCTGGGTGGCTTAGTCGGTTAAGCGTCTGACTTTCGCTTGGGTCATGATCTCGCAGTTCGTGGGTTCGAGCCCCGCGTCAGGCTCTGTGCTGACTGCCAGCTCAGAGCCTGGAGCCTGTTTCAGCCTGTGACTCCCTCTCTCTCTGACCCTCCCCTGCTCACGCTGTCTCTCTCTCTCTCTCCCCTAAAAATAAATAAAACATTAAAAAAAAATAATAAAGTTATGAAGATAGAGCAAGAATATAAAAATAATAAATACAAAATGAATCACCTGCACAACACTGTTCTTAGGTAATATATTAAACTTCATTATGTAGTTTTCCACTTAGGAGCAAGGAGACAAAGAAAGATAAATATCAGCCCCTCGATTTAACAGAAGCCTGAGGAGTGAGGAAGAGAAAGGCAAAAGAAGATCCCTTTCTATTCATGATCAGGATTTTTCACGGTGGGGATCTCTTCAGTTGCTCTCTCTGGCTACAGATGTACGTACAGAAGGAAAAAGGTGTAAATCAAAGCAACAAAAGTAGCCTTTTGCTAAACTTCGTTCATGTTTAGGAAACACACATGTCCCAGTTCCTGGAGGATGTGGCAGGCTCTCTGCCCTTCCTGCAGCACAGATTCCTATGTCTACAGACTGTTCTTCCCGACTCTCACTGTCTCTTTCAATTTCTCTCTCCTCAATGAATTAGCTCCAGAAGCAAACATTGCTTTTCCTCTTCACATTGTAAAATAAATTATGATCTCCTCCCCATCCCGCTCCAGCTACTGACTCCTTTCTTTGCCCCTTCCAATTCTTGTCTGTGGTCACTGACTTTTAATTTTATTGAACCTGCTTGAACCCTTGCATACAAGACCACTCTCTCCAATGTTCCACTGACACCATAAAAACCAAGGTCAGCAATTTTTCTAAGTTTACTGATTCCAATGGTCAGTTTTCAGTTATCCTAGTTAACCTAGCAGCAGCATTTGACAAATTTCATTATTCATTCTTGAAACACATCCTTGGCTTCTTGGATACTGTTCTCTTTTGATTTTTCTTCTTTCTCTTGCTCTTTCTTCACTTCTCAGTCTCCTTTGTTGGTATTTTCTAACTGCCCCAACCACTGTATGTTGATGTGAACTTGGGCCCACTTCACAAATACCTCCATTTTTTCCCCTATACTTATTCTCTAGGGGATTTCATCTAGCCCCTTGACTTTAAATATCATCTATATGTGAATAACTTCAACATTTATATCTAGAGTCAGAGCCTTATCCCTTAAATTCAAACACATATATTCACCCACTAACATCAATCCTTAGACATCTAAATTTCTGTTCTCCTCACCTCCCTAAACCTGCCCTTCCCACAGTCCATCCTTACGTCAATAAATGGGAACTTCATTCTTTGACAGTCCCATCCATCAGCAAACCCTGTCAGTCCCATAAATTGAGCCACTAACTGTTTTTAATGTTCATCCAAATATATACATAATATCATAATATGTTCCCTTATCTCCATAAAGTTTGTGTGTAAATGTCACGTTTGAGTGAAGCTTTCCTTGACATACAGCAGTTATTACATCTAAAAATGAAAGGATTTTTTTCCCCTTTTTTTCTGTTTAGTATTGTTCTTTCTTGACTAGAATGTAAACTCAGTGACAAGATTTTTTTCCTATTTTACTCCATCTCTATCCTAGTGCCAGAATAATGTCTGGGCTACAGTAATTTGTCAATAAGTATTTTTTAATCAATATATGATTATTTATCTTTAATGCTATTTGATACTTAATCAAATACTGCTTTAGAAGCTTTTTAAATTTTTTTGGAGATTTGTGTGAGAAGTTTCTTGTAAATTGCTGCTTCAGTAATCTGCAGCTCAGAGTATAAAGCAATGGACAGAATAGATCCTGTATTCATGTATAAAAGAAGGTAGAAGAGAAATGGAATTGAGGATGAAATGAAGGATTGGAAGAAATTATTCTGAAATAGGTCACTGCTTATTGCTTAAAGCCACTGCAATATTAATTATTTGTTGTCACAGAAAAACCTAAATTATCCTGACTGATACATCACTTTAAAATTTTCATAGCCCTTTTAGGTAAATGGTCAATGTGATCATGATTAATACCCTGAGGGTAATGTGAGTATATTATTCATTATCTAAACTGGGACACTCTGGGGTTCTAAAATAGAGTACTAAAATAATTACAATTACCTACAAAATATTTATTTTTGACTGAAAATATGTTATGTTGGTAGATATGTTATGTTAAAAATTATCTTCAGAAATAGCTATTTCCAGAAACTAACATGTCAGCAAATATAAAGACAAAAAATGAAAATAAATGGTATATTAATACCTCATTATATAACAAAATTAAAAACAAACAGAATTATATTTGATACATAATAATAAAGTTTAATTAGTTTCTTAGCTTTATGTCTTTAATACTCTATTTTTAAGTGCATTTTTTCCAATATGGTCTTAATATATTTTTGTTTTCATAAAATTGTCTGAAATCTACTTCAAAATTGAAACTTATGTTTAAAAAATTTGAAACTGTCATCACTTTCAGTTGGCTTTTATGTCAATTCAATTCCTTCTAGAAGAAGATGCCAATATGGATTTATATTATACCTGAAAAATTATGGAACACAGAGAGAAAGACAGAGGTTGGCAGGAAAAGTCTCAAGACCATGATGCAGGTCTGACATCTGTGAAGTCAGGAAGACACTATGGAGAGAGCACAGGGCTGGGGAATATAGGCAAGGCTGCTATGGAGTCTCCAAGAAAAATTTGCTCATTGTGTAGGAAGGACCCCGCTTTAGTGCCTCCATCATGCTCAGTTATTGGCTGATGTCTTAGTCTGCTCAGACTTCTTTATTTTTTAAATGTTTTTATTTATTTTTGAGAAAAAGAGAGAAAGCTAACAGTGGAGAGTCAGAGAGCAGGAGAGAGAGAATCCCAAGTAGGTTCCACACTATCAGTGTAGAGACCTATTCAGGGCTCAAATCCACAAACTGTGAGATCATGACATGAGCTCAAATCGAGTAGGACACTTAATACACCAAGCCACTCAGGTGCCCCATTCTACTCAGACTTCTATAACATAGTACCACATATTGGTTAGCATAAACAATAGAAATTTATGTCTCACAGTTCTGGAGGCTGAAAAGTCCAAGATCAATATGCTGGCCAATTTGATTCTTGGTGAGAGTTCTCTTTTTGGCTTGCAGGTGGCCACCATCTTGCTGTGTGCTCAAATGCCAGGAGGAGAGAGAGAAAGCAAAGTCCCTGGCGTCTCTTCTAAGGACATTATTTCTAAGGACCTCATCCTTTTGATCTCATTTAACTGAATTACCTCCTTATATCTCCTATCTTGAAATACAGTCACATTGGGGATTAGTGATTTTATATAAGAATATGGGGATACAATTCAATCCATTCCAGCTGGGCTGACCTCAGAAGAAGCATATTTCATCATGAATGCCGCAGCGGATCTCTAGGTGTCAGCTGGAGGGTTTAAGACAACTACTCTCTTTATAGAAGTTTCTCTGAAAACAAAATATGAGCAGCCACAACTCTTCTTTTAGTTCTTAAATCGTTCTACAGAAAGCCAATATGCTCAGTGAAAAATATTCTAAATTCAATTTTTATATTAAAATGCATAAATACTTTACCCCTAAAATACCACAGTAAATATTGTCACCATGAAAAATACCTTTCTTTGGGGCACCTGAGTGGTTTAGTCAAGTGTCTGTCTCTTGATTTCATCTGAAGTTATGATCTCATGGTTCATGGGTTCAAGTTCTGTGTTGGACTCCACTCTGATAGTGCAGAGTCTGCTTGAGATTCTCTCCCCCTCTCTTTTTCTCAAAATAAATAAATTAATAAACTTAAAATATAAAAGTACCTTTTTCTGACAAGTATGTTATAAAAGATAAAATATAATTTATTCTATGAGTTTATCAAAATTAGGTCTGCAAAATCATGAGCATTTCCAATTTTATTCCATAATAATGAAGAAAGAAATGTATGCAATTAAAAATAGAGTTCTATCAAAGATACTTTCCAGAGGTTAAGATATCCAAAGTACATTTATAGAATTGCAAAAAATAAATCTTATACATAATTTCAGTTACCAATTAATTTTTGGTTTCTACTTTGAAATTTTAGGAATAATCTACAATGTCTTTTTGTTTGCAAGTTTTGTTTTAACAATTTCACAGGGCCTGATTCATTGAATAATTGAAGATCTCCAACTGCTTTTGATGAAAATGCAAATCAAATTTAAAAGATATATTAAAATGTTCAATATCATCACAGAACACTGAGGATATAAGTTCTAAATTCTACCTAAAATGTTCCTCTAATAGTCAAACATTTCTAAAATCTAATTGGTGATAAGCAGCAAAGAAAGCACACGCTCTCATGCCAATATATTATTTTCTTTCAACACCACCCTTATTTCAAAAAAAAATATGTAGTTCAGTTACTCTGCATGTGTAGTATTCTAATATTTGTCAGTTTAGACAACCATTTGATTGGTAGTACATCACAACTTTCTTGGAGACAATTATGAATTACGTGTCCAGTTCAATCAATTAAACGTACGCTTCTGCTCCATAGAATTCTTAATTCATTAAAGACACTGATCTTTGCCATAACGTCTTCAAGAAAAAAGTAGACTATTAATATCACTGTTAAAGCAAAAAATTTTAACAGAACTTAGAATAATATTTGTAATAGTGACAAGTGCTTCATCATCAATAGAATGAAATCTGAATATCTTTTCTTTGGATTGGATAGAAAATCAAATCATTGTGTTGAGTTAACTTACATTTTGTTTGAAGCATGTAATAACACTGATATGGATAGTATTTAGTTTTTTGAGAAACAACTAAATTCTTCTAGTAATGTAGCAAATACACTAATACCTATCAACCCAACTTGTTATATGTATATAAGAAACTTGGAAATTACCAAATTTAACTTAAAAGAACAGTTTCTGATCAAAATAAAGGGCCATGTTTTTTATACTGATATAAAACACTTTGTGAGGTTAAATCTTCTTTGGGCATTGTCTTCTTTAACTTTTGAACTCAGCACTATTGCCTCCCCATTATATTTGTTTCTCCTGAACTGCATGTGGTCAGCAACATGCCTATGATCCCTTTGGTAGATGGTAAAGAGCAACATATTTTATGCAAGTTGAATGTTTAATATTCCTGTTGTTGTGTAAGTTGCATGTTGCTGCCTTTATATTTCATCAAAAATGTATTTTTATTTGTATTTAATTCATTACTACTGAAAAGATTATTTCACACTTTGAAAATGAATTGTAACCAAAAATAAGATAAGTAGCTGTTGATTTACACCACACAGTATGTAACAAAATCACTTTACCAAGAGAGTTCGGATTATTATCTATGGCAAAAACAGCTTGGCCCCTATTTCCTGCACATATTTCATGAGTACTGAACCTATGATTTTCCATGTTTACCAGTGGGCCCACTATTTGGCAGCCTTCCTGCATCACTTAAGCCAAGCATGGACCACAGCACAATTGGTTGGTACAGTGGCAAAAAGACAGGGAAACCAGATCAGAAACCTCACCTACTACCACCCAGACAGAAAAGGAGTTAGCTGACTAGCTGTTTGCATCTGAATTCATTACAATAGGGAGTATATTAGATGCTGTCCTGTACAGGAGATATCAGTTATATTACATCTGGAAAAAATGTAGGAAAGGAAAGGGAGGCATTTCAACTTTGTTTTCTTTAGTTTTTCACATGTAACTACATGACGAAATGAGTTCTCTCTTCATAATACATCCATTCCACACAAGTAATGGAAGAGACAGCAGAAGCTGGAAGTACAAGCTAGCGGTTGCTCAAATTTATCCTGTTTTACTTTAAGGCAAATAGTAAAGATCCTTGTGTAAAATAAAGAAGGAGTTAGGCCAGGTGTTAGGCCTAAACCAAAACATGTGGTCCTTTTACCTTCAATTATTGTGGTGGTAATTGTTTTAGGCTACCCTTTATTTTTACCTTTTTTTTATTCGTCTTCTGATAACAAATCCAACTCATCTCTTGTATCACATGTGTGAGTACGGGACCCAAGCCTAGCTGATCACAATACCCAGGGATGATGATGTGATGTGATGATGTGATCCACATTGAGGCAACCAGTCAAGTGTGAAACTTCCAGTTATTGTCAGACTGTCCCTTTCCCCAGTGTCATGAGGCTGATGATCATCTTCCTTAACCACAAGAAAGGAACAAAGCCATGTGGTGGAGAGAGAGACAGAGACAGCAGAAGGGATTGAGCGAATCAACAATATTGAGTCCTGGGTTCACTCTTGACTGACTCTAGCTCTCTTGCAATTCTCAGGGAAGAGAAAGAGTCATATACAATTAGCTTTTTTTTTTTTTTTACTTAAAAGTAACACATAAATACAAATGGATATCTATCATTTCTGATTCTCAAGTGAAGATACTAAAAAATGGAAATGTTGGATGACACATGCCCATCTGGTTAAGGAGAGAAAAAAGATTCTAGCATACATTTCTCTGTAACCTGAATTTATATGAAGGAAGCACTACTTTCTATGTTATATAATTTATAAAACTAAATGCATACAATTAAAAGAAATGGGTCAGTTCTTATAATAAAAAATAGATTCATCCAAACTTTAAAATCACTTTAAAATAAGATAATAGCTTTATGATAAAACACTAATATTTTAAATCTTAAAAATCCTTGAATGTCTTTCAATAACCTTCTTAAAATAAATGTGCTTCAAATGTATTATCTATTACATTATACCTTTCCTAGTCTAGCACATTGTTGCTATTAGAGAAGTAACAAAGTAAAAAATCCTTAGAAAAATAACTTGGTTATGACTAGTCATACTATTCTGAAATCCTAGCCTATCTTAGGTCTTTATTTTGCACTGGTTGTTTCTCCTCCCAGATTCAGTGCTACAACAAAGAGTGTGAGCCTGAGTAGTTATGAATTATGAGTGAATAAGTAAAACTCTATTCTTGGTAATTGTTCAAATGATCTTATCATTTTAAATAGACTGCATTAGATTATAATTAATGTCAAGGGAATTGTTTTTTTAATCTTATTTTGAAAGAGAGAGAAAAAGTGAGGAGAGATGAGACAGAGAGAGAGAGGGAGAGAGAATCCTAAGCAGGCTCCAAGAGTCAGTGCAGAGTTGAATGCCAGGCTCCATCTCATGAACCATGAAATCATGACCTGAGCTAAAATTAAGAGATGCTTAACCAACTGAGGCACCCAGTTTCCCCGGGAATTTTTGAAAGAGAAAACAAATCACTGGGGTCATCTGGAGGAGACTGTTCACATATGAATAGGGTCTGTTCCTTTACTGTGGCAATGGTGGGAATCTTTGGGGGTCCATTATATGGACAAAACTTTGGAGACTTTACTACATTTTTAAACCAATGTTTCCCCATTTTCCATCCTCCTGATCAGTACTGTAGTCATTGAGTTACTGAGCACCACCAGTAATGGGAAAACTTCCCAAATAGTGCAGCATGGCTAAGGATGTATCCCTAGTTCATCATACATAGGTCCTGGGCTGACTGATTGTTTCATCTCACATAGCAACTTACCTCACTCAGTAGTGATGGCACCAGTATGCCGTCATGACTAGGATCATGATCGATATCTAATCTCAAAAGGAAGTATGTCATGAGTAAATGGAAACGGTACTCTGGAAAAAGGAGGAAGGTCATAGCAAGATGACTGCCATGAACTCTCCAAACAGACTCACTTTTTCTATAATGTTTCCACATGTGTAATTTTGATCTAGTGTATTTAAGCATATTCAGATAGGAAGAGACACTCATAAAGCCAAGAATCAAATAACCTATCGATTCCTCAGTATTGAAAGTCTAATACCAGCTGGAAATATGTACTTGTCAAATGTTGGATTAGTGCCAGTCACCATTCCATTCGGTGGTTTCCTAAAATGAGAGGTAGGAATGGACTTAAGACTGGCTGAATCCGGGATCGGTTAAGGGATATTTTTAATACTTTTTTAGATATTTCAAAGTATTTACATCATTTTATTTAATTCATATAATTTTATGTCATTGGCAACTGGCAAATTGGATTTAAACCCATTTCTATCAGGCTCCAAATCTGTTTGACTCTCTTGTCTATACTGGGTTCAAATTCAATGCTAGAAGAGTCCTAAAACCATATAATATTAAAGGAAGGAAGATAATGTAAATACACAATGTTGGCCTTGTGTATGCTAGAGACAGGACTATAAGAAATATTTAATTTTCCTTCTCACTCAACAATAAGGAAAACAATAGCACTAATGCTTAGCTAGATAACAAATGACATTTGACCTCAGTATTACGGTGCAATAGAAAATGATGGATACTGGTAAACTACAGGGAAGGTACCCTCAATTGAGCCAATAATCAGGATGTTTAAAAAAGATTCACTGGTATAAAATTTTATTTTTTTAAGAAAAGTCAATTATTTAAATATGAAGTAAAATCTCCCAGTTCTAATTATGAATAAAATATAAATACTGTGTAGGCCAGCACTGTCTGATTCAAACAAAATACATCTGTGGACCATCTGGGACCCTCCAACTGCCAGTTTGCAACCTCTGAAAAGAAAACACACACAGTTTAGCACTTAGATTTGTTAAGTGCTATACACAGAACAAGAAGCCAAGAGAGGCGGGGATGGGTTAAACCAGTGAAATGTTTCCAGATAAATTTATTTTTCTTCTTCCTCTTCCAGTTACTCAAGACAGGATATAAAGCACTGATGTTAATTTTATTTATTTATTTATGTATTTATTTATTTATTTATTTATCTATTTATTTTTAATTAATGTATGTGAGGGAGGAGCAGAGAGAGAGGGAGAGAGAGAATCCCAAGCAGGCTCTCTTCAGTCAGCACATAGCCCAAAGAGGGTTGGGGGCAGTCTTGTTCTCACAAACCGGAGCCGAAATCAAGAATCAGACACTTAACTGACTGGGCCCCTCAGATGCTTCTGATATTAACAGCTTTTAAAAGAGAGTCTTGGGGGTGCCTGGGTGGCTCAGTTGGTTAGCGTCTGACTTTGGCTCAGATCATGATCTCATGGTTCATGGGTTCAAGCCCCACATCGGGCTCTGTGCTGACAGCCAGCTCGGAGCCTGGAGCCTGCTTCCAATTCTGTGTCTCCCTCTCCCTCTGACCCTCCTCTGCTCATGCTCTCTCTCTCTCTCTCTCTCTCAGAAATAAATAAAAAACATTTTAAAAATGTTAAAAGGAGGGAATCTTGGAGTCTTGTTCAATAGATTCTGTTTAATAAATTAGGAATATATGTACTCCATTTATACATATTTTTAAAATGTGTACACCATGCTAGGAAATAAAGCTAAAGACATCGTGTAGGAGTAGGATTACTCAATGTTATTACATTTTTAGCAGCGTTATTTTAAATACAGCAAAATTGTAGAAATGATCTATACTGCTGGAGACTGAAACTGCACAGGTCATCCCTGATGGCAAGGCCCAGGGAAAAACCTGTGGGAAAAGACTGCAAGGCAGTCAGAAGAACCCCCTGAAGAATTCTCTACTTAGTCTGTACCTTTTACTCTCACTTCTGCTGTTAGTCTATTCTAAGGTTAATATGAAACCAGAATCACCCAAAGTTCCCCCCTTCCTCCAAAATGGAATGTGCCTAAATATCATGTCTGCACCCTCAATCAGATGTTGTCTAATGAATATTGTAGCAATTAGCAAAATTGGAGACAGTCTGGTATGCACAGGGGTCTATAAGAGACCTAGAATTCATTTTCTTTGTATGGGTCTAATTGCCGGTAAGAATACATATTATACCACAAGCAGAGACAAAAACAAGACTTAATAGTTTTGGAGGACTTTCTCAGAAAAGTGTTAGAGACATATTTGCCTGCCGACCTCAAGCCTGTAAGGCAACTTATGGATTGTTCTGGCCAAAGAATGAGATCGGTAAATGCATAGACCAAATTCTAGTTGATCCACAAAAACNACAGTCTGGTATGCACAGGGGTCTATAAGAGACCTAGAATTCATTTTCTTTGTATGGGTCTAATTGCCGGTAAGAATACATATTATACCACAAGCAGAGACAAAAACAAGACTTAATAGTTTTGGAGGACTTTCTCAGAAAAGTGTTAGAGACATATTTGCCTGCCGACCTCAAGCCTGTAAGGCAACTTATGGATTGTTCTGGCCAAAGAATGAGATCGGTAAATGCATAGACCAAATTCTAGTTGATCCACAAAAACCATTTCCATACGTCATCTATGATAAATGTTGACATTGTTCTTTCTTAGTAAGGGGTTGCGAGAGTCTATTACCTATAACCGTGGGTACAAGTATATCCTGTTTTTGCATGCCCACTGAATTTAAACAATTAAAGGGCACTGTGATCTCATGCATTCTGGCAATATGCTTCACTTATTCTTAGACACCCTGCCAAACGTAGTAAAGGATATGTAGAACTTTATTCTGACTACCTGGTTAAATTTTATTGGTTGAAATGGAAATCATGTACTGTGAAATCACTGTTGCCAAGAAAACCTAGAAATGTTAAGTCCCATGACTGTATTCAAAAAATGTAAATTGTTTAAGCATGATTGTTTGGATTTGCTATATAAAAAGCCTAAGCTGAAAAATAAATGTGAGCAGTCCACCTGAAGAGGCTGGCTCCTTGTCTTCGCTGACTCCAACCATCACTCTCCGAGTCAACCCTGGCTTGCAGAGGCTGGACCCCTGCAGAGCAGCGCCTGAACAGGGACCTGGGAGTGTAATCGCCCTGCACTATACAACTTAGTAATTCCAAGTGGACTTTAAAAGATGTGGGTATCTTTCTTAGACAGATTGTACCAGATAGATTTATACATATCAATGTAAAATAACTAAAGGTAAACACATACACACACGTGCACAGATACACACATACACTTACACACACACACTTACACACACACATTGTAAGTTTTCCTTCCAGTGAATTCTAAAACATTCATTTCTTGTCACTTTCATATGGCACCATAAATATGCTACTTTTTGACATTATTACATTCCATTGATGCCTGACTTATTGCCACAACTAGTTTGAGTCTCTATGATAACAATGATAATTCAATCCAAGTCTGACTGATTCCAATAGTTATTTAACTACATCACATTGCCCCATTCACTCTTGCATCTCTTATAAATTGATGCATGGCACATAGTAGATATTCAGTATATGTCAAAAGACTGAATAAACACATAATTACATAAATGTATGTCTCAGCTTGGAGCAAATGGGAAGATTGTGTCAGTGTGAGGGGCACTATAATACAGTTGAGTGAATGTAGACTTGGAGATAGATTTTTAAAATTTTCAAGTTATGAATACCAGTCTGCTTACCTATGAACTAAATGAACTCGGATGATTTATCTACCTTTTGTGAATGTCTTCATAAGACTGTGGTGAGGCAACCACGGAAAATGTCACATCTCAGGATGTTCTTTCTCTTTGCCTCTCCTTCTTTTAGTTTGTTAGTCTTTTTTTTCTAGACAACGTTATTTATTATTAATCAATGCCTGTAATTTTATTTGTGAGCTGACATTGTGAATTATAGCTAACCCTGGTAAACTGGTCATCTCTGTTAGATGTGAACTAGGAACATATGCTATTAACTAGGCTAAAATGGAATGTGCAAAATTTAATCACCAAACCCCTCCATTCTCACCATCTTACCCCTTATAATGTTCTCCCTTTAATCAAATTTCTAATGTAAGCTGGAAGTCTTTGGATTCAAAATCCCAAGTTTCAGCTATAAAATTCAGGTCTGTATATGCAGCACTATCTCCAGGGAATAGAAAAGGCTAAGAGACATTTACCTCTCTGGAAAAGAATGGTTCATATATATCCATCCTGAAAATGGGTAGGGAACAAAAATGAGATTTCTAGACTTTGAAACGTGTATATAGTCCCACGTCTCTGATCACTGAAGTGCTAAGACCTCTGGAATGAGTCAAGGATCATCCTGCATGCATTATAGATCAATGGACATGTGTTCCATGGAGACGGAACATGACCTGGTTCATTGTGGTTCACAATAAACACGTTAGAAAAAAGAAAGAGGGAAAGGAAGAGGGAGACAAAGAAGGAGAAAGAGAGCAATTGAAGGAAGAAGCAGGGTGGAACAGAAGAAAGAAAATGTACTTATATGAATTGGTTGGATCAATCACTAGAAAACATACCATTTGTAAATATCGTGTTATAATGCGTTTAAGGAGAAACATTATTTAATATACAAGATAAGATACTATCTTCTAAAGCATTTAATATCAAGATACAAATGTAAATAGGATCATGGTATAACAAAAATAAAATCACAATCATTATTTTCCCCTATGTCCTTACTCTGCTTTTTAAGCACGAACAGTAGTAGGCTCTGTGCTGTTACCAGTCTTTGAGTTTATATGCTGCCAATAATATTCATTGTGATTCTGGGCTACAAATAATAGGTAAATGTGTGTCACAGAGTTTCAATTTTTTGAGAAAACATTTACTTTATGGTTGAAAAGGCTCTTAGGTTTAGTAAGAAATGAAGCAAACCCATATCTTGGCTCTGAATTTTTTGAAAAAAAATTGTGCTTATAATCTCAAAATGGCAGAACTCTGTGACAGTGTGAAAATAAGGCAAGGAGTGCATTTCTCTTTCCTGTGAAGACAGCAAATATGTAAGGTTCACTGGTTTCTAGTTTCCTTTTATGAAAATAATATCTCAGTGCTGCTTCAGGGTTATATTATTTAAAAGACATACTGTATGTGCAAACTGAGAGCCTGTGAAGCTTTTCAAAACATGTGTCTAAAACAGAGCTGTTTAGTTTGATGGAGTTTCAAATGCCAGGAGACTGTGTTGAATGCAAAATCAAGTTCTGAAAGTGAAGAGCAGAAAGGTAATTGGAAGAGCTTGAATCCTGACAAAGTTCAGCACTGCCTTGTCTCAAGATGGCAATCAACTCATCTCAGACTTCTCTCAAGATTTTTTAAGTGGTGTTCTGGGATTTTTCCTAAAGAGCTTTTTTGTGCAATACTTAAATCTGAATGGTAGATCCTTGTGTACTTTTTTTTTAATTACATGTCATCGTGTAATGTATGACATCAATGAAATAATTGAATACTCAGATTCTAGGAGACAGGAAACATGTTGACTTCCATTAAATGCATTGATTTGTGTGTCTGATAATACTCATCTATATGCTTATTGGTGAAAGTCAAATGAAAAACATAAAAATGCAGCAAGCATACTCTAGCCACATTTTGAATGGAGTTCAGAAAACAGAGATTTTTCCTGTATTCTTCTCTCCTCTAATTCCAGAGCCTACCACTGAGCTGAGAAAAAGTTAAATATTAATTTATATTTATGGAAAATGAATCAACAAAATTAAAGAATCATAATTAAATAATATCATGAACATATAAAAATCCAGGGAAACTGATTCTAATTAGCATTCACAGGCACATAGGTATATGTAAAAAATGTGTTAAATCTTGGGCATCTGGGTGGTTCAGTCAGTTACACTTCCAACTCTTGATTTCAGCTCAGGTCATGATCTCATGGTTGTGAGATCCAGCCCCACATCTAGCTCTGAGCTGACAGCAGACAGCCCGCTTGTAATTCTCTCCCCTTCTAGCTTACTGCACCTCCCTCTGTTTGTACAGGCGCTCTCTCCCTCCCTCTCTCTCTCTCAAAATAAATAAACATTTTTAATGTGTTAAAACTGACTGAAATGTAAGGCAAAGGACTGCCCAGCAACTACTTTTCCACATTCAATCACTGCCATTTCCAGCCTGACTTCTAAACACAGAACTACCTGACCAAGAAATATAAAGATGTTAATGTTACTTTATAGCTAAGCCTTAAATTTGCTCTGTTAGCCAAAATTAGGGTAATTAAATTTCCATATGAAAAAAAGACTGGCCATGTTGCCCTTTTTAGAGGTGACTATCCTGTGAATCGTTCTCAAACTTTCCTTTTCTCCCACCAGATCCACACTCTCGCACTGAGCTGTGAGGATATGATTCCCTAGCTCACTTACCACATAGCCCAGATCTCTGGTCTCTGGTGCCTGCTACCTCCTGAGTCATCCCCTAAGGAATATAGATCAACAAACCCACACCCCATTAAACTGAAACATGATCTGGTTCATTGTAGTGCATAATGTTTGTGTTGAAAGGAAAATAGAAAGAAGGGAAAGGAGAAAGGAAGAGAGAAGGAAGGAAATATACTTATGTCAACTGGTTCATGCAATTACAATAAAGCATATTTCTTGTAATATTGTGTTATAATATATCTGATAAGGAATTTAACTCTCTATATAAGTAATATACTATTCTATAAGAGTTTAAGATTAAAACTAAGACAGACAGACAGACAGATAGATAGATGATATAGATATAGATGATATAGATATAGATATAGATACAGATAAATATATACATTTTCCCAGTTCTTCTATTTACTATCCATGAGACCTTGGACAACTTAATATCTCTGATATTGTTGAGGGAATTAAGGGAATTCACATATGTGAAAGGGATTTGTTGGCACATCATGGACACTCATCTTCCTGAATCTTCATAATACTAAAAATCCAAAACTTTGTTGTATTTGACATCCTTAAATTTTCCATTTATGATTTTATGTATAAGCCAATTTAAATCTGAAGCTCAATTATGAGGAGATAAAAGAAGAGGATATCGGTTTGAAATGTAATCAAAGATCTTAAATTACATTATAAATGGTAAAACAATAGCAATACCCACTCTGGCCATAGGTATCTAATCATCCTAAAGATAACTAAACCTGAGAAGTTTATCTGGTTCAATAAGGCAATTTTTCTCTGACTAAATGTAAGGAATTATATCCATTAGTAAGTAATATGGGAAAAGAAAATTTAGGTTGAACTGTCTGATTGCTGAAGCTATGCTAATCTTTCAATTATCCAATTTGATCTGCTTTACAGTGTATCTCCTTTGCTGTAGTTTATTTCCCAGTAAATGAAAGGGAAGCAGATCTTTTCTCAATGTTTGCTTTTTCATAGGCAGTGCCAAAGATCAAATACCCTAATTCCTTTTTTTTTTTAAGTTTATTTATTTACTTTGAGAGAGAGAAGAGAGAGGCAGCAAGCTGGGGAGAGGCATAGAGAGGGAGAGGGAGAGGGAGAGAGAGAGAGAGAGAGAGAGAGAGAAAATCCCAAGCAGGCTCTGTACTGCCAGCACAGAGACTGATGGAGGCTTAACTCAGGATCCGTGAGATCATGACCTCAGCTGACATCTAGAGATGGATGATTAATTGACTGAGCCACCCAGGGGCCCCTCAAACATGATAATTCCTTTTTCAAGCTGCAATTACTACCAAATTCTCTTCAGTTTTCCATTCCTATTTGGTCTGCTTCTATACAAGGTTATAATTTCTTACTGTGAGTGATTTTGAGGAATATACTCTTTATATTTGTCATATAAATTTTTAAGGAAACATTAAAATTATATTTAGAATGTATAGGGCTATTTATTTAGCAAAATCTGTTTTAGAGTAACTCCACTGTATATTAGCTCTTTTAAAATTTTAAAGAAAATGAGCAGAGACACAGCCACTGGTGAAGTTCAGACTTAAATATTGGGAACCAGAACTGACAGCCCAAGACATCAGTCCTGGGGCAGCCCAATGCTTAATAAACTATTGACACTGATGTGCAAATAAGATTTCCAGTTTTACAGTTGAGCAAACAAACAAAACACTGGAAAGCCAAGATGACCCAATATCCTTTGCTATCACTTTCTCTTGCTGTAGTCAAATAAAGTATAGTAGTTTGGAATGCTCATTCTGGAGTTTGAGGTCTTAGGCATTCATTCTGGCTTCACCATTCTGACATGAAAAAGCTGAGAAACTTTGGTCAAGTGACTTGATTCAAAATCTTAAGTACTTATCTGAAAAATTATGGTGCTAATGATAGTAACTTATAAGACTGTTATAAATATCAAGTTCAATTAAACATGTAAAGTTTTTGAACAGTGCCTTAACAATGTTCAATAAATGTTTACATTTTATTATTTTTATTTTTATTTTTAAATGTTTTATTTATTTCTAGGAGAGAGAAAGAGACAGCGTGAGCAGGGGAGGGTCAGAGAGAGAGGGAGTCACAGACTGAAATAGGCTCCAGGCTCTGAGCTGGCAGTCAGCACAGAGCCCGACGTGGGGCTCGAACCCACGAACCGCGAGCTCATGACCTAAGTGAAAGTCGGAAACTTAACCGACTAAGCCACCCAGACACCCCAAATGTTTACATTTTAAAGGGTCAATAAACTAGAATGTCTCTTGGTGAATAAGGTTAAAGTTATATGAGATAACCATTTCTAAGATGGTGGTATATATACTACTCCACCTGTAGAGTTCATGTGGAGAGTTTATAGCCCTGATCCGGGACACCATCAATCATACCAAGTGTTTGATAAGTTTTCCTAAATTCTTTTTTTCTGTTGCATGGCAGAACTAGCCCATACTGGTTTCCTTATACAAGGTGCTATGGATCAAACTGTATTCTCCTGAAATTCAATATGTTGAAAACCTAACCCCTCAGTGCATCAGAATGTGATCTTATTTTAAAATAGCATCATTGAAGATGTAATTAATTTAGCTGAGGTCATATTGCAGCATGCTAGGTCTTTAATTCAGTACGGCTGACTTCTTACTAAAGGAACAAATTTAGACATGGGCATGTACACCAGGAGAATGCCATGGGAAGATACAGGCAGAGGTCAGGATGATGCCATTCACAAGCAAAGGAACACCACACATTGCCAGCAAATCACCAGAAGGCATGGAAAAGATTCTCCTACACAGTTCTCAGAAGGAATAAACCCTGCTGACACCTCCATCTTGGACTTTTAGCCTCCAGAGCTGTGAGACAACAAATTAATGGTGTTTAAGGCACCTAGTGTGTGTTCTGTCTTCAGTCCTATGAAATAAACACACAGGGTAAGACTTCCACCCTAATTGTAAACAACTTATGTTGGCTTAGAATTATTCTTCTTTTAAAAGTAAATGTCATATCTCTGTTCAGATTCATTTTGAAAAGGCTTTAAAAAGTATATGTATCATCCAGGGTCCCAAATGGAAAGAGTTAACAGTCCCAGGTGAGAATTTTTTTATTTTATTTTTTTAATGTTTTATTTATTTCTAGGAGAGAGAGAGAGAGAGAGAGAGAGAGAGAGAGACAGCGTGAGCAGGGGAGGGTCAGAGAGAGAGAGAGTCACAGACTCTGAAACAGGCTCCAGGCTCTGCGCTGGCAGTCAGCACAGAGCCCGACGCGGGGCTCGAACCCACGAACCGCGAGATCGTGACCTAAGCGAAAGTCGGACGCTTAACCGACTCAACCACCCAGGCGCCCCACCAGGTGAGAATTTTTAATGAAGAAACTATCTATTGAGGTATGAGTGAGGCTAAAGGAACCCACAAGATGTTGGACCTGTAGGAGGAAGCAATAGCAAGAAGCTGGTATCATCCCCTTCTGCCTGAAAGAGGAGAAAATAGGTCATTAAGCCTTGTTGAGAGCTGTAGCCATAAAATAAAGGCTACCAGACTAAAGCCACCATCTTAAGGAGCACAGCATGGTCAGAATTACATTGAACAGAAACCCAGAGATAGGAAAAAACACTCTGATCTATAGGAGTCTCCTGTTAGCTGATTCCAGCCAGGAACCAGAGGGCAAAGAGGTTCAGGGGGTGTAGTCCAAGGAGCCAGCCTTCCAGGGCACATAGCAAGACAGATAAGGGCAGAGGCTGGACCTGAGGGCAAAGGGAGACTAATGGGAACCAACATCCATTATGATAGCTTTTAGCTATAAGCAATGCCTTGCCTGCCTAAAGGTGGCTTATGCAAACTGTAATTATTTTTCTCATAAAAAATGTCATTAGACATAGAAATTTCAGAGCCCATTCAGCAGCTCAATAATATAAGGCACTAGTTAAACTTCTTCAAGAGTCTCCTAATTTTCTTTCATGATCAAAGAAGACTATTGTACTTCCAAACATCACATCATTACACACATAAGTTCAAAGCCAAGAAGAAAAGGGTCAGAGAGCTTTATCTTTATAGTTCTCTTTTGCTACATATGGTAATTTTCCCCGAGAAAATTTCCCCTTATATCTTGTTGGCTAGACCTGGTTTACACAGCCACCACTAATCCAATCACTAGCAAAGAGATATGGAATCATCATCATTGTATTTAATTATGCATGTCTTGGGTCAGGTGCCTCTTTTTTTTTTTAAGGGAAAGGATGGCCACAACTGAGTTGAGCAAAATAGAAGGTGGCTACTCAGAAAAGGCAACCTTCATGCTCCCTTACTTGCAAGTCCTTGGGGCCAAAGCCTCACTGAATACACTCAGGAATGATATACTTCCCAATTCTACTCTTTCCTGCCAATAGTACTGATACTGTTTAGGCTCAATTTTAACTTTTATCAGGGTGGCAAAGTCAGCAAAACCCACTCTAGTCCTGTCTTTGTGACCAAAGACCTTAGGAATCATGGAGTTTCTCCCTGCCTCTCTCTGCCTGAGTTTGCTCATTACTGAGCTGAGACACAGTAGGACTTCAAAATGTCATTGGAACTTTTGACATTATCATTATTATACATAGACAAGTTGGAAAGTATGGAGCTGAGGCAGCTTTTCACAATAAGAGTAGAGACTTAGCTCAAAATTAATACTTTTAAAAATCAATATTAGTGATAATAAGACAGTAGTCCTGAAATAAGAGAAAGCCTGGTTCTAATCTCATGTTCTACTGACTGGCAATATGAACTTCATTCAGGTAGTATCATAAGCTCTCTGGTCTGATTTTCTCATCTACTGGAGGTATTAAGTTAGTGCTAACCTTACAACTACCTCCACAAAATATGTATGAGCAGTTTATGATATTGGCAACATTCTAGAAATTAAGATCTATGAATAACAGTAACTAATGTTTGTTTAGTGCTTTGGCTAAATACTTTTTAAAAGGAAGGGAAAGGCAGGATACTGATTGTATTTGCTAATGCCTTCAGAGTCTGAACCTAACACATGTGCTTTGAGGTATTCTGCTTGGTGACTATCACTACACTAATATTGCATGCCCCACCTTAATAATGTACTAGTTTCATATAATAAGCTAATCCCCTGACACCAGTTGGTGGCCAGCTTGTGCAGGTAGAGATCATGATGCATTCTGAAAGAGCAAGAGAGACTTCTTACTATCTTTAGAAGACCTTAGAGCCATAATTACTATCATTCAGTCACATTTTCCACAAACCTGACGTATTCTCAGTGTTCAAATTTAAATCTTCAGTTTAATGACAATGCCACCTTAATATTCTCCTATTGGATGAGAGCTAGTCATAGAAAATTTTAAATAATTGACTTATATAGGCACATTTTGAATCCTAAAAAGCTTAAACAAGTTGAAAATGTTCTCCATTAAACGTTCCTAAGGTTTCCAGGGTAAATATACCTACATTTCTGAAAAGCATATAATACTTTTAAGCTGTTATTAGAAACCCAAAATGGTTCAAGAAAAGACATATTCCTAAAATGATCAAACAACACTATTCTCCCTGCTGAAATGACAATCAATCACTTATTTTCACATGAAACATGCTAAACTTAAAGAAACAGGTGGGTCATTATAATATTTTCTCATGAGAAGTCTACATTAAAAATAAGAATAAAGGTAACTCTAAACATAATTTGGTATGTACCGTAGACACCTGAGGCTCCATATTTTCCACAGTAAGCCCAGGAATATATGTACTGCATTAATGGAACATGCAGTCAATAGAATTGTACAAGGACAGATATCTATTTATTACATGTGTTTATGACACTTTGGAAATACACGTTAAGCAGAGTAAACAGTATAACCCATGTAATCTTCAACTGACAAACTATTTTATTTTTTTAAATGTTTGTTTATTTTTGAGAGACAGAGAGATAGAGCACAATCAGGGGAGAGCACAGACAGAGAAAGAGAGGCAGACAGAAAATCTGAAGCAAGCTCCAAGCTCTTAGCTGTCAGCACAGAGCCCAATGCAGGGCTTGAACTCACAGACTGCAAGATCATGACCTTACTGAAGTCAGACGCTTAACTGACTTGAGCCACCCATGTGCCCCAACTATTTTAAAATAATAAAACATGTGCAATATATTATAGCTGAATTTGGGCACGTTTAAAAGGCTCTATGTATTCAACCCCTGCCATAACAAATTTACTTGATACATGCATGATTAAAATCTGTACTTCAGAAATAGTTCTCAAACCTAACCTACATAAAATCTCCTCTCATCATTTAAGTTTTTTAGGACAAGCATAATGTTCCATTATTCAGACTCAATTTACTCACTGTAATTGTTCTTTTCAGTATGAAATAAAGTTGAGATGGTTAGATGAAAAATTTCTAGGTTCTTTGGAAAAGGGGTCAGACAGACTTATGTCATAATCTGAGGCTGGGGAGTCTAGCTATGGAATTTTCTGTAGTTTCAATTATCTCCCTGGTCACCAGTGTCATTGTTGGATGATACAAACAAATAAGATTAGAATTCTGTCTCTTGATTCTCACTTCAGAAGCCTTTTCACATTATTATTAACATAGAGCTAATTTGCCCTCATCTAGAATGTCTTGACATCTCTCCTCATTTACCTCTAAAATGAGTGACTATACCAATTCAAGAAGGCAATAGCTTCTTGTCAATTATAGTAGAATCAGAACTCTGTTATTGTGTATTATCATCAAAAGACTTGAAGGCTAAAAGCTTGTCTAGGGACACCTGGGTGGCTCAGTTGGTTTAGGGTTGGGCTCTTGATTTCACGTTAGGTCATGATCTCACAGTTCATGAAATCCAGCTCTGCATCAGGCTCCATGCTCTGACAGCACTGAGCCTGCTTGGGATTCTCTCTTTCTTTCTTTGTCTCTCTCCCACTCATACTGTTTATTGCTCTTCCTCTCTCAACACAAATATATAAATTTTAAAAAATAAATAAATAAAAGCTTGCCTAAACTGAAACATGAAAAAAGCAATCATAATGAATGTGGTAACCCAATTCTTTTCTTGGCCCACACAATGTGTCACTATATAGTCAAAAGTTATAAAGATTTGGATAACTTCCCATATTATTTCTTTAATTAGAACATCCCATGTGTCACCTGGGTGGCTCAGTCAGTTAAATGTCCTGCTTTTAATTTCAGCCCAGGTCATGATCTCATTGTTTGTGAGAACAAGCCCTGGGCTGAGCTCTGAGCCTACTTGAGATTCTTTCTCTCCCTTTCTATCTCTGCAAACCACCCCTCACTCTTAGTATAAATAAATAAACATAAAAAAGAATGTTCCACAGAAAAAGATGTTTCATGACACGCAATCCATAAAAATGATGCTACCAGAACCTGTCTGTGCCCAAGAGGAAGAGACTATCACTTTTCCACTTATCCCAATTATTGCCAGAAAATGCTTTGAGGAGAATTTAAGCAGCTCTTTACTCAAGTATAGAGATACAGAGGCTGTTGAGAGGGAGAATCAGAGTATGTATCCCTGGTCCACCAGCCACAGTTCGAAAAGCCTCCTTGCTTAGACAATTTGAATAGAGAAGAAGGGTAGAGGATGTTCCCCACAGCCTCAGAGAATATTTTACTTGAACCTCCCAAATTCTTTATCACTATCATTCTTCCCCTTACTCTCCAGAGTCTTTAAAGACTTTAAAGATCTCTGTTTTTGGTATTCCAAAGGAAATGCAAGTGTCTGTGTTTGTTCTTTTGAATGCCTCACACAAATTTTACAGACCCATTCCTTGTTCTTGGTGGTTTTCCTCTAGCCAGCATTGTTTGGCACTGCCTAAAACTGGAAAGTCTGTTCTCGTGATGCTTGGCTCATCCTGAATCAGCTAAAGTGAGCTATTTCTCTAGTTTACTGTGAAAAATTGATATGAATAAAACAATGAAGGAATGATGAGAGGGTTTGGTGTTGGCTGTACTTTGTTCTCCCATAAGTTCTTGATGTTAAAGTGATCTCTCCATCAATAGGATTGATGTTTTTTTTTCAAGATTCCTATCAGCCAACACAATTTTTAAACTTCACTTAAAGATTTTATTCCTTGCATACTGTAAATTTCCTTAATGATCCTATGAGAACATGTGTATACTCCCTGACCTAGTCAACATCAAATTTTGTTCTTCTTCAGCACCATCACTAATTCCCATGGATTTTATTTAACAAATAGCTATTAAATCCATCTATTTCTTTCCAGTTATTCGAAAACCACATGTTTTCCAAGACTATAGGAGTTCCTCTTGCTACCCAGGGCTACCGAAGCCACAAGGTTAAGTGATCCAGACTGCGAAGTCTGCCTAAAACTTCTGATCCCTCATGCAAGATGTTAGAGTCCAACTACAAAGTCAGAGGGTAGAGTTCCCACAGATCATCCTTGCTTCTAATGTCAACTGCAAGTTTAGAAAATATATAAGTGAGAGTTTTCTAGAGAGACAGGGCCTATAGGATGTGTGTGTGTGTGTGTGTGGTGTGTGTATGTGGACAATGAGAGAGGGAGAAAGATATTTGTTTTAATGAATTGATTCGTGCAACTGTGGAGGCATGGTAAGTCCCAAATCTTAGGATAGGCTAGTAGGCTAGGTACCAAGAGGGGAGTTGCAGCTGGAGTCCCAGGGAAATCTGCTGAAAGAACTCCTTATAACTAAGGGGAGGTCAGTCTTTGTTCTATTAAGACCTTCAAGTGATTGGATGAAGCTCACCCAGAAAATGGAGGTTAATCATCTTTACTCAAAATTCACTGATTTCAATGTTAATCTCCTCCAAGAAACTTCTTCACAGAAACATGTAGGATAATGTTTGACTAAATATCTGTGTGCCCTGACCCAACCACATTAACACATACAACCAACCATCAGAGTTTCTCAGAATCATCCTTAGTTTTGATAATTCACTAGAAAAATTCACAGAACTCAAGGCAAGTTATTGTATTCATAGTTATGTTTATGTCAAGGAAAGGACACAGAACATCAGCCAAAGGAAGAGACACATAGGGACTGACACTCATTCCCCACAGAATGTGTTATCCTCTCAGTATTAATGTGTGACAATCTGCAGAGTATTAACAATCCAGGAAGCTCCTTATCAAGCATGGTTGATTGATTGTCCATGTGGTTGACACTCCTCACTCCTCTCTGGAGGTCAGGCTGATATTTTGTGGCCTAAGGAGCCCATCATAGGCTCCTTACATCATTAGCATAAGCTATCAGATATCATGGAGCTCACTATGAATAACAAGACAGTCCTATTGCCCAGGAAATTCTAAGGGATTAGAGGTTACCTGCCAGGAGCCAGGGACAAAGGCCGGACCTCTCTTTGAGTAAGGCCAATTTACTTAACTACACACTTGTTCATCCTCATCTACACTGACTCTTTTGAATCAATTCAGTTCTTTACACCCTCCAGCCACAGTGCTGTTTCCTTCATGGTTTCCCATTTCTCTCACAACAAAATATTGTCCATAGTTGGCTTCCTAACTATTCCCCCAGCCTCATTTAGAGCTATATTCCTCCTTCAGGCTGTGCACTGGAGTCATGCAATATCTCTTCAGTTCTCCCACATAAACTGCTCTCCCCTTTCCTCTGCAGTTAGTTCATACTACTACCTCTCATTTCTTAGCACTTACTCAGAGATGTAGTTTTTTATTATATAATTAAAATTTTCTTTCCCACAAGGTCCCCAGCTGCACCAGAAAGAAATCTTGTTGATTTTTGCTTCTCATTATATCCCAGCACTTAGCAGAGTTTATCATATAATAAATGTGAATCAATAAATGTTTACTTTAACTCACCATGAAGGGCATTATGTTCACACTGATTCAACCCAATCCCAGGAGCATGATTCGGTGAATACATGTATCCCCTCATCACACGATCAGCACTTAATATGTGGAGCACCTAAGTCCAGAGCTTTGTGTGACTCAAGCCTATGATATGCAAACAGTGCCAATGGGAGAAGAATATCTGGTAACATTAACAAAGAAGTGAGCTCCACTATAAATGGGATTGGTATCAACCGTCACTATTTCAAGAAATTAGAAATAGAAATATCCTTGAGAGGTTTCCATCGAGTACCTAGAAATAAACTAATATTATTATTTTTTACTCTGATTTAAGTTTGTTTTCTCTTCAAGACCACAGAGCTAGTGAGTCACAAACTGACAATGAAACTATCACCAGGAACCCCCGTGAGATTTGGGTAATGACTTGTACTGATCACAACGTTCTCTCATTATTTGTTCGCATATACCCTGGTGTGTCATCCTAGAACACACGTGCAGAGATGGAGAAACTGGGGCCTGCTTGTGCATTTGCTTTTTTCTTTCCAACACAGATGTTTGGCAGCACTCGGGGGACAGGGCATTGAGCTAATACTGTGCCACGTTTATGTCTGTGTTTATCTTCAAACATCTAACTGGTTTGAAGGCATGAATTTTTTACCCATAATTACAATTGCAGCTCTGGGTGACATTGTGGATGGCTTGCTGTGTTTCCAAAAAGGTAGGAAAATTTGCTTCTGGGAATTAGTGAGTAAACGTAATGGTTCTAGAAATAACAATATGTATCATAAAGAATCCAAATCAATATTTTTATGGCAGAAGTTGATGTGTTTGTTGCTGCTCTCTTTTCTAAGTAGAAAAAAGGAAAGATCAGAATTGAAATAAACAGCTAGCATTTGCATGAAAGCCAGAAATTTTAGACGCACAGGTTCTTTCTAAAGATAGAAAAAATAGAGAATTTGAGAAACTGCAATTAATTCATCAGCTCATAGAAAATAAATTGGATTGTTAAGAGGTCAAGACACCTTGAAACACAACTTCTACTTGGATTTCCTATTAACTTTTGAGTTTCAGAATGCCTAATGTTTGAAACTCTTTGCAAGGAGGAAAGAGCACAGAAATAAACTGGGGATAGGCAAAAATAATAATAAAACTTAGGTATACAAGATCTTCAGGGTTAGACTGGGTTTAAGTAGGTACATTTCAGAATGGCTGAAATGTTTATCTTTGATACTAAATGACACTAATCTATGTACATCACATGCCTATTATGTGTCAAGCACTGACTAGGTGTTTAAGAATTTCCTCTTACTTCCTTGTTTTGTGAAAGAAAAATTTAAGCATGAAAACATTGTGTAACCTATTCAGATATTCAAAGCTAGTACTAAATAAAAATGTAAAATAGCAAAAATATTTATTCTAATCTCTCAAAATATAAGTCTAACTAAATTATAACCTGTGAATTGTGCTGCCTCTGTATAACAAAATATTTGTAACCTCAATGCCCAGAGTTATGCCTGGTATATTTATTATATGCACACAATATTTACTGAATCAATGAATACATAAAATTTAAAAAAGGAAAGAACAATAGAAAAAATATGTGGAAGAAGGGCTTAAGCTTCTGTTGGTAACATAGAATCATCATTAAAATATCCTTAAAATCAGAATCTCTGTTAGGCTTTTCCCTTCAAATTTCTATATATGATTGGTACCAGCTTGGAAAATTTGACCCAAACTTCATAGAGCTATCTATAGCTGAATGAAAAATAAGAGAATGTTGTGGATGAATGCATATCAGTCAGCATGAACCTTTGTAACATTAATTAGACATCTCATTGCCTTCTTTTTCTTCTTCTTCTTCTTTTTTTTAACTTCCTGACTTTGAATTATATTAGAGGAACTGCTAGACATCTGTTTTCCTGGGTTTTTCTCGTTTCTGTTTTTATAGGTTTTCATATTTTAAACAATATCTGTCCTTTATTTCCTTTCTTAAAGTAAGTAGGATTAGTATATATCTGTAGGTGAATGTGAACACAATTTTATTTTTTATTATTCATAATTTTTTCTTATGGCTAAAATTGTGTCACCTGTAGAAATGAATCTCTGTTTCTCATTCTCTCTATCTCCCATTCTCTCTTCCTCTTTCTTTCCATTCCTGCCCCCCCCCAAACACACACACAAAGTCAGCTCTGTAATCTAAAATTAGAGACTGCACAATACCTGAATAGAAAAAAGATGGTCATCTCTCGACCTAGGTGTCATAGTTCACTGTCCTCATCTTTTCTTTCCCCCAGTAAAATTTCCTTACCATGTGCCCTGTTCAGAAGGGCTGACTCATGTGTCAACTGACACTAAGTTATAAATTAATGATATCATTTGTAATTTAAATTAGTTTATGGATGTCTTAACCTTTGCCACTTAATTTAGTTCATAGCTATCTTAACTCAAATAAGTGGCTAATGTGACATTCCCAAGATTAAAGTCAAAAAGGAATAGTCAGAGAATAAAACAATGGATCACAAAGAAGGTGAGTTAGATGAACCCAACTCTATCAGAAGAAATACCTTTCCACGTAAGAAAAGAAGGCTCAGAAAATGGCATCTGTCAAAACATCTGAGGCTGACACTTGTGTTTTCTGATAATCCTAGTTCTTTTGCTTTTCCTCTAAAGTTTTAAAATGTTTTTTCTTTCCATTTATGGATCCTGTTATGAATCATTTTGTAGATCAAAGAGGAAAGGGGAAACTGTCAGCAATTTGTCAAATATATTAGAAAGTACAGAAATTCTCAAGATATGCATCAGTCTAGGGAGTCTAGAAAATTACTTCTCAAAAGTAACTGCTTATAAGTGAACATTTGCCTTCCTAAATCATCAAGAACCAACTTTATTGAACCATTTGAAGCAGCTCTTCATTTTATTTCCTGTTGATCAGAATTTCATTAAGCTCTTCTTTTAATGCTCCATGACTTTGTTTGCTCTGGATTTATATTACTCAACCATATCCCTTAAGCTTAATTAAGTTTGTTTGTTCATGCTTTGAGCACTTTTCTCTGTTCTGCAGCAAAAGTAAGTAAAAATCAAGGGACACTCATTCATCTGTGAAGCTGTCAGTCCATCATAACTTGAATATTGATTTGGGGTGAGGTTGTGACATTCCCTAGGTAAGCATGTCAAGTCTGTTGCCAGAGAGCTCTCTACTTAATTGAATATGATGTCTGTATGGGAAGAGATGAAGTATGTCAGTGATGTGTAAGTGTTCTCTCCCACTGTGAATGCAGTAGAGGATAAGTATATTCCATTGTGTACTGACCAAACTCCATGTGCCTTGTCTTATTACTTTAGTATTTTTTCTCTTAAAGACCTGAGAGCAATGCAGTTATTCATCCAAGAGATGATTATGCATTAAAAAATTTGAAGCATGAAATTTCAGATGGGGATAGTCATAAATGATTTGCTACATGAGTAATAATTTTAATTTGGTCACTAAATTTGCAGTGTAGTTTTACTCATCTGTAATATGGGAGTAATGATCACCCTTCCTGTCATTAACTACTTCTCAGCAGTGTTGTAAAGATTAATTTATGTTCTTCAATGGCTTTTCTAATGAAAAGTGCTGTGTAAATGTTAGTTTCTAAAGCATAACCCTTCCTAGCCAGAGCTAGCATGGTCTCTAATTAATGTCTAAAATGTTGCCTGAGAAATAAAATTTTGCTTGGACAATCACAAAGAAATATTTTTAGTCAGTTTATGAAGAGAAAGCAACTTACAATTAAACAATGTTACATGATAACTGTATCTCAATTTAAAAAAGAGAGAGGTACAGTTTTCAATACTTTAACAAAAATAAAACACAAAAGTTAGCTACATCGTTTTAAAAATGTATTATCTAAATTCACCGTTCCGTCATTTATAGGTTTCTGATGATAGAGAAAAACACATCACTGGCTTTCAACCTAATAAATTACATTGTATTACACTGGTAAGTTATACAAATTAGCCTAAAACCATTTCTTTCCATAATGTATGCAAAAATATTCTAAGGTAACATTTTGTAGAGTCTGGATTTCTCAAGGTTTCATTTAGCTCAAATATACATTTAAATGATTGGTCACTAAGGCCTCCAGCTATTTCATATCTGGCAAAATTATAAGGTACAGATTCTCATAAATATGAATAAAAACAGGAGAAGTAATTTCTCCGTGTGTTGGAACTTCTGATTAAGCATTAATGCTGCTATGCAGCTAAATACAGATTGGGTATTAAGAGGCTGCAACATCCACACAGTCTACTCTCTAGCTCCTTCCATGAATGAAAGAATGTCGGCTAAATTTTCTGCTCCCTTGTCAGTATTGCTTCTGTGAAAATGTCTTCTTCTGACTTTCCTCCTACCTCTCTAGCTAATCATTGCTTTTTAGTTTTTTCCCCAGATCTTGCTACAAAGGAATGAATTTTAAACCCTTTTTCTTGGCATGTAATGTTCAGCCTCCACAATACCTGAGGACTACCTCAACATCTCCACTGGCATGACCCATATGCATCGTAAACTTAGCACCAAAACCAGTGAACCAAAGTGCTTTCTTCCAGCTGTTTGTGCCCTAACCCAGTGATTGACAACACTATCCAAGGAGTGGGTACACTAAGTGTTTCTTACGAGGAACACACCAAGATGTCCTAGAGTAATTTTCTGACTAAATTTTTATTGAATGTCCTCTGTCTATCAAGCAGTGTGTGAGGTATTGAGCAGAATAAAACCAGCCTCTATTCTCAGGTCACTTACAGTCTAATGGGAGAAATAGATTTTAAAGAAATAAGGACAATAGCTAGTCTGGACAAGGACATCAATGGGATTCTGTAACACATTCTGTGATGCCATCTGGGAATGATTTCATGAAGAGGTAATGACTGAGCTTATATCTGAAGACAAAAAAGAGCATGAAGGAAAACAGTGGGAAAAGGTTGAATGGGGAGGGCATTTTGGACAGAGGAAGGAGGGTGTTCCTTTTCCCTATCAAACCAGACCGAATCATGGGCTTCCAGGACAATTCTCTCTCCTAAATATCACTCTCTGCCTACCATTCTCAATTTCCACTGCTACGTCTTCCACTTTCTACTAGTATTAAACATTTTAATTGTTTTTATTTTATTTTATTTTATTTGGGAGACGGTGTGTGCACATGAGTGTGGAGGGACAAAGAGAAGAAAGAGAGAGAGATTATCTTAAGCATATTCCATGCCCAGCATGAAGCTCAACATAGATTTCAATCTCACAACAGTGATATCATGACCTGTGCCAAAATCAAGAGTCTGATGCTTAACCAACTGAGCCACCCAGGCACCCCATATCACTACTTCAATATGCAGGCACTATGGACTGAATGTGTCCTCCTCAAATTCATATGTTGAAACCCTGTTGCCTGATGTAATAATATAAGGAAGTGGGGTTTGGGGGAGGTAATTAGGATTAGATAAGGTTGTGAAGGTGAAGCCCTCATGAATGGGATTAGTATCCTTATAAAAGTCACAAGAGAGCTTGCCTCCCATCTCTGCCTATTTGGGGGAAACAATGAGAAGTATGCAGTCTACAACCCAAAGAAGGTTCTCAGCAGAACTCGACCATGTGACATCCTGATTTCACAGATCCAGCTTCCAGAACTGTGATAAATAAATTTCTGTATTAGCCCCCTGGTCTATAGTACTTTGTTATACTAGTCCACCAGCAGGCCACCAACATATATTCTCAAAATCTCTGTCACATCTTTTAAAATTCCTCAAAAATCTCTTCAAAATCCAGTCAAGTCTTCATAAATTCTCAAATATTTTTCTCCCTTCATTTCTCCTCTGCAAATTTTGTTATCTTGTGCCCTAAATTCTCTCTTCTGAAGTGGAAGTCCTGATAGCCTCTCAATCTTCCAAACTTCACCAGATGTCTTTGTTTTTGGTTTCGCCTTTATTTTTTTATTGTCATAGTATACAAATTCCTCCTGGGGATAATGGAGAATAAGAAAAGTGAAAGAGAAATTTCAACATCGTTCATTTATTTTCTTTCTTCTTCTCAGTGGAGAAGACACATTACATTTTTGTTAGTTTTATATCTTAATGTGGCCCAAATTTAGATTCATATCTTCTATAATATATATCATGTCTTGGAAAATATTCATCCTAGTTTAGAGAAAGCTTACCAGTCTTATGACAAATAGAAAAAGACATTTTATTATAACACAATATTTTAACCTTCATTTGAAAATATTGTTGGTATGGTAGACCTGAGGAGAAAATGCAGAATTAGAGAATGAATTACCCTTTTTAAGAAAGTGGGACAGAATTCTTCACTGTAACATTATAGAACAGCATAATTTTATCCTACCCCAACCTTTACTCCTCATTTGCTATGTTAATATTCTGATATCTTTTTTGAAAATTCATTTTGTGTTCTTTCAGGGAGGATACATGACAAGTCAGAAGGAACTCTGATTTTACCCTCATGCTTCTAAGTATTCCAAATTCATGATAGTCAGCAGTGTTCTGAAATTCAGCTAGAGAGAGTACAAACTTTATAGTCCTTATCATCTGTACACTCTCATTTAATTTTCTAATAGTCCAGTAGGATGCTTTAATATTTTTATTTTATAAGACAAAGTAAAAATTTCTGGAAAATAATATATTTTTTTCTAGAACACATTTTCAGTGCAAGAATTCAATACCTGAATTAGATGTTAGAATTCATATCTGTTCTGATGTTGAGTTATTCTAAGTTTACTCAACACTAGCTTTGGAAGTCATCTAAATTGATAGTCAACTGGTCAGTTTTCTTTACACAAAACAATTCAGCCTTTGCTACAATCCACTCCTCAGTCTTCCCCATCTCAGTAAATGGCAGCTTCATGTATCTACTTGTCTAAGCAAAATTCTTCTCTCTTTACCACATCTAATCTCCATTCTATCAGTAAATTCTGTTTGCTTTACTTTAAATAGTCACAGAGGGGCGCCTGGGCAGCTCAGTCCATTGAGCATCCAACTTTGGCTCGGGTCATGATCTCACACTTTGTGGGTTCAAGCCCCATGTCAGCTCTGCTGACAGCTCAGAGCCAGGAGCCTGCTTCAGATTCTGTGTCTTCCTCTCTCTTTGTCTCTATGTCTCAAAAATAAATAAATGTTTAAACAAAGTTAAAATAGTTACAGTAAAATAGTTACACCTCTCACCCCTTCCACTGTTACCACCCTGTCCCAAGACAATATCAACTCTTCCCTGCTTTGTTACACGCAGCTTCCTAACTAGTCTCCTTGATTTTGTCCTTGCCTCTTTTAGGCCAAAAATATTGTCAAAATTTAAATTAGATCATATTCCCTCCTTGATTGAAACTCTCCAGGGCTTAACATCTCACTCATAGAAAAAACCAAAATTTTTAAAAAATTCTACATGATCTAGTCCCGTTTACTACCATAAGTTTATTGTCTACCTCTCTCCTTCCCCACAATTTAACTCCAGGGTCTTTGGTTCAGGTTATTGCCATTCCTTCAACATGCTTGGACATGTTGCCATATCTGGGATTTTACACTTACTATTTTTTCCTCCTAGAATGTCTTTTTCATGATATGTATGTGTCTTGGGTCCCAATTTCCTACAAACATCAGTAAAGTGTCAACTCTCAGATACTTTTCCTGACCACTCTATAAGGAGAACACTCTACCATTTGCTTTTACTTTGTCTTTCTCCATATATATATATACATTTGACTCTATATATGTATATATATCATTATAACATAGTGCTATACATAACATAAGATAGTATATAACACTATTGCTTCTTAACAGTTCTTTCTTTCTTTTTTGTTTTCTCTGCACTACTTCTATAGGCCTATGGCAGCAAGGACTTTGTATACTCTTCATTCTTATATTTTAAACCTTTAGAATAGTGTCTTACTTGGAGGAGGTTCAAAATAAATATTTATAGAATGAATTAACAGTCTTCCCAAATGCATTATGGATATATTAGAAATAGTATTAATAACCATGAACCATGAACTAAGTAAAGGGCGTTTTGTTAAATTTTTACAAAATTCTGTCTCTCTCCAACTACACTTAAATATTACATCAGATCCCTTGGGTGGGGGAAAATTCTTACAAAGCTCTTCTGATTCTTATTTAAAAATCTCTCCCCCAGAATTTTCAAATTCTTTGGTTTCTAGCAACTCCAAATGGCATAAGTACTTTCACAAAACTTCACTGGCACGCAAGAACTATTTTTGACAATTAGTAACACAAGATGAATTACAAGACTGGGGTTAGTGTGACGGCTCAGAGTGAATGCTTGATGCAGTAGAACTCTCCAGGGAAGATGTAGGTGAATGATAGATAGACTCCAATTGTGAAGAAACGCCTCTACAGTAAACTACTGAAAACAGAAAGATCAGAACTGGACCCTAAGCACCTCTGAAGCTGCAATACAAACCAGGAAGTAAAGTTTGAGAAGGCAGATCTACAAACCAAGAAGTAAAGTTTGAGAAGGCAGATCTATGTGAGTATACTTACTACAACACTTATAATTCTCTGTATAAAACACAGGTGGACAATAAGTATAATTTCATTTTTATCTCTGAATTTAACTCCTAACATGAAGCCCACTTTACCATTTGGCTGAAATTAACCTCATTATTTTAGGTGTTCTTTATCTTCTTCCTAAAGCTGCTTCTAAAATCTGGAGACTTTCTATAATGGCAAAGTATGGAATGGAGATGGTTGAACTGATCAATTAAATTTATTATATTTATTCAATGCAATCTGTCAATAAGTTACATCTTCCTCTGTGGCGACCTGTCCTTTTTCTCACAATTGCATCTTTTTAGGTATTACAGCTTTTTAATCGATCTGGTGAACAGGTAACATTTTTCTGCTTTGGTAAAACATTTAAAGTGTTCTATATAGTCCTTTTGAATGCCCACTTTCCTGATATTCTTAAACAAATGGAACTTATTTGCTGTATACAGAATATCTTATTCAGCTGTCTACCCAGATGTGCTGTGTTCTACAACATTCTTGCCATTCCTGTGTGCTTCTGATTCATTTTGCTCCTTCTGTACTTTTCTGGGAATTCTTTGCAAGTGTCTAAAATCCTGTCTCCCTAAGTGTATCACAAAATTATATACTCTTGGGGATTGTACTCTATTCTTCCATCCAAAAATTCTATAAGATTTGCAAAGTTCTTGTTTTACCTCCAACTCTTTCCCAACTCCCAGACTAGAAACCTTTACAAATCTCAAGGATAGGAAGGTCTGCTCTAAAGTCATCATTTTTATCATGTGTTTCCCAAAATACATTGTCTTTGCCTAGAATTCTTGTTTCCTACTCTTTCCACTCCCACCCTTTTTTTAAAAAAAATCCATGCTTTTCTTCCTTGAGACAGTAAGTACTATCCTAAAGTGGTCAGAGTGTGCATTGTGGAAAGTGGCAAAGGGTAAAAGAAAATATGAAGAACAAAAACAAGGAGTAGAAATAATGTTTTAAAACTTAGACTAGTCAAAATGATAGATACAAGTGTACAAGTGCTTGTACAGATACAAGCAAGTAGAATGGTGGTTGCCTGGAGCTGAGCAGGGCAGGGAGAATGGGGAGTTCTTTAGTGGGGACAGAGTTTCAGTTTTATAAGATAAAGAATCCTAGAGATGGGTGGTGGTGACAGCTGCACAATATTATGAATGTATTTTAGATCGCTGAACCATGTACTTAAAAATGGTTAATGTCTGAGTGTTTACATTTGAAAAATATGGTGGCCAAATGTAGGTCTGGAAAAGACAGGGATGTTGAAAACTCATTTGTAAGACCAAATTGACCTTGAAATAGTATAATACAAAATACTTTACTGTGATCCCATTAACACTTTTTGCCTCTTGTACTGTAATCTTGGAGCATTATCATCTTACCCCCCACCCAGTGCCCCTCTTCTCCACAAAGCCCTGTCTCTAAGTTTTGTCACATGCAGGGTATCAATGTTATGGAAACTTAAGAAGTTATTCTTCCCTGAAGCTTGGCATAAAGTAAAGGCAGGAAGTTGAAACCATGGGCGTGCCAGCAGACAAGCTTGAGGACAGGAAGATGACCTCTTTCCCTGTGTATCAATTATACTGCACTTTTTGAGCCTGCTTGTTAAATTAGCCATGGGGAGACACTAAGATAGGACAAAATGGAAAAAAATTAATTATATGTTTAATGTTAGGTGTATCTTACCACAATAAAATACATGGGGAAAAGCATTATGTTGTTACATAGAGGAGTAAAGAACATGTACCAGTGATACCTGACTTCTGGATACCCTAGTATCTCCTTAAATGTTGCCTTCCCATACAATCGCTTTTCTTGTTACTCTGCCCCTGGACATGCACACACACACATACACACACTCAGTTAAGAATCTCTATGGTAAATCAATGAATTCTTTTAAAAATGCCAAATTAATGAGAAATTGGATATCAATAGTCTACCTCTCTTCAGAAGAGATATAAACTATTGATAGAATAAGAGGGTCATATGAGAAGGATTTAAAGGTGAGATATTATGGAAGAATGGTGCGTGGGCCAGTTGAGATACGTTGGCATAGACAGGCTGTACACAGCTGCAGATTATAGCGTGTAGGCTTAAAACATCAGACTGAATTTCTGTGGCAAAGGGAGAGAGATCAGCTAAAAATGAAAAAATGCTGAACAGTAGCCTAGGTTTCAATTCTAAACCTTCTAAACCCCAAGGTTGACAGGAAGGCTGTATCTTCATGTACTAGTTCAAGGCATTTTCATGTGAGAGGGTTTCCCTTGTCCACATGTCCAAGCAACACTCCTACCGCCCCCACCACCCTGCCACATACACTTGGGCATCAAAAGACAAGGGAAGAAATAAGTTGAGTTTTGTGGGAAGTTGAAAAGGCAGGTGGAATTTTGGAAAGAATTCCAAAAGAGGAATTCCAGAGAGGAAATAGGAGATCTGGGTGATCTCTAGTAGTGAATATCATGAAAATGTGTAACCAAAAAAAAAAAAAAAAAAAAAAAAAAATCAAGGAGCATGGGATTTTTCAACTCTTTGAAATGGAATGAAAAGTAGCAAGGAGTTAAAAGAAAAAAAAAACCCAAAAAACCCAAGTTGGGTGAAGTGGTGATTGTTCTGATTTTCATGCTAGGATTTAAATTTAGCTTTTAAAATTTTCCTGCTCTAACAGTTTTGACATTTAAAAAACATAAGAACTTTTACAAAGTTAGATATTTGCTGTTGCATTTAAGGCACTCTGTGTGTTCAGTAAATGTCATAATGCCATTAAGCTCCCTTCACAGACATGCAATTTTATCCTTTTACTGCAGGATCTTAATACAGTGAGTGCTTCAGGGAGGACAAGGTAGAGCCCGAGGGCCCGGTAAGGAGTTCTCAAATCCTTACAGGTGAGCTTGAATTTTAATATTGTGTCATTAAGAAAATGACGCTCAATTACTGTGGCACTTACCCTCTCTTATTTTGTTTTTACAAGACCCATCTCTCAAAAGTTTGCACCCATAAAATATATTCTTTTAGTTAGAAAAGTGTTTAAAAATTAATACCTGAAAAATGGCATTTTATCACATTACTTTCATTATATGACATAACCAATGGTGTTGCTAGGCAACTAGCTATGACTTTTGGAAAACTGCATACTTTATAATAGATTACTTTAGAGGCACTTTTTCAAAACAAATAGAATAGAATTATCTAAAAGCATCTTGTGAAATTCTTGTGAAATGGCTTTTTAAAAAAGTCAGCATCTCCAAAAGTGAGGAGGAGATGCTCCTATCATATAGGTACTGCAGTTTTCACTTAATAGGAAGGAAAATTGAGAGAGAGAGAGAGAGAGAGAGAAAGAGAAAGAGATAGAGACCTCAGATTTTTTTACAACTGCTATTATAGTACCCAAACTGCTAATGAAAATATTCACTGTAAATATTTAATTTTCACTCAAGTATTTCTTTGATGAGGCAAAATATAATTATGTATAAGAAATACACACACACACACTGAGAGAGAGAGACAGACAGACAGAGAGACAGAGAGACTTGAAATACATAAAAATAAAGTGAATTGATAGAGCCATGGTCTTGTCTCCTGGTTTCCTAACAGCTCTCTCTCTTATATACAGAAATGATTATCAAACTTGAAAGAAACCATTTTTGGTGACTAGCACTAGTCACTCACTATGACTCCATAAAATGTTTATTTTATTCTTGAAGAGAATTCTTTTTTTAAATGTTTTATTTATTTCTGAGAGAGAGAGAGACAGAGTTAGCAGGGGAGGGTCAGAGAGAGAGGGAGACACAGAATCTGAAACAGGCTCCAGGCTCTGAGCTAGCTGTCTGCACAGAGCCTGACGCGGGGCTCGAACCCATGAACCGTGAGATTGTGACCTGAGCCAAAGTCGGGTGCTTAACCAAGTTAGCCACCCAGGCATCCCAAACAGAAATAGTCTGTTTATATTCTTAAAATAATAAGGTGATATATGTTAGCTCTAGAGGTTCTGGGTAATATAGAAATGCATAGAAGAAAACATTATTCACTCATTATATCAAAAACTAAAAAGGTAAACACTGCTATTAATATTTTAGCATATCTTATTAGGCGTTTTCCCAATGTGTGTTGTTTTAACTTAGAGTTTTAATTTTTTCTTTTGCTTTTCTATAGACCTAATTGATAGTCTGTATATGTGTGTGTGAATATATATATACATACACATATATATATCTTTATATATATATAGTTTTATAGTTTGCCTTTTCCAGTTAATTATTACACTTTGAGAATTTTTCCATATATAACTTCCTTGATATATATTATTAAGTAAGTGAGTGACAGTCTACCATATGGCTGTAACATGATTCATTTGTTTCTACTATAATGGAATATTCCTCCAAAATTTCATTATTATAAATAATGTTGCAATGAATGTCCTTATTCATAAATCATGATCCACATCTCTCTTGATTTCCTTAGGGTAGCAGGCTAGAAGTGAATTTACCGAGTCAAAGGATACAAATGATCTTGTGACTATAAATACGTATTTTTAGTTATTTCTCAGTAAGACAAAAAAAAAAAGTCTACTTTCTTTAAAATAAAAACCTGCCAACAATGAATAACAATGGATAATACAGTCTAATTGACATTAGATAATACTAAGTTGAACGTTATATCCATTTGGGAAAGGAAATGCAATTGCATTTTGTACTTTTGATGAAATTGAATATTTTTTGTTTATTTCCACCTTTATTTCTTCTTTGTCTCTTTGGTTTCTTCATTTTTCAGTTAAAGTGTTCATTCTTTCCTTTTCCTTATTAATTTCACAAATTTTTAGTCTACATCTATTGGGTGTCACCTTTCAGAGAATTAGGATCAACTTGGACTCTTTTCAGTGTAATAAGATAGAAGTTACAGCCTATTGAAAAATGGACAGTCTAAGCTTTTTATCCTATGGCAGAGCCAGCTATCTATTGGAGGCTATCCAGCCAAGAATTCTATTTCAGGAAATATGTTTTAAGAAATTCTGCATCCTTAGTTCTAATTGCTTCCCTAGTTCTTCTAAGGGAGACATTCCCATTCCTCCATCCTTGCAGTGGCATGTCCTAGACGAAGCCCTACGGAATGGCAGAGCCATAAGATAGAGAGAATTCTGGTGTTTGCATCACCAAGTGGAGTTGCCCACCAATAAAGAGCACCCTTCTTGGATTGTCATTTGTGTAGGCAATAAGCTTCTAGAGCCTTGAGCCTTTCCAGACTTTTGGCTCTATTTGTTACAGCAACTTCATCTATTTCAGTAATGCAACTGACGATTTGTTCCCTGAGCAACATTTATTTCCTGTCGTCAACTCTTTGCAAAGGTAAACCACAGTGTCCACTTGATCATGGGCCAAACCTAGAATTCTTTTCACCCATAATTCATAACCAATCCCTGAGGCCACAACCAGGTGACAGTCTCAAAACGAGATGTCCTGACCCTTTGTATTATTTCTCCAGGGGCAGAAAAGATTGACCATAGTGACCACAAATCACAAATTTCTGACTTCATTTTATTCACCATCATGGACATCATCAGTGATGTCCATTCCAAGGTGGTTTGCTGACTTCATTTAAGGCCTTAAAAGGCAGTTTCCTCTCAGTAAAATTTTAAAAGGAAACAGAAAACAATTACAGAATTTTCATAAAATTTTTGAAGACACTGTATGCTCTTGCCCCTATATTGTTATTATCTGGTTTTGTTTTTGTTGTTGCTGCTGTTTTGTTTTGTTTTTTCTGTTTTTGTTTTTTGAGAGTAAGAAAGAGCACAAATGAGGGTGTGGAGGAGAGCAGGTAGAGAAGGGGGGGGGCGGGTAAAGAGAGAGAGAGAATGAAAGAGAATCTTGAACAGACTTCAGGCTCATCAGGGAGCCCCACATGAGGCTCCATCCCAGGACCCTAGGGATCATGACCTGGGCCAATTATCGAGAATCTGACTCAACCAACTGAGCCATCTAGCTGTTCCTCTTCAGGGAACTTTTAAATGCAATGGACAATCACAGATTTGGGCTTTTTGTTTGTTTGTGTGTTTGTTTTGTTTTGTTTTCCCTTACCCTTATCAATTGCCCAAAGAAAAGGTAAGGATAAAAATTAGTTACAAAGTATGGTATGGATCTTTAGTTCTCTTAAGGGAGATTTGATTGGCAGACTC
>NW_027529426.1:6893326-7146317 GCF_008692635.1 Crocuta crocuta | reverse complement strand
GCAAAACAATATCTGTATATATATATATACATATATATCTGTATATATATATATATATATATACACTTTTACATGCCAGCTGCATACAAATTATTGTGGCAAGCTTTCTAAATGGTGTTGAATCCCAGGCCCCACACCTAAATTCTGCTTCTCAAGGTCTGAGATGAATTTTGGAGACACATATGCTTAAAAACCTGTTCAGATAAGGCTAGTTGCATTTAGTCTTGGAAACATATGCTTCATTATTTTGAAAAATCAGTATCAAGTAATTAATTATAAATTACTGACTGCTATTATCAATTGAAAATTGCCACCCTTTTACTGTTTCTTTCCTATTTTTATTGAAATTACTTATTTTGATACAAATAAATAGTGCTTTTCTTCAAATTTCCTCTTTTTAGAGATCTCTTTATAAAATTCTCATCGTTTTATTATGTTAACAATCATTATTTCTATTACTATTTTCTGGTCTCACAGCTCATCACGATTTTTTATACCTTCGCTTCCCTTCTTGAAAAATTTATTTTGATGCATGTTTCCATTAGCCGGATATATCTTCAAGTAATTTTTTCAGGAAGACTACTTAGGTGGTATAATTTTTATGCCCTTGCATGTCAGAGAGTATCTTTCTCCTGCCCTTGCAAATAAATGATGGCTTCACTGGGTATAGAATTCTTAGGCCTTAATCTTTTTTACCTTCAAAGCTGCTGATGTTGCTCTATTGATTTCTGACCCTTAGTGATCAGAAGAAAAAAATCTAACATGAACCTCATTATATCCTTTGAAAGCAACTCATCTTTTCTGCTGGATATGCAGGGTGTCTATTTTCACTAAATTAGCCTGGTACTCTCTGACCTCTTTTGATTTGAGGCTTCAAGTCTTTCCTTAGATTAGGAAACTTTTTAAAGTGTTTATTTGATGATTATCTCTCCATCACCTTTTTCTGTTCTCTTTTATTCAAATTCCGGATAGCAGTATACTGGTTCTTCTGAATCCTTACCCAGTAATTTACAATTCTTATTCTCCAAATAGATAGTTTCTTTCTGGAAAATCTAATTAAAAGGTAATTACCTATTTTTAAGTTTTTTCATAATACTTTTTACACAAATACATTATCTTAGATTTCCCCTTTTTAAATATCAATATACTAGATATCATTGTGATTAAATATTAGATATTTTATTTGGCTCCACCTTTTTTTTTAGTGAGTTCTCTCCATAGCTCCTTAGTTCTAAAATATTTGAATCCAGTTTTTGTGCTACTCAATTTTTAAAAGCTTATTTTATATATAATATATATTTTTTTCAAGTTTAATCTTTATCCATTGTTTGTTTTTGAGCCATGCATTTAACATATGTGCTGCCTCTTTTATAATTTACAAAATTTTCCTTAGCAAAAGCCAGATGAATACATGCCCTGGTGTTGTGTATGTCAAATTTAAGAAAAGAAATTTTGGAAACTACCACTCCATTTTCATTTCTAAAAAGCATGTAAGTGCCCTGATATATGCTTATATTCATTATTTTGGTAAACTTCCCAATAAATATATAACAACATTTAACAATAACCCTTGAGAAATACCTTTGAATTTTTCATAATCAAAGGCCAAGGCACTATGGGTGAAATCTGATAGACTGAGATAAACATCTAACCATTATAGAATGCTTTAATGGTTAGTTACCTAGTACCTAATTCAAATCATTTTTATAAATCTAATATACTGTAATTCTTAGCTCTTCTAAATAATGATTTTTAGAATATCGTGAAAGATGCCACTAGCATAAGATAATTTACTTATATTTATAATCGTATAATAATTATTTTGCAAGTAATATTTTCCTCTAAAAATTTATGATTATTTAGTTCCTTTTTTAACTAAAAAATCCAAATCAATTCCTGACAGAAGGCCCCATGTGGGATCAGTAGTGTGGGGTATATGATTTGCTGCGTATTACCAAATACATTAATTATGCATATCAGGAACTGTGTGTGTATTAGTCAGGATTCCCCAGAGAAACAGAAACGTAGCATGTGTCTTTAAATAGAAAGATTTATTATTGGCTAACATGTATTGGCTAACATGATTCTTGAGACCAACAAGTTTCAAATCTGTGGTGTGAGCCAACAGCCTGGATACCCAGGTATGGTGCAGATAAAGCTCAAAGGCCTGAAGGCAATCTGTTGAAAAATTTCCCCTTGTTTGAGGAGGTCAGTCTTTTCATTCTAGTTAGGACCTTCTTCAGCTGATTAGATGAGGCCCACCTCTATTATGACGAGCAATCTGCTTTACTCAAAGTTCATTGATGTCAATGTTAATCCCATCCAAAAACACACTCCAACTTAATGCATAAAACTAACCATCACAGTGTCATAAAGGTAAAATTATAAAGAGCCCAAACTCTTAGTCAATTTATTTAACCAATGTGAATCTCTACATACTTCTCTGTAAAAATAAAATAACAGCACACACTAAATGGTTATGAGAATGAAATAACATGACACATTGAAGCACAGAGTACAAGCAAGACTGGCAAATAATCAGAGTCAGGAATTTGTCCTGAAATACAAAAAGGAAGAGAAGATACAATAGGTGGACCTCCAGAGGATATGGAGGAAGAATTACAAAGGGAACTATAATATCAGCTAATGCTTTATACGTTTCCAATATAATCTCTCACCTAATTAACTTTACATTATGAGCTAGGCAGGGTTTATTTTTCCTAAATTTATTTTTATTTTTTGAGAGAGAGAGAGAGAGAAAGCATTTGCATGCACAAATGGGGTAGGGCAGAGGGAGAGGAAGGGAGAGAATCTTAAGCAAGCTCCATGATCAGCACAGATCCCAAGTGAGATCATGACCTGAGCCAAAGTCAAGTCCATTGCTTAATTGACTGAGCTACTCAGGTGCCCCTGGAGCTAGACAGTTTCTAACAGAGGCAGTTAGCATACTGGTTAAGAACAGTGCAGAATATTTATGCAGACAGACCTGGTTTAGCATTCACACCCCAGCAGGTACTGGTGCCCAGCCTCATGCCAGCCACTTAAACTTTCTAATCTCAATTTCCTCATCTATAAAAGTAGAAATAATAAGTGCTTATCTTTTATGGGGTTGTTGTAAAGATTTATAAGATAATGCATGTAAGCTCTTGACAAATGTCCAATTTTTTATTATAATAAGTATTAAGAGCAGCTGCCCCCTTGTTACATTAGCTTAAGAAATAACATAAACAATTAATAGAAATGTATTGATGATATATATATCTATTAAAATACTGATAAACATTGAAAAATTCTAATCCAGTTCATCTGATATTATACTTTCCAAAAACTTACTGTCCAATAGAGTTATTATGTATCAACTCTAAAATTTGATAAAAACAAATATGAAATGATAACTGTTATCAAGTTTCAGTACCTCATGGGGAAATTTAAATTTGCACAACCTCTTGATGATTAACCTCTATTGAATTTAAAGAAAACTTTTCACCTTTGTTTCTGAGGTTTACAAATAACTTGAGCATACAACCTAAGTAAAAAAAATATGATATTCTCAGGGGCAAGATTCCAAAAAGTCATAAAATCAAGTTAAACTGTATTTTGTTTCAGTTCCCATTGACAGTAAAATTTTGTATTTAATTTATTTTAAAATTGCCAATATGTGGTGTTAATATACATATGTGTTTGTAGGATAGGAAGATTAATTTTACATTAGGTTAATGAGTTATTGGATGTCAAATCTGATCGCATTAAATTACCAAAGTAACAAAACAGAAACTGAAATTTCAGCATGTAAATTTAAGTCTAAATCCTCAATTAAAAGGGGAAAATGATTAACAAATGTATCATAAGTAATGTTCATAAACGTTTTCAAAAAGTTTGGCTATGCAGAGAACAAGCATAGTGGAAATAGACCTCTTATCTCTAGAAAACACATTTGTTAGGCTTAGAAACAAGATATAAATTATGTATACCATTGCTGCAATGAAAAAAAAATACAATTGTTGCCTGAAAAATTCATTAAATTGTAAATAAATTGTAGTTAACCCATGAGTTGATTATTTATCTCAGGAATTTGTTTTAGGAGGATTTGAATGCCTATAAGGTGAATAGAATGTAGGTAGATAGTGTTTTGACATTTTATCCAATTTGAAGGTGGAACTCAGACACACAATGAGGGAGTGAAAGGTGAGAGAGAGAGAAGGAAAGGGAGAGAAAGGGAGAGGGAGAGAGAAGGGAGGAAAATGGAGCTAGTTAAAAGTAGACTCCTGCACCAGAAGTACACAAAAAGAACCAAGTAAGAATTGGAGTACTGATTTCCATGCATTTAACCTAACCAACCAACCCACAAAGTGCCAAATAATCTGGTGTGTGGACTTTAGAGAGTAAACCTAAAAATCTGTCAATTTGAAAATTGATTTTAAGAGACCTTAAATTGCATCAAAAATGAAAAGGAGAGGTAGCAATTGTCTGAAATCTTGGGTGTTGATTTCAATTCATGGCAGGCTTCATGTTGTGTGAAGTTGAAAGAGATTATATGCTTTTTTCCCTTACTTTTCTTCTTCCCTGTTATATAACAACTTGCTTACTTTTTTTAAAAACTAAAATCAGTATAATCATTTCAATAACTAAAATCATTACACTGATGATCTCCTCATAGTCTGAAAAAATAACCTTATGACACTATTAATATCCTTCTACCTCTAAAATGGAAAGAAATCCAATAGCTTAAAAGTGCCAGGCTTTTTTGTGATGAAAACATCATAAAGAATCTTATATCTGTATCAAAGAGGCTAGGCACTGTAAGGACAAGTACAAATTAACAATAAGAAGTTAATTCTCCCTTTTGAAAATAAAGGAAGAGATCTTGTGCCCTTTCTTTTTCTTAAAGCACTTGCCTTACAAAACTGGTATGTAATTACTCCCTTCTTTAAAATCTACATAAATCTTCTTGAAGACAACTAGATAGGCATTTTGTGAGCTTTGTTTTTTTTTTAAGTCTAATCATTTTTGAGAGAGGGAGTGTGTGCACAAGTAGGAGGGGCAGAGAGTGAGGAAGACATAGAATCCAAAGCAGGATCCAGACTCTGGCTGTCAGCACAGAGCCCAACACATGGCTGGAACCCACCAACCATGAGATCATGATCTGAGCCAAAGCTGGACCGCTTAACTGCCTAAGCCACCCAGGCAGCCCCATTTTGTGAATTTTGTGACCTAAGTCTTTCTCAAGGACCTTGGAGTTATGTTTTCGAAATGCAAAAATTAAAGGAGATCTATCCCCTATGTCCCAGTGACCGTGAAGGGTAGGAATGTAACTTCTATGGGTCCTTGCTCCAAGTTGTAAAATTACCTCCTGCCATAAAGACATGAGAGTGTATTTTTTTTCTCCAAAGACAATTAGTGAATACAGATGATTATCTCACTTACCAGGTAGACTTTAGATGCATTATGTGTGTCAAATGTGATATAAAATCCTCTTATGTGAGGACCAGTTACTGTTTATCTTGAAAACAGGTACATAATGGACTCTGTCTGCTTGACTGTATAAAGGGTAAGATTTCTTTTTGTCTTTGCAATCACTTAGTGGATTGCCTCTGATGTGCATTGCATTCTGGTTGAATACATGTCAATAATAAAATTGTTTTCTTTCTCTACTATATTTGTGGAAAAGTTTTCTGAGTTGAGAGAATATTTTTGCTTTTAATTATACTTCTTCAGTAAGATAATCTCATGGCTTTTATTAGAGGATGGGGCAAGTATCTAACTGGCCTGCATAGATATTTTTGAGAAAATAAGTAATGTTTTATTAATATACACTTTCAGATTTAGGATATTTTCATGGACATGAATATAACACAGAATAGAGAATTGCCTATTTTCTTCATCAAGATAAAATATCTACCATTTCTTTTGTTATTTCATTAAAATATTTTCTTTTTGGCCCCCTGCTTTAATTTAGAACAAGCTTTTTCAGTGCACCTGGGTGTCTCTGTCAGTTAAGCATCTGACTCTTGATTCTGCCTCAGATCATGATCTCACAGTTTGTGAGTTCAAGGCTTGAGTCAGGCTCCACACTGACAGGACAGGCCTGCTTGGGATGCTCTTTCTCTCTTTGTCTCTGCTCCTCCCTGCTAGTGCACTCGCTCTCTCTCTCTCTCTCTCTCTCTCTCTCCCCCTTTCAAAACAAACATTAAAAAAAAAAAGAACAATCATTGTCATTTATTCTTTTTTTTATTTATTTATTTTTTTTATTTCTAGGAGAGAGAGAGAGACAGCGTGAGCAGGGGAGGGTCAGAGAGAGAGGGAGTCACAGACTCTGAAACAGGCTCCAGGCTCTGAGCTGGCAGTCAGCACAGAGCCCGACGCGGGGCTCGAATCCACGAACCGCGAGATCATGACCTAAGCGAAAGTCGGACGCTTAACCGACTAAGCCACCCAGGCGCCCCCATTGTCATTTATTCTTAAGGAAAATTGAATTCCTGATGTTTTATATTCTTAAAAAGCACTTATTTCTATAAAATATAAACATAGGTTGTTGACCAGCTTCAAGATGGAATTCATGATTGTAACAATCAATATTACCATAACTGTGTGGTCACAAATCAACAATTTGTTATTAAACTGGAGTAGGGTGCAGATTCCTGAGGAGGAGGATGGCCAGAAGAAGGTAAGACACCAGAAAACAAGACTCCTAGAACAGAGCAGAGATAGGAAGCAAGAGATAAAACTTAAAAAGATGCAATAGTTACATTGCCACTGTACTGAATTTTGAAACTTGAATATATAATTAATACGACTCCCTTATTAATTTCTCATTGGCTAAAGCCTGGAATTAGGACTGTTACTCAGGATGTGACCATAGAGATCCATGAACTTCAGAGGAAAGAACAAAAGAAAGTAGAAACAAGAATTATATTAATGTTCCATTAAGAAATACTGTGTTTGGGATATTATTTCTGTCGGGAAATATCCACTTAATTTTATATTTAAACTTGTGTCATCTAGAAGCTGACACTCAGATTTTCTTGATAAAGGTGAATTGTGTTTCATTTTGACAGTTGTAGCACTAATTTTTCAATGAATGTTTTTCAACTATTGATCGGGTCTCAGTGCAAGTGAAAGCTGGTTTCCAAATATATATATGCCTACACTTTTATAGACATTATACTTTCTATTTTGTATTTTCAGTTGTTTGTAGCAATTTATTTTGAAATGTTTGAAGACCTAACATATTTTGTCCTTTTAAAGTTTTCCCCCTTCTTATCTTGTCACATCAAACATACTAGAAAATTTTAATAAAAGATGAGTATTTTACTTTCAGTCTTCTGTTTCACTGTGAAGAGATGATGCATACTTTAGAGCAAAGTATCAACTAGCACAGTTTTTTGGCTGTCCTGAAAAAAAAAAAAACACATCAAGATTGAGGATTTCACTGTGGGGTTAACAAACAAACAAACAAACAAGTAATCCAACATGAGGAAATCATGGTTCCCACCTGAAGTATGATATCAGACAAGAGCCTTAACTATTTTATATTTATTCCCCCTTTGATGGAAAAATAATATACCATTCCTGGTTAGCCTATTCATAGAGTTGTGATAAAATGTATAATGAGATAACATTAATAAATGCATTTTTTAAAACTAACACAAAGTTATTGCTGTGATTTAAAAAATCCACTCACCCTAATACTGAGTAATCCAAGAGAAGTTTCCTGAAGAGAACACTAGCTTTTTGCAAAATATATGATTAGAATTATACTTCTTGTTGGCTCTAAAGGACCCATGGTCATGCTCCAATGTATCACCAAGTCTTCAGTACTGGATCTGTGGTCAATTCGATCAAAATTTATCACTGGTCTTTGCCTCTTTTCTACATATCTGTGTTTCCCTTGAATTCTTTCTCACCTATGGTGAAAGAGTACCAACAATAACAAATTCCTCCTTTCCTACTCATGGAAGATATCAATAACTGACCCTAGAATTCATTCCCTTTGAGTTCAGTGTCAGACCTCTTCAAATCAAAGCACAGTTTTCAGCCACTACCAATTAACAGGAATTTACACACACGATAAAGACGATTTGCCACTTTTGATCTAGTGCTTCAGCTATTTCTATTCTCCCAGTCATGCTGCATGCATTTGAGAGTGACTTTTTTGGGGGAAGTCCCCTCGCTCCAGAGGTCACTCTCTTAATGGAAAAGGAGATTTCAACTGGTTGCACAGGTTGTTTATTGCTAGCTGTAGAGAATAAGGAGCAAAGCAAGATTAGAACAGTTAGCACCTGCACATCACAGGGTCTCTTCTTATTCTGTTCATCTGTAGAGGGACCTTACAGGCATAACTTTTCAGTAAAAGGGAGCCACAGAGATGAACAATAAAAGTTGGGTTTACAGGCTCTGATGATGTATTTTACTTTGAGAGCAGATGGGATAGGGAGTAAGGAGAGATGCCTAGGGTACGTATCAGTATTCCCGTGATAAATGGCAGGGGAACGCTGTTTTACAGAAGTGAGATTTAAAGCCCCAAGTCAGTGAATGAGTAAAGAATAAAGATTACATCATGGCATGAGCATACTTGCAAACATTATGTTCATCTCTCAGGGAGAACTCTTTTTTCCTTTTTAGATTTCATGAACACCTTATATAGAAATATCTGAAAGAGTTCCATAGCCCAGTAAGAGATCAGGGAAGGGAAGGTGGTGTTGCCGTTGTCTAGGGCTGCACTACAACCCACTCCAAAATGCAGTGACTGGAACGAGAATCATTTTATTACATATAATTTGTTAGAAATCAGAAGTTGGTGAGGCTTGTCTGGGTAATTCCACAGTTCCATTTGACATCCCCTGGATCACTAAGTTACCTGGGTGAGTCTGCGAGGTCACTGCTGCTGGGATGGCTGGAAAGCTGGACTCATCAGGTCTCTCTCCCTTTCTCTGTTATCTCAAGGCTTCTGCCCATGGTCTTTCCTGCAAGGTAGTTGGGCAACGAACATGATGGCTTCTGGTTTTTTAAGGCTTGGGCCCAGAAAATGACCCAACATTACTTCCATTATTTCTTAAAGGTCAAGCAATCGGCACACCCCGATTCAAAAGAAAGGAATATAGTCTTCATCCCTCAGTAGGAGAAATCTGAAAGAATTTGTGGCCATGTTCAACTGTCACGTAGGGTGGATCCCTGATAGTAGCTCATCTGATCTCATCATTGGGAAATCATAGGCTGCAGAAGAATCACTGTTTTGTTATTGCTTTGATTCTTTTGAAGCTGTCAGTAGGAAGAATTTCTAACTTAAAATCAGCTTTTAAACGGACAATTTAAGTGATCTCGTTTTTCCTTTTTCAGTCAATCTCTATTTCCTTCCATATTATTATCCCATAATTTCCCAAACCAAAGTAGTCTGTTTTAAAAAGACGAGTGATCCAGGTTGTTATTTTTTATAATGATCCATATTATATAAGAAATGATTTGTGAAAGAGTTCCCTGGATGAGGAGCAGTAAGATATAGTTTCTAATTTTAGCTATATTGTAAGTTAGAATCAGTCTTTTAACCTCTTTGATTTTTGTTTGGATAATAAGCTCTCTCCTATCTAAATCTTAGAATTGTGGCTAATTAACAAGGTAATGTATATTAAAGTCTTTTGACTTTTATGTATGAAGAAGTATTATGATTGGACTCATTAAAATTCCAGTTTCAAACATTGTAAATTAACATATGCAGCTTCAAAAGATATGTTAAAATGTCCAAGTGGAAAAATACATGGAAAAAAAATGTTAACTATGATGTACTCTTGATGATTTTGTCTTATTGTTTCCAGTTCAGAAATATTTTTTATTCATGAAGTTCCTTTAGACTGTCTCATCTTTCTGGTTTCTCAGAATCTCACCTTTTCCAAGCTTATCCCAAGAGACTTTATTTTTATTATATATATAAAACATACTTTATTTTTAGTTTAATAATTAAATCTTAATTATTTTCTTACATTGGCGATCACAATTAGTGATCTTTCATAGTTCTCTTTATGTACATGAAGGAATTTTATTTAACAAGAACACTTTCTTTAATTAAACATGACTGAGATGGAAATATCAGAAACTGATAGTCTAAGGCATAATATTGCTATCAATTCCTGATAGACACATCCAGCAAAAATTATTTGGGAAGTTTTCTAAAATGTTCCTTAAGTATTAGAAAAATACTTTTATATAACATATTTTTTTCTTTTTAGGCAGGTATGATTTCTTTATATTCTAAGCCAAGAATATCAACCTCTTTATAGCCAAAGTTTCTCAACTTAATACTTCAGATCTCCAAGAGATTATAAATATCTCTAATGCAATGCCTCACTGATATCCAAATCCAAGGGTAGAGAAATGTTATCATTATTGTTTAATTGGACATATAGTAGTTGGTTGGATATGTGGCAATGGAATATGTCTAGAACACTCTTCCTCTGATATCAGCATGGCTGACCCCCTCACCCATTTTAAGTTTAACACAATTGTCACTTAATAAGACTACCCTGAACACCCTTCAAAATTGCAGTTCATCATACACATGAACATATTCCTGGTCCTTCTTATTCATCTCTATTTTTTCCTTTTATTCATAGTACCTAGCAATTTATAATGTTCTATATATTTTTCTTGTTATTAGAGTTTATTGTGTTTATTTAGAGTTTATTGTCTTCCTTTTCTACAATGAAGTGTCATGACTACAGAGGTCTTGTTTTCTTCACTGATATGCTTTAGGGCACCTAGAATGCTGCCTGGCACAGAATATATATATACATATATATACATATATATTATTGAATATATATATTCATTATATATTATATATTATTGAATTATTGAAGAAATACTAACTATGCTCAACACTCATCAATAGAATATGCTTTATAAATACATATATATTTAACTTAATGGGAAAATTATCATAAATATTTATATAAATCTGTGAAATAAACATTTTTTAAATGTAACACAAGGTGCCAGGTGGTGTGCCACAAGTCAATAATAAACCACAAAAAAAATTGAAATAGGGAAGTTTATTACTCACCAGTCCTGCAGGAAGCACATGCACATGTCCCCCTTCAGGGGACACACAGGGAGACCAAGGCAGAGTGCAGAGAGAGAAAGGCAGGACCTGGGTCTTTTGTTTGTCCATAAGCATAAATCCTTGGGGTGGTGTTGGTAAGCCCCATAGGGATCTTATTTTAGGGACACTAAGACACATAGATTTGAGGAGGCAATGGAAACTATTTATCACAAGTGCTGTTGGGAAATCAACCCAGGAACTTATATATGCTTGTAACTCTGTGGGATGCTAGCTAGAGCATGTACTTGTATGAGGGGCTAGTATCAGTTTAAGGTCCCTGTAGGTCACTAGACTAAATAATATAGATGCCAAGGCAGCAGAGCATAAAGTTTAGCTAAACTCTCAACAAGGATATCTTATTTTGTATTTGTTTGTTTTGCTCCTCTCAGGAGGAGCAAATAGGGAAGTCCAAGGTTATACAGAACTGCATATAGTAAGATACTAAAAGAATTTGAAACCTCTGATATCTTAGCAACAGAAAACATTAAATATAGCCCAGTTCCTACTTAGGTTAACATTAATCCTCACACTAAAGACCTATCACCTCCTACCATCTGATACAACATGTCTAGCTTTCCACAAAAAAATTATAAGGCACAATAAAGAGCAAATAAAAATACAATATGAATAGACAAAGTAAGCATCTGAACCAATATGACACAGATGTTGGATATATCAGACAGGGAATTTAATATAACTATGATTCACAGGTTATGGATTAATGGTAAAAGTAGACAATATGCAAAAATAGACAAGTAATCTAAATATAGAGACAATAAATCTAAAAATGAATCATAAGGAAATACTATAAATTAAAATTCTTAGAGTACCTAGGTGTTTCAGTCGGTTAAACGTCTAACTTCTGATTTCAGCCCAGGTCATGATCTCACAGGTTCTGAGTTCAAGCCCTGCATTGGGCTCTGTGCTGACAGTGTAGAGCCTGCTTGAGATTCTCTCTCCTTTCTCTTTCCTTCTCTCTCTACCCCTACCATGCTCATGCTCTCTGTCTCTCAAAATAAATAAATAAACTTATTTTTTTTAAAGTTCTTGCAACAAAAATTAAGAATGCTGCAACAAAAATTAAGACCAGTATGCTGGTCACAGTCAAGGTGAGATTTAGTGAACTTGAAGATATGTCACTAGAAATCTCCCAAACAGAAATGGGAAGAAAAAAAAAAAAAAGGAAAATTCACAAACGAACAAACAAAACCCAAGAATTATGGGGAATTTTATAAAGTAGCAAATACTTATAATTGGAATCTCAGAGGAGGATAAAGAAAGAAAGAAAAGACTATAAAAATATATTTCAAGTGTTAACAGTCAAGAACTCTCCAAATATTAATGACATATACCACATCACAGATCCAAGAAGGTCAGAAAACAACAAGCAGAAGAAATACCAACAAAACTACACCTAAGTGTGTCATATTTAGTCTGTAAACAAGAAGAAAGACAAAATTATCTGCAAAATCATCTCCAAAAATGAAGGAGAAATACAGATTTCTTTTTCAGACAAAGACTAAGAGAATTCATTACCAGCAGATCTGTTCTGCAGGAAATGTTGAAATAGTACTGAATTTTTTAAATAAAATGTATCGAAGATAATATTCATGAAGTCAAAATACTACTTTCCCCCAAACACACATAAATACACAACACATGAGTCTCCATTGAAAGTTACCAAAACATGAACTCATTATTTTGAAAACTCAATAATAAGGTGAACAAATCAATCATTTATAATTTTTCCTGTGCAAATTTTATTTAAAGATAAGAAAGAGTTATGTAAAAATTCTCTTCTATAAAAGCATTCTACCCAAGAAATACAAAAGGGATGATAGAATTATGAAATTATCATCTTATACCACCTAATGAAATAATAGAGCTTGACAGTGATCTACAACAAGCACTGAGTAAAATTTGACATGAAATATTAGAAAGAAGGATCACACTGGGATTATCTCAACCCACTAATCCACAGAAGATCACCAAAAGCGAGACAACCACAGATCATATAACTTCTGATTTGATGTTCTATGAAACATTCTTGACCTCCTCACAAATTGAATCTAAATCTAATTAAACTTCTAAATCTAACTACTACTGTTCAGGATATGTGAGTGGTAGTACGGTAAGATAAATTACATCATTAGAAGCAACAATCCGAATTTAGGACAAAATATAAGGACCAACACTTGATTTCTCCTATAAACCAGTGACATAAAAAAAAGTTCAAAAGTTCAAAATATCTGGACTTTATTTTGATCCTGAAATTAGCAAATGAACTCTAGTAAAAGGTCATCTTTGAGATAATTAGACTCATATAAATGTGGGTGGTTAATAGAGAATTTTAGGAGCACCTGGGTGGCTCAGTTGGTTAAGCACCTGACTTCGACTTAGGTCATGATCTCACAGCTCATGATTTCGAACCCCACATCAGGCTCTGTGCTGACAGCTCAGAGCCTGGAGCCTGCTTCATATTCTGTGTCTCTGTCTCTGTCTCTACCTCTCCCTGGCTCATGCTCTGTCTCTCTCTCTCTCTCAAAAATAAATAAACATTGAAAAAATTTTTTAAAAATGAATTTCAAATATTAGTTTTAACTTTACATAATAATGCAATGTGTGTGTGTGTGTGTGTGTGTGTGTGTTAAAGTTCTTAGTTAGATGCACATACTGATTACCTTATGGGAGAAATGATATGATATGTGTGATTTTCTTTAAAATACTTGAGCTTGGGGCACCTGGGTGGCTCAGTCAGTTAAGTGTACAACTTCAGCTCAGGTTGAGATTTCATGATTCATGAATTCAAGCCCCACAGCAGGCTCTACATCTCTTTACACCCCCCGCCCCTCACTAACCTGTGCTCTCTCTCTTTCTCTCTTAAAATAAGTAATACAATTTTAAAAATACTTGAGATGAAGAAAAGAAGAAAAGTGGGAGGAGTGGTCAATGAAATATGACTATCAAAATGCTGATAATAGTTGAAGCTGGAAGATGGGTATACACAAAGCTTTAACTAACTTTTCTATTAATTGATATGTTGAACATTTTCCAAAATAAAAAAGTTTCTAAAAGATTCTTCTAAGATATATTACTCACATATCTGAGCAAAAGGCTCTCTTTTAGCACTGAAAAGACTTATAATAAAATGAGCAGATTCCTCACTTCTATAATCCAATAAAAGTAAATCAAACTTACTTTATAGCAGCATTATCAACAGTAGTCAAATTACAGAGAGTCCAAATATCCATGGACTGATAAATGCATAAAGAAGATGTGGGTTTATATATACAATGGAATATTATTCAGCCATCACAATAATGGAATCTTGCCATTTGCAACAACATAGATGGAGCTATAATCTATTATGCCAAGTGAAATAAGTCAGTCAGAGAAAGAGAAAATAATTTTTTTCATTTGAGTATAGTTGGCACACAATGTTACATTAGTTTCAGGTGTACAACATAGTGATTCAACTTCTGTATAGGTTATGTGATGCTCACAAGTTTAGCTACCATCTGTCACCATACATTATCACAATGTCATTGACTATAATCTCAATGATGTTCCTTTCATCTCTGTGGTTTATTCATTCCATAACTGAAGGACTTTATCTCCCACTCTCCTTCACCCATTTTTCGTGGCCTCCAACTCTCTTCCCTTTGCTAACCATCAGTTTGTTCCCTGTATTTAGAGTAAAAATTATTTATGGAAATTAAGGGGTCTGAACAACCAAACCTTGTCACCCATAAATATACAGTTTTGTTGAAAATAATATGAAACCAAAAGAAAAATTATCACACTCCATTAATGGCTTTCTTGAAGAAAAAGTCTAACTTAATGAGAGATCACTACTTGAACAATAGGATACCTTCTCTGACCTTCACACAAAGTGCTAAGGACTACCTAGAGAATAACTGAGGTTAAATATCTTAGGGGCCTACAATACACCCTTAAGACAAGAGAAGGTTGATTCAGAGGTAACTAGAATCATAAACTATGAAAGAAATTTCTTTTTTATTCAGAATTTTATTTTTAAGATAACATCTTACTTTCTATAATATTTATCAGAAGAAAATCATTTTAGTGAATCAGAGTAAAAAGAGTAAAAAAATTTTTTTGAAGGTCACTATGGGCTCCTTTCCCCAGAAACCAAAGACACATTCGGTTACTGGGATTCCAGACCATCTCAAAGTGCTCAGAGAATGCAGCTGTAAATTCCTGTGATGATTTCCAGAACACAGAGAAGAAGGTATAGCCAAAAGGAAAGAGAAATGAGGAAAGTTTTGCATCCCCTCCTCTAAGAAAAGTCCTAGAACTGCATAATGTTCAAGGTCAGGTGAAAGAAATTGCCTTTTTATGTGAATAAGGTAGAGACTCTAATGCACTTAAAGTCTAAGATTATAAAGTAAAGAGCTAGATGTAGTTGTAGACATTGATAGACAGATAGGTCAATAGATTGATAGATAGATAAAGATAATCCCTTGTACAAAAGAAAAAAAATATTTTCTGAAATAAATGACATAATTACTGAATAGTTTAGTATCTTAGTTGCTTTTTCCTGTATTCTTAATTGTTAGGTAAAACAGTGCCTGATAACAGACATTCCTCTTAGATTATTGTGAAAAATCTCAACATGTTTATTGGTTTAAGAGTGGATGGGATAATCAATCTATTTCTCAGTGCCTACTTATGTAGCTTAAAATGCTAATTTAGCAAAAGTATAAACAACTGTTCTGATAAAATTTAAGTAACATTTTAATTGGGCCCATAAAAGAGAGGCAAAAAAAAAAAAAAAAAGAAAGGAACTATTAATGTTTGCTGTGGTGCATCCCACACATTCACCCTGATCCTCCCTTATTATGGGCAGATAATCATAAAGTTTTCATCCTGATGAAATCTTCTTGTAATTCTTAGGATCAGGAGAAGATTGAAAACACAAAGAGAAAATTTCATCTCCAGGATTAGAAACAGAACAAAAAGATTTTTTTTTCTTATACCCACAATACTTGTATTCCAGGCTATAAACATTAGATGTTATTTATTTAATAATTCATATTTTGCTTCATGCCACAAACCATTTGAGGCTATGCATTAGATAGCTCCTCTTTGAAAAACGGCCAGGAAAAAAGACTCCTCCATTTTGAATAGCAAAGAACTAAAACACAGAGGGAACTTTCACAAGGTCAAAACAAAATCAGAGATGAGTGAAGTAATAGAGATTTTCAGTGTTTTTATTCCTTGTTTCTAATTCTGAATTTTTCATTGGAATGGCCAAAAGTGATTCATTGTTTCTTTCATCCTCTTTGAAAATATTTTGTGAGCTAGAATTTAAGCCCTGAGTGGTTTCTTATAAAGGTTGAGTGTTTCATACTTTGAAGTGCCTGAAGCAATTAAATATATATTAATTGAATAAGTTATAAATCTTGTTCTTCAAATGCCATTTTTTTAGATTGAAAAAAATGATAGTTTTAAGATCTTATTAATTGAAAACTAACTTTCCAGCTGAAAATAAAAGGAAAATTTAAAGTATAAATACTCAAAAAGTACTTTAAACAATACTTTTCTAATATAGATAAGTATATATACAAATGTGCCTTCATTTATCTTCCCCATCATTTCTTCTTCTTTTTTTCTTTTCTTCTTTCAGACATCTTAGTCAACATATATTTCAAATGTATTGAACAGTATTGAACAGAAATACACAGTAGCAACATCAACAACAAAAAACCCACCAGCAGTATAGGCAAAATCAATACAATCAGATCCAAATCATCTAACCGGAGTCCCATTTGCTGTCCCCACCAGCCACCCAAACCCAAATTTCTTGTTTCCAACCTCCTCAAATTCTCACAAGGGGGCCCAACCTTCAGTCCATGGCTCCTGCTCTCCTTTTCATTTTCTTCATTTTTAGCCTCTTTGTTTCTCCCTTTTTTCTTAATAGCTCAGCACCCCACTTTGAATGGTTTTGTTACATTTTAACCAACTTTCATGTTTGTTATGCCTTATACACCATGTTAATGAACTTTATAATTTGATGTATTTCTTGCTTCCTAGGTGAGCACTGTTTGTGTAGCCCCTTAAGGACACCCTCTGAAGAAGAGTTATGTAATTCTTTCTCACGTGAATGTCATAACTATTCCATTAGTCTATAGACCACAGATCTGTAGTCTTTGTATGATAGTCTATACAGTTATCTATCTGAAAATTTGAAAGCTGACCCAAAAGGTGGGTTCCTTTTAAATAATCATCTGAAGTTGCCCTTCATACTGGAAAATTACAGAGCGGGGACAAGCTTTATGTAACTGTTGAAAGGTTAGGTATTTTCTACAGATTAGTTTCTCTTTTCTATCCTTTCATGGTATAGCTGGGATGGTGCTCCTCTCTGCTACTGGTTAAAGATGGCTATGGATAAGAGCAAAAAGGTAAGAGACAAGGACATCACCATGGACTCTTTCTAGGGTTCTGTGGGTAAAAAGACAGAGCCAGTTAGTCTGAGAGTGCAAACCTCTTCTCTGTCAATTGTTTAGATTTCTAATTATCTCTATATTTAATGTCTTCGTATTATCCTGTGATGTTTAGTTAAACTTGTTTAGAAGTGCCAGACTCTTTTTGCTTTTCTGAAAGTCAGAGAGAAGGAAGGAAGGAAGGAAGGAAGGAAGGAAGAAAGGAAGAAATGGAGGGAGGAAGGCAAGGCAAGGCAAGGCAAGGCAAAGCAAGGCAAGGCAAGGCAAGGCAAGGAAAGGAAAGGAAAGGAAATCATGTTTTTTAACGTAAAGCAATTCCAGAACACTCCAAAAACAAGCTGATGCTCCCAGGCCAGCTATCTGGACCTATCCAGTGTCCCTGCAAGTAGCTGCCTATGGGACTCTAGATTAACATCACAAAAGGAAGTAGCATTTTCTTACATCTCCTTATCACATTTCCCATCATTTGTCCCAAGTTTTTCCTCATTCCCTAAAGGTTTTCATCCTCCCCCTCCCCCTTAATCAACACCTTACTGAAAAGAATTTGAAAATATTGTTTAAACACAATTACTTTCTTTTTTAAACATAGAACTTAAAAATTTCCCTATATCTCCCAGATCATTTTCCTTCACCCCAGACACTGAGGCCAACTCTGCCACTCCTATTTCTTTCAGCTATACTCTGTGCCACAATTGCTGTTTTCATGATATCATGCTACTATCTAGGTTTAAATGAACAGCTTCTATCTCATTGCAATAGACACTCTATACATGCAGGTAGTGGGCAATGTATAGGTTATGTGTAGGTTAAGAGATAAGGCCTCATCCTCTTTAGCCCATTGGTAATTATAAGCTTCTAATTCTCATACACTAGGTATGAGAAAGCTACATGTGATAGTCACATGAGATTAAATAGGCACAAAAGGGGCTCCCATCACATGTCACTAGAACTTGGAAATAAGCTAAAATTATTAAATTGTCAATAGTTAGCATGTAATACACGGGAACCATGTACAAATATCTACAAATATCCTTTTAAAAACAACAACAACAACAAAACCAACAAACAAAAACAGAATGTCTCTAAGACCAAATACTGGAAGACAGGGTCTGAAAATCTAGTCAAGACCTCCTGACTTATTGTCAAACTCTAACATGTTCTTCCAGATGGCCAAGAGACACATGAAATGATGCTCAGCATCCCTCATCATCAGGGCAATACAAATCAAAACCACACTGAGATACTACCTCAAGCTGGTCAGAGTGGCTAAAATGAACAAATCAGGAGACTCTAGATGCTGGTGAGAATGTGGAGAAACAGGCACCCTCCTACACTGTTGGTGGGAATGTAAACTCGTGCAGCCCCTCTGGAAAACAGTGTGGAGGTTCCTCAAAAAATTAACAATAGAACTCCCCTATGACCTAGCAATAGTACTGTTAAGAATTTACCCAAAGGTTACAGGAGTGCTGATGCATAGGGCCACATGTACCCCAATGTTGATAGCAGCACTTTTAGCAATAGCCAAATCATGGAAAAAGCCTAACTGTCCATCAACGGATGAATGGATCAAGAAGATATGGTTTATCTTTTTGATGGAATACTACATGGCAATGAGAAAGAATGAAATCTGGTCATTTGTAGCAATGGGGATAGAACTTGAGGGTGTTATGCTGAGCGAAATAAGTCAGGCAGAGAAAGACAGATACCCTATGTTTTCACTTATAAGTAGATCAGGAGAAACTTAACAGAGGACCATGGGGGAGGAGAAGGGGAGAAAATAGTTGGGGAGAGGGAGGGAGGCAAGCCATGAGAGACTCTTGAATACCAAGAACTAAAGTGAGGGCTGCTGGGGGTGGGGGAGAGAGGAAGGGGAGTGATCAGCATGGAGGAGGGCACTTGGTGGGATGAGCATTGGGTGTTATATGGAAACCAACTTGACAATAAACTATTAAAAAAAAAACTCTAACATGCCCTGTATCCAAAAAATAAATTATTAGGATTAAAAGGATGGTCTGTCCAAAGTCCAAAGAAAAGGAGCCATAAAAAGATGAATGTCAGTGTGTTTCCAATCTGCTTACATGAAAGGTACTCTCCTACTCATGCTCATGTGGTTGGTAAGAATACCCCAGGTGGAGGTGGATGATACATCCACCTCCAATCTTCTCCCTTGCTCTAATTCAGGCTCACTTACCCATTATCAGAGTATAACTTGATTCCTGTTGTAGACTTCCAAGTAGGTGGATTTGGATTATACCCTGAAAAGCTAGTGTAAGTACTAGGATTTCTTGTCAGCTATTTATCATGAGATATGAGGTTTATACATCTGTATTTTGTGAGTTTTGTTTCAGTGAGTCATCTCTAGTTTCTGACTCATTCTGAGTATACATGACTTGACCTCCATGTCAGAAGTTGAGACATGGTAACTGTCAAGGAAAAGATACATAAAAATGCCTACCTGGGAGGCTCACCACCTTCACCTCTGGTATCTTATTTCTCTTTGACCTTCACAGTCAAAGTCATAGTCACGTTTATATACATGAATATTCATATTGTATCATGATTCTTCATAGTTAAGTATTGAGAACATAGGTGACATAAATTACTCTCTACTATGAAAAAAGGTCACAATTATAACTTGAATAATTGAATATGTAACAGAAGTAGGAGGGAGAGGCAGAGAAGGAAATCTTCAATGGAATGACATTTCTGAAAAAATAAGTGGAGGCATAACCTGAACACGTGTCAACGATTTCAAATATTAAAAAAATATATATATAAGAAGTCAAATGTATTAGTGCTACTTGACAATTCTATGCCAAAATGAAGTTTCTTGCTACATGGAAATATTATCACTTCTATTATACTCACTCCTTCATAGAGCTCAGATATGTGATTCAAAGGATAGGCAGTATTCATCAGCAGTGTTTTGACAGTAGGAGATAACAGATATTAGGTGAATATTTCCCTGAAATGGAATATAAGAATGTGTCTAGACATTATTTTCTCAGAGTAGCTACTAATTTCATGTGCAATCAAGTTGCCCTTGGCAACTCAGGGGAAGTTAGCTTATCTTCCTGAGTTCAGCATAAAGAATCTAGTCAAATCTTCCAGTGAAATGTGTATTGTCTTGCTGAAGAGCAGATATCCACATCCTGTTCTAATGCATCAAATCCAGTTGCCAAAGCTAATACACAACAGTGACAGAAAAGGTAGCTGAATATTCTTTCTTAGGTTCTAAGTATTTTAAAGATGCAAATTATCATAAGAGACTAATTTTGCCTTTTGATATAACCATTTTACATTCCTTTCAAAGTAGGTGTGACAACGGATGGTGACAGTAGAGCAGGGCACCCCAGGAGTGAATGAGTATAATAATCAGCAAAATGAATTTCATTCACTGTAATTTCACTGTCACTGTGATTTTCCCTGCCTGCAAAGCTGAAGACTCCTGTTGCCAATGGTCCCACTAAACTGTGAGGAAACCACTGTGCTCAGTGTCCTCTTGTAAGAAGAAAATTTGTGTAAGACTCACAAACAAATGAAGAATTCCTAGAGAAAGGCAAATTGTAAACTATTAAAACTCAAAGATAATCATTAATGAGAAATGACTTCATTACAAAGGATGTGGAAGAAATGAATGAGAAGCATTATAGGGTCAATGGCAAAATAGCCAGAACATGTAGAAGATAATGGTTTGGGAGAGTACGTCTAAGAATATTCAGTCCTTATTGTAACTGGCTTCTAATGCTGTTTACATCCATTTAAACTCATAATAGACCAAAATTTTCTGTGAGATTTGAAACTTGGATCAGAAAGGTAAATTTGACTCCCAAATACACCTATGTAAGGCCTTTTCAATCTCTTTGAAATTTTGGGTTAATTTTAGCATGATCATTTGTAAATAAATGTGTGCTATAAGACATATATATTTTACATTTTATGCTGTAAATTAGGTATTCTTGAGTTCCAGTTATATAAATGAAATAATAAATTGTTCATCAAAGAATATTGTTTCAAAGCGAGAGTGTACATCACAATCCCCTGAGCAAACTTTTAAAAATACAGCTTCTTGGGCCTCATCCCAGACTTACTGAATAACAATGACCTACAGCAAGCAGCCCAGAATTTGTAGTTTTCAAATGTTCCCAATGTGCATCTAGTGCAGTTAGTCCTAGTCTTCAGACTTGTGTTTAAGCCCCCATATTTAAGTCATACTACAAAGAGAAAAAAACCTCTTATTTACTATTACATAAGTAGTATTGAGCATTTACTACTATGTGTTAACTAGTTGCTTCCAAAGGTTATCATAATGAGTTTTCTTAATGTCAAGACATTGTAGCGGGTTCAATAATGTCTCCTCACTATGAAACCATAGTGGGATGAAACCAGAAACTCACAACGTAACCATTTTTGGAGATAGAGTCTTTGTATTTGTAATTAAATTAAGATGAGGTCATACTGAATTAGGATGGGCCCTAAATCTGATTTCTGGATTTGTAGAAGAGAAGAGGAAACACAGAGGAACAGAGAACACCATGTGAAAATGGAAGCAGAGATTGGAGTGATGCAGTTTCCAGCCAAGGAATGCCAAGGATGACCAAAAGCCATCAGAAACTGGAGGTGGCAAAGAAGGATTTCCCCAGAGAGTCTTCAGAAGGAGCATGGCCCTGCCAACACTTTGATTGCAGACTTGTAGCCTCAAGAACAATGACAGAATAAGTTTCTGTTGTTTTAAATCACTCAATTTGTAATAATTTGTTATAGCGGCCCTAGGAAACTAATACAGACACAGAGGCTCAAAGAGGTTCAGGAATCTGCCTGTGTCATTCAGTTGGAAAAGGACCAAACAAAACTCTAAATTCTAGTCTATTGAGTCCAGAGCTCATGAATATCTGGGACAACTCTGACGGATTTACATAGATCAAGACTATGCCAACATGTGCTCAATGGGAGGTGCCAGAATCACCATAACAATCACCTGTGGGTCTTGGGGCGTCTGGGTGGCTCAGTTGGTTAAGCATCCAACTTTGGCTCAGGTTATGATCTCATGGCTTGTGGGTTCGAGCCTCGTGTTGGGCTCTGTGCTGACAGCTCAGAGCCTGAAGCCTGCTTCGGATTCTGTGTCTCCTCCCTCTGCTCCTCCCCAACTCATGCTCTGTCTCTCTGTCTCTCTTTCTCTCTCTCAAAAATAAACATTTAAAAATTTTTTTAAAAAAAAATCACCTGCTGGTGATTAAAAATGCATTTTTAAAATGCATTTTCCTTGAGTCCATCCGAAATTATTAAATTAAAAATCTTTGCACGTTGGATTTAAGAATCTACTTTTAACAAAGACCTCAGAAAACTGTTCATCTTAAAGTTTGATACTACTGACCTAGAGAATTAGGGATCTCTAACATGACATTCCTTTAAATTTTTATTCAAATATATTCTGAATGCATGAGACAAATAAAAGAAATGACTATGATATCACTGTAGAAATTAACTTGATGAAGTCAGTATCTACTTTGTTGTAAGCCTTTTGTCCATAAACCTGAGATACTAAAATGATGCACATAATTAACATTCATGCCATTCTCCCTTGTATGAAGCACTTTCACATTCTCTGTATCAGTCGATTCTCACCAAAACCTTGATGAATACTGAGCAGATATCGCTATTATTTCTATTTTATAAGGGAGGAGGTAGAGATTAAAAACTTACAGAATCTCACAAGTTACTCTCCNCTCACATTTACAAAAAATTAGTAGAGATGAAAAGAATATGAGTGGGGAAAGTGAGACCTCTCTACTTTCCATCAAGAGACTGGAATCAAGCAATAAAGGATATAATATTTTTAAAAACCATGGAAAGAGCAATAGAAAATAGGTGTGAGAGAAGCCACAGGAAAGAACTCTGTTGAAAAGAACCTTGGAGAGCCCTGGACAGCTACGAGATGTGAAAATTGGTTATCAGTGTATAGACCAGGTGACTCATCAGTTTCTAAACCTTAACATTATTTTTGGATCTTGATTATCTTGGAGATTCTAAAAATCTATTAACAACATTACCTGGATTATGAAGGATAATTGAACTAGAGAACACATATTCCTCAACTAGATAATGGAAGAAGAAAAAAAAAAGGAAAGTGACTTATTTTCTCTGAAGCAGCTGCCTATATTTAAAATTTTTCTTTTACTGGGTCACCTGGGTGGCTCAGTCGGTTAAGCCTCCGACCTTGTCTCAGGTCATGATATCGCAGTTTGTGGGGTAGAGCGCCACGTCCGGCTCTATGCTGACAGCTAGCTCAGAGCCTGGAGCCTGTTTCAGATTCTGTGTCTCCCTCTCTCTCTGACTCTCCCCTGCTCACACTGTCTCTCTCTCTCAGAAATAAATAAAAAACAATTTTAATTTAAAAAAATAAAATTTTTCTCTTCCAAAATACCATTTCCATTTACTGACCTTGAAGATGCAGTTTAAAATACTGCCAGTTTGGTCAAAATGCTTCTTTAGTTCTGTGTGTATACATGCACGTGTTTGGTTTCCCCAATGCTTTCAGAAAGTGGAAACTAGAAGAATTCAATGAAAAAAAAATATTACCAGAAAACACCTTAACTAGGGAAAACAGGAAAAGAAAGCAGGGAAGAAATTTTTAAAAAACGGTATATGATGAAACATCCTAAAGCACAAATAGCTTGACAGGGATCTATTTTAATTTTAATTGAAAATATATCTAGGTTACTTATTCTTTATGATCCAATAACAGTACATTTTAAATCAAAGACAAATTAGAGATGAGGAATGATAAATGTGATTTTGTTCATCATAAAATGAAAAATTGGAAACTTTTGTGATTACAAAGTACTTAGGAATCAATATTGAAGATAAGTTAAGATATAAAACAATTACACATTATGTAACTTGTTAATATATTTCATTCAAAAGTAAGATACTCAGACACAAAGAACTTAATCACAAATCAGGTTATCATGTATCAGATCTTATATAAGCTTCCATGGTTAATTCTTGTCTTCATTGTACATAACCCTTAGCAATATTTGGTTGGGTTGAGCATTCAGCTAGGCTTCTAGTATACCTTAGTCATATCATCTTCCTTTATAGGCTCTATCTTCTTCTTCTCTTTAACTGGGTTCTCCCTCTTGATCAATTGTAATACCAAGTAGTATAGGACTTGAACACATACACTTTTTGTCTCTTCTAGTTACACTCTTTTTCTGGGGAAGCTCATATGTTTTCACTATTTCCAATACCATCAATATCCTCATATCCCTGAAATGTATGTCTCCAGGCCAGATATCTCCTCTGAGATCTCTACTGATATATCCAGCTGCCAGTATAACATTTCTACTTGGCCTTATTCAAGATCACTCTGTATTTTATCCTCTGAATCCATTGCCAGAATATTTCCCTGAAAAAATGGTACCTCATTCTCTGCAATTATGCAGAACAAAACCTGCAACTTTCTTGGGTCTTTCCTTTTCATTTCATCTCTTACCTTGCCATGTGTAAGACTTGTCAGCGTTTCCTTCATTATGTAACTCTAATCCCCTCACTATTCCAATTCCTAAGCCCCCAATCATCTTCTTCATTCTCCTAAGACACTGCAATCAACTTGCAACTGGTCCAACAGCCCTCATTAACTACCACCCATCACTTCCCAAACTACATCCTTCACATAGAAATCAGAGTGAACCAAATCACATTACACCCAAACTTCAAAAAAAAAAAAAAATCTTTGCTTAAAAACAAACAATTATTAGTTAGGTCTACAAGGTATTAATAACCTAACTCTCCCTCCAACATCAGCTGCCTCTGTTCTCCCATTGTTTATAATTGCTCAGTTTGTATTTAAAAGTTTTATTTCCTTAAACACTTTGGTTATTTCTATTTCCTAGTGTTTATATTTGTGATTACATCTCCATAAAGCCTTTTCTTTCTCTGAACTCTGTAATTCTTCTCCCTTTTTATCATCTCTCAAGTCAAATATTACTTGCAAAGAAAGATCTTCACCAACTGCCCCAGATAAGGCAAGTCCCCTTCAATTATTCTCTTCCATATTAGGCTATTTTATCATCTACATAGTATTGATCAGTACCTGGTATTACCTAATGTATTGCTTACTTGTTAGCTTTTTATCTTCCTCTGCTGAACATAAGTTCTCTGAGAATAAGAGCCTTGCCTTATTTGTAGCTACTTTCTAGTATCTAGCACAGTGCTTTGCAATAACAGGTTCTCAATATCCGCTGATGGAATGATTCCAGAAAAGTGTCACCCCATTTAATAATGTGGAGCTAACACAGATATACAAACACAGGTACTGTTCATGTTTTTGTCAGCATTGCAGTAAGTGCATAAATTTGTTTAGGAAAAAAAAATGACATTTCTATCCTTTACTTCTATTCTTCCCTTGCAGAAATCAGAATTATTTTCATATTTATTCAAGTGTTTTTAGTTATTTTTCCATCTTTGTTGGGCTTCTGTGTGTGGAAGTCTGGCACATTCTACTGTCTAGTGACTTTACTGTTGTAAATGGAGATTGGTTTTTACTGCACTATTTGTCTAACTATCTGCCTAATAGGAATATCATTTTTTCTCAAGCAATCACATCAAACTCTATTATTTCTCATAAAGGAGAAGAAGAATAGAGCTTACCTTATAAAGAGTATTGATTGGTTCTTTTGTTTTTGTTTGTTTTGAGACTCAAATGAGATGATGTGGGTAAAGCTGTTTTATAAACTGTGAAGTGTTATACAAATGATAGTTTTCCATCTGTGAACAGTGATATTTTTGTCTTTTAATATTTTTCAACAGTATACATTTTCTATATTATGTTAATAAAAGCAGTAAAAAAGAAAAAATTTTCCCTATTCGAGACCTATATTCAATTAGGTCTCTGGAAATCCTTTCCCCTTCTATCAGCACTTCTAAAATGGCAGCTACTCTGTGAAGGCTTACCCAACCGGATTTACCTTTTTTGGACATGTACATACTACTCTTCACATTGTTTCTCTCACACTTAGAGGTACATGGAGGTATGTAAGACATTATTTGCTTCTATAGCAACTTATGACTCGACAGTCAACACTTACACAGTACCCACTCTATGTCATGAATGTGTCTGCACATTTTACATGATTTATACTAATTGCTCTAATCTTCACAAAACCCTATGAGGTAGATGTCCTCCTTGCCATTTTCCAAATGAGGAGATTGAAGCAGAATGAATGATAACTTGCTCAATGTCACACATCTAGTAAGTAGCAGAAGAAAGATACAAGTTTATTTTTTTACCTTCTCACCCCTTGATATAACTCAATACAGTAATGAAATTCATAAAATACAAATCCCAGGACACAAAACTAGAAACCAGACTCTGAACCGACAGTGCGGAGTCTAGTCCTAAAAAAAATCGATGCTAGAATCATGGCAGTGATGATAGCCCAATCTACATGAGTCATTTATTCATTAATTCTTTCAAGAAATATTTACGAGAACACACCAAGTATTAGGTGTTATGCTTGACACCCATGATTCAAAGATGAATTATAATAAGTCATCTACTTACTTCATATGGTTGGGGGGAAAGGATAAAGAGAGATACTTCGAGTGAAGAAGAATGGGATCATACCTAAAATGTATACTTTTGTTACTTTTGAGGACTTTGTCTAAAAGAAAAATTGACACATTTGTACATAACAAATGGAGAACAATCACAATAAGAAGAGAATTCAGGACCAACACATTCCAAAAATAGTCAAAATAACAGGAATCAGTTAGCCCAGACAAGAGACAATTAAGTACTCTCACATAGAAAGGGACAACAAATATCTGAATAGCTTTCAAAGACAGAACTAGTTCTATTGGGAGAAAGAGACACAGAATAAAAGATTTAGGCTCAGCACAAAGAGTAACTTGTTAATAGAGCTATTCTAAACAGAAATAAGCTACTCCATGCATAGTAAATCCTTGCCATTGAAGAGTTAAAACAAAGAACAGGAAATTTACTACTAAGAGAAGTTGCAGAAGTCTTCATATATTAGATTAGAAAGCTGGACTCCACCAGATGAGTTGTTAGTCATGTGAATCAGATTTAATTCAGATCTGAATCAGATTTGATTCTGAATCAAAATCTATTTTGCTCTAAGGAAGATAGAGAACAACAGGGTGTGCTGTCAGAAATTGTAGACTGGAATATACTGTTTTGTGGGTGCTGGCAGGAAAAAATGAGACTTCTGGATCAGAGACAAAGGGTTTTAATACTCATGGCAAAAACAGTAGCCAGAGCTTCATGTTTGTTTACATTAATTCCATATGTCCTCCAGATCCCATGGGGGCAATGCCAAGGAGCTGCGATGAATGCCTGCATTACAGAAGAGAAACACTGAGCTTGGGAGAATCATCACTTTTATAGTAAATGAAGGCAAGCCTCCTCTTTTCTAGAGGGAGATATTACCACATCTCTCAAGGTTGCTACCTGCAAACACAACCCTGAGAAGTGGCCCAGGTAGTCAAGAACTTGCATTCTTGGAATACCCAGAAAAAGATGTGCAGACACATTAGGGGTCCATTGGTAAACTGCATCTCACAACATGGATTGCAGAACCATCGAATGTCTGGATTCCTTGGGCATGCCAGAGTCTCTGAGCACCAAAGAAAGCAAATGAGAAGGAGAAAGATATGTCAATGACATAAGTCCTATTTAAAACAATCCGTGAATAGTGAGAGATAGATGAGATAAAAACAGTTTGCTTCTAAACCTATTGAATCCAGATGGAAGTTACATATGTCATCAACCTTGTTTGTATGCCAAAAGAACTAACCTATTTGGTAGAGGCTTATTTATAGAGTTTTTAATGGCGAGAACCACCCATTTTTCAAGTACAGAATTGCCCAAATCAGCTTTTTCCTATGCAGGAATTTTCATTAGATAAAAAAAAAAAAAAAAAGCCCTCACCTACTCTTGCTGCTTTCAGGAAGATAAAAATTTGTGTCCCAAACCCACAAGTAGATAAATCAACAGTGCCACCTAGTGGAATCATTATTTATATGCTATAAAATTATGTTTTCTACAACTCTAGCCTTTTTCCTTGTGTTTTTTAAGCAAAGATGAGCTCTTTGAAAACCTAGTTTAACCAACACATTTTAAAACACTACACTATCTGTTCTAACTGCTTACAAATTTATTTTTAGGCATAAATTGTGTAGTATACAATGGAAACAACTTCTAAATTAGATCAATTTTAAGAGCTGCTGGTTACATAAGGATAAAATTGAGAAGAGCACAACAGCTTCTAGAAAATTTTGTAAGGGAAGAAAACGTTTGTGAGATTGTGAAAAATATGAAAAATACTTAATTGTTAAAACTCTAGATGACTTTGAAACTGACAAATCATAATGTCACTATAAGTTACTGTAATTATGAGTCATAAATAAATTTTCAGGGTCTTCTCACTTTTAAAGTCATGTAGATTGTAGTATGCAGGAATAGAAGCTGGTCATAAGGAAACACATTGGAAAAATAACGCTGTTACAAACTTTCACAAAAAAATTGCTCATAATTGCAGTGTTTTACCATGAAAGGGGAAATATGTTATATTCCAGTCTATAGGCATCTTGTGGAAAATGACCACAGAGATCACAGGAATAAAGACCAATTTTAGAGTCAGATTTTCCAGGAATTTCCAGCATTTTTTCAGCATCTAGGTCAAATTTCTCATGAGAATAGGAATAGAAGAATCAGAAAAATTAAAATGAATTTGACACTTTTCCCAATAATTCTGAAATCCCATTCTCTTTTCCTTCATGTGAGGTTGTATAACCTAGTGATTAATATCAGGAACTTTGAAGTCATATTTGTAAGGTAGAATCATATGAAACTGGGTTTTTTTTTCCCATAAATCGAAAGAGGTCAAATATTGACACTCTCATATGGCTCAACCCCATCCATTAAAATCCTAGTTCCATGTGTACCTAAATAGCTTTTATTGGACAAATTTCTTAACCTCAATAAGGCACAGTGTCCCCTTCTTTTCAATGGGGATAATACATATCATAAAGGATAGTTGTGATAAATCAGTGGAGAAAGTATCACACATTTTAATAACTACCCGTCCATGGTGATCATGCAAAGAATGATTTCTATAATTATAAGTGGTTTTACAAGCTATAGTTTTGGGAAGTATGAAAGGGAAGAACTTACTAGTTAATTGTCAACTTCTCAAATATCTGACTGACAATTTAGAAAGCCACTCTCTCGTTTGCCTCATTCTCACTTGCTTCTGCTTCTTAGAGTTTCTTCCCAGCTCCTCTTTACAGACACATCTTCATCATTTAAATTCTGTGTTTAAAAAAAAATATTTTTCCAGATAATGAGATTAGACACAATCCATTTGTTTCACAAGAGCCTCCAAAGGATAAGCTGCCATTTGGTGGTTGTTTCTGGTGATCTAGTTTTCTTTGACTTACATCTGGACAAGATAACAGATTATGTTAAAGCTTGCTTCCCTTTCAACACTCCACACCATGATGTGCTTTTCCTCTATCCTAGCAGCTTATAATCCATTGTGTCTATGAGCCTCAGATAAAGTAACAGGAATAGAACTACCACTGAGTCCTACGGTGCGTAGACACCTGCCTTCGGTATATAGTTTTGCAGGATCTCGCTAAAGACAATGGTACTCGTTAGTGATTAAAGTGTGGTCACTAAAGCCAGATTGCCACGGATAAAAACTAAGCTTGGACAAGTCTTACTATGTGATCAAAGGCAAGTTGCTTAACACCTTTACTTTTCCTTTTCTATAATGATAACACTTGCTTAATAGGGTTGTGGTCAGAAATAAATGACATAATGCATCTGTCTGGACCAGAGTGAGAGCTCAAGAAACATTAGCTATTATTTTTTTAATATTTTATTTACTTTTGAGACAGAGCATAAGCTGGGGAGGGACACAGAGAGAAAGACACACAGAATCTGAAGCAGATTCCAGGCTCTGAGCTGTCAACACAGCACGACTCAAACCCATGAACCACAAGAACATGACCTGAGCCAAGGTCGGACACTTAACTGACTGAGCTACCCAGGTGCCCGAAAGTTAGCTATTATTAATTAAGAAGGGATGTTCTGGGTCTCAGACATTGAGAAGTTCAGGGAGAAAGTAATTCAAGACATTCTTTCATTCATGCTAAACATAATGACTGAGCTCCACAGGCCTGGGGAACATCTTCCTGGTGAGATGTAGAGGTTTTTAGAAGGCATTCCAGGCCTATTCGGTACACAGAGAAGGCAACTCTCATCCAACACGGTTCCAGGAAGAGTGTTCACCATGCGCCAGCCTTTTTCTGTTCTAATTTCAATTTTCAAGAGTAATTCTGAAGGCTGGTACATTTATGAGGAAATTAAAATTCAGAAAGATTGAATTATGTGATGATCACCCAACCAATAGGCTTCAGGTTTCAAATTTGGACTCAGGTCTGCCTGGCTCTGAAGTACACATGCCTGACTTTTTCCTTCTTGAGCGGAGCAAGCGGGGACAGGGATGTGGTTAGCTTGAGGTTAATCTTATCGGTGCTGAAATCTTGTAATCACTGGAGTAGAGCGTAAAGAAGGCCTTGTAGAAAAGGTGAAAAAAGGGAAAGGTAAACAGAAAAAAAAAGAAGCCTGTAGCACTAATAAGAACAAGAAGAGCTCCCAGGAAAATTCATGGGTCTATGTGCAGCCCAAAGGGCCTGAGCACAAGGAATTCAGGTCAAGCTTGGTCTTCACTTCCAATGTTTTTGCAAGGTGTTTTTGAGCCTTCATGCCAGTTTCCTCACCTCCAATGTTCTTAACTTCTTCTAAGATGCAGGTGAATGAGGTACAAGCCCAGTTTACAAGAGCATTCAAAGGGTCAGCAGGTAGATCCACTTACTGCGAGCAGAAACTACAGTCAGACATGCCAGCTTTGGATTTTGGTTCTGCCATAGAATATCCTCAGGAGGTAACTCAGCTTACTCATGTCTAAAAAATGCGCTAATATTTACCTTATCAAATTCTAAGAAGATTAAGCAAGGTAGCATGTGTGATATGCCTGGTCAAAAAGTGAATATGTAACAAGTGTTCAATACATGTTAGTTCCATGTATCTCAAAAGTGCAAGTTGTAAAAACAATGTTATTGCTCACAATCAGGCCATTGGAATGGAATGGGATAAATCAGAGTGTATTGTACTCTGGGTAAAACTTGTCTGAACCATCTTTCAAATATATACACAGGATTATGTGTTCTTGGATCACAATATACAATGCGTTTATTGCCATGAGTCACAATTAATAGTTTTGAGGGGTGCCTGGGTGGCTTAGTGGGTTGAGCATCTGACTTCAGCTCAGGTCATGATCTCATGGCTTACATCGGACTCTGTGCTGACAGCTCAGAGCCTAGAGCCCGCTTTGAATTCTGTGTCTTCCTCCCTCTCTGGGCCTCCCCTGATTGCATTCTGGCTCTTCTTCTCTCTCTCTCTCTCTCAGAAATAAATAAATAGTAAAATTTTTTTAAAAAAAGAAAAATATAAGTTGAAAGCATGTAATTTGCCTGAAATGACACGATAGTGTTTAGATGATTTTACTAGAACTTATTTAAACTATCTTTCACATTTGAAAAGAGAGGTCTATAGGATTTCTTAAGTCTCTTTCGGATTTAAACTAGGAAACCAGAGAGGAGTAACAAATGAATCTTGCTTGCTTTCCAGATTTCGGTTCCACAAAGGCCCGAAGAAAATTATTCATGTAATTATAAATTATTACTATTTTTATAGTAATACACTGGAATCATTGTCCTTTATATTGGTTAACAAATTTTCCCCATGTAAATGGGAGGCATATAAAAAGTTGTTCAGAAAATAAAATAATTCATAGATACTTAGCTTCACTGAAGTGAAGCTTTTATCCTTAGTGTCCAGAAAATGATAGTTGGATTCAGTCAACCATGTATTATATACCTGTTAACAAACAGATATTGGGCCCTTTTTGTACATTTTTTCTGTTTTATCCTCAAATAACTCCATAGGATATGGAAGACTGATTCCCATCATAAAGATGAGGAAATTGAGGTTCATGTATAAATAACATGAAACTGTATCTTCTACAGAAATAAAAATACTGTGAACTATATTTGGAACAAACAAAACATACCGATCATGAATAAATGTCAGACTAATGGAGTATGAGCTCCAAAATCAGAAATGCATTAGGGCCTAGAGTAAATCCTAAGATTACACATTTCTGTTGAAATTTCACAATTAGCTTAGTTCGGTTTTTGCCAGAGTCCAGCTCCAGGAGGGTCCAGGGGTCCCTCAAGGATAGACGGTGTTGGCGAGGGAGGGATGAGAGAGACGTGAGATTCTTTCTGGTCACCAGCCAGGCCTCTCCACACTGTCTGAGACCCAACTTTATTTTATGATTTAGTGTTTGGGGGACGACACAGGAGTGGCATTCTGATGATAAATCCTTTTATCAGTAAAGACTTTCCAGAACGTTGTTATGCAAAAGGGATGGGGAACAGCCCAGAGGTGGCATTAGCATAGCAAAGGCAAAAGTTAGTTCTTGTGAGCAGGGGTCAACAGCCTGCTCATTCCTTAATGGGAGGTATTAAGAAAAACAGATCTTTCAGTAATGCAATGTTGCTCCCATAACCATAAAAGAAGTTCCTACAGTTAAGTTCTTTCACAAAGTACAATCAAATCATTGTATCAAGGCCAGAATGAGTCACTCCTAATACCAATTAACAAGGTGACTTGGGGGTCGGTACTCAAGCTGAAATAATTGGGTAGGGGTGGATATAGGGGTCGTCATCTGAAGGTAAGAGTCCGTGCAACTTACCTTAACCTCATAAGGAATTCTTACTCAATCTATGAGTTCAGAAAATGGCTCCCAACAGGTTTTTGTTTGTTTGTTTGTTTGTTTTTAGATTCGTTTATTTACACAGGTATAGGATGTCTGGGGTACTAATGAGCAAAGAGTTATCACATCTATAGTATAACCACAGAGGATTCTTATTAAGTAGTTGACATATAAATGATATATGAAACAATCAGGAATTAGAAAAAAAAATATCCCTGGGTTTCATATATCTTCTTTCCGTGAGCATGAAGAGCAGAATTCACTTTCTTTTAGTACATTTGTTGAAATCCTTAGTCTTTCCAGATGTCTTGGATAAAAGCTACTATAGGAATGAAAAGTGGTACTAACAGTATTGGTCTCACAAGTGATCTGACAGACCAGGTGTGCACCCATGCTGTGTATCCTCACATCAAGGTGTTCATGGGCTTATTGTTTCCTGCTAAGACAAGATAAGTCTAAATCACCACAGACTGGCTGCAGTCAGTACAGTCACTTGGAAAACAAACAGAACAGCCTCAATTCATCCAAAAGTATCTCTGACACTGCCTTGATCACTTAAAATTATATAATTGGAAAACATTATTGACCATAGTATCAAGAAATTTTTTAGAAGAGTGAATTCTCATTTATTGCTTTGACCATCTCAATAAATAAAGAGTGCCTTCAGTTCATTGTCCTATCGATAGATTTTACATTTAACCTCCCAGTTTAGGATCTCTACAAACCATTACATTGCAAAACATCAATAGCATATTGATTTCAAATTGAGAGTCATATAAATTACTGGTCCTTACAGCCAGATGAGGGGTGCAATTATTTCCGTCCTATTTCACTCTAAATGAGTGATTGACAACAAGAATCCATTAAGATCTCATAGTCTACAAAATATCTTGCTCTAAATCACAAGGTTAAAAGAAAAATCCATTACAGACTTAAAATCCTTTAAAGTATAAGTCTATTTACTATATTCAATGTGATCATGGAATTATTTATGTCAGAGGGAATATGTAGTCTTGATTTACAAATGTTTAGGGAAATGGAGATTATTTCATAAAATGGGAAGCATTTTATGTGCCTTTAAAAAACTGCCCAGACTTTTGAATTTTTAGATGCTGGCTCTGACAAAAACAAAGGTTTTTCATTTACCAACATGGAAATAAGACTCATGGAAGGGAAGCAAATGATTAACAGACTAGGGACAAAGTGAGATGAAATAGAGTGAAAAATAGAGGAAATAGAAAGATATATTTCAATAGCATAAACTATTTCAGTTCAATTTCACAGGTATACTATATATCAGCAACTGTACCAGATAATGGAGATTAATAACAATGATAAGGCAAAACAGAAAATCTTGGATAGCAAAATTTAACAGCAATGTGAAGTGTTGCTGCATCTTGGAGAGGAGACACAGCAAAAGAGGTGGCCAAATTTGCGATCATTTTCTAATATATAATTGTCCAGGTTGAATTGGGTCCCACTCCCTAAGAGTATATGTTCTAGTTCTAAACCCCAGTATCTCAGAATGTGACCTTATATGGAAATAGGATATTTGCACAGATGTCATTAGTTAAGATGAGGTCATAGTGGAGTAGGGTGGATCACTGACATGAGTGAAGTCCTTATAGGAAGGCAAAATTTGGACACAGACAGGCACACAGCAAGAATGTCATGTGAAGATGAAGACATAGATTGGGATGATGCAGCAGAAGCCAAAGAAAGCCAAAGATTATCAGGAAACCACAGGAGCTAGGCAGGAAGCACAAAATGGATTCCAATTCATAGTCCTCAAAAGGAACCAATCTTGTGGACACCTGATCTTGGCTTTTAGCCACCAGAACTATAAGATAATAAATTTCTGTTATTAAAATTATGCTATTTGTGGTACTTTGTTATAGCCACTCTAAGAAACTAATACAAAAGTAAGACATGCTGATTGTTTTTTTCAGTATTAGATTTCTATTTTGGATGAATCTTTATGCCAGGCTGTCTTTGTTAATTCCAAGGAATTCATGAAAGAGAAAGGTAGAGACAGTGTGGTGATAATGGGCAGCAATACCATGAAATAGGAGCAGAGAGTGAAGTTCTAATGTCAGCTATTCTGATTCGAAGTCACCCAGGTTCATTTATTAATCATTTACACTATTTTCACTTTCTTTCTTTCTTTTTTTTTTCTTTTTCTTTTTTTCTTAATGTGTCCTCCTTGCCCATTTTGGCTTGGCTGGGCGACATTTCTCACATCAGCAGCACTTGAGGTTTCCATTATTGGACCAATCAGCAGATATCAAAGCAAGTCCACACTATGTATAATGTTTTTTTCCTGATTGGACAGTCCAACAAGAAAAATATGGTTTCATAAGACACCAAAATGAGCCTTTGATGCAATTTTTTGAAATGAGCCCAAATTTTGTCACTATCAATTATATACTTGATGTGCATAATTACCTCCCCCAAATGGCAGGGAAGTACTCAGAGCTGATATAAATGTCACTTAATAGTCTCAGGCAGTGAACTTTTTAAACATATTAGCCTTGCCGAATATAATAGATAGAAAGAACGAAACTGCCTTATAATTGTAGGATTAAATGGAAAATGTCTTTTTAGGACCAATTGCTCCAATTTTAGTTTGTAGGTTGCAATATTGGCAATTTTGTCTTTTATTATTATTATTACTATTGGTAGCATATGCATATGACAGAATTTGTGACACAGTGACTGAATTGCAGAAATAAGGCAACCCACATGATGATCCTTCATTGGGAAAATCACTCCTCCACTGTTACTCCATGATCAATTTCTCAACAAGATAATCTGAGGAAGAGGACACACACAATTGCTTTTGCAAAGTTCTTCCCTGAGACATGTTACATCAGAGCCTATGTTCCTTGGTTTATAAATGAGGAAATTTGAGGAGAAACCTGTGGTATTTTTAAATGTCTTCCTCTGGGTCACTCAGCTAGCAACAACCAACTAAGAACACCACTTTTCTTTTTCCAAATCTAATGCCTGATCATCGGAGCAGTGTATGCCGTCAACAATGAGTAAACTGCCCTCCTATTCTGTCCCCTCTAAAGTCTTTGACATGAAATATTGAAGGCATTAAAAGCAAGGGTGACTGTAGTAAGACTTTTTTTCTGATGGTATCCTAAAAGGATGCATACCGTTTCCCAAGTTCCAGCATTATACAAAATATCATGTGGGCCAAAGATTCACTGTTAATCCAAAATCATCCAAAACTGTACCTAGAGCCCATGCCCTAAAATGATATGATGACCCTTATTTCAATAATAAATAATCCCACTGTCATAAATATTGCCAACTTTCTGTAGAGGTAGATTTCAAGTTATCATAATCTTCCATTTCCTGTAAAGTCATTTACATTTGCAAATACTTTTTCTATATCTTAGTCTAATGCTTCTTTGGTAGTAGAGGACTGAAAAAGAGAACTAGCAAAAACAATAGCAAAGTGGGATGCCTCAGCCCCAATAAGCTTGACAGCCTGCTAGTAATAGAAATAGCATGTCCATTAACTCTTTTGGTCTTGCATGTGTTTAATAATACTAATTTCTGTCCAGCTTATCTTAAGCACCGGAACCACAGAGAGGAGTTGTTGGTGGTGTTCTCTTGTCATATACATTTAACTGCAGCATGTGACACAGCTGAGCAGAAATGGGACTTACAGAGATTTCTGGTAACCGTATTTCATGTATCGTAAGCATTAGAGAATTTATCTCATTTCAGATATCTAATTTCAGCCCATTCTTTATCTAAAGATTTGGAGAGATAACATAAGTGATAATCACACTGCAGAACTATTCATCACAAACTATAGATATTAGATATTGAGCAGTATGTTGTCTGGAATTAATAAAGGTCATTTTCCATGAATGGTGGGGAAAAGGTGTCTATGGTATACTCAGTGGGCAGTTATGATAGTGGTGAGACTTAGCAAAGGAGGCAATGGGGCATGAAGCGGTTAAGTTGGAAAAAGGAAACAACTTCACGGATCATGCAGAATTCATGAAGAAATAAAGGGAGATCAAGAATTATGGACTGACTTGTAATCTTTTCATCAGAGGAGTAACAAGTGCCAAGAATAAGAGGCAATTCAAGTTGGATTGAATTAGTGTTCAAGTTAGAGCTGAAGAGCTAGGTATTTTTTGTATTTTATTTTATTTTTTTACAAATAGTTTATTGTCAAATTAGTTTCCACATAACACCCAGTGCTCATCCCCACAAGTGCCCTCCTCCGTGCCCATCCCCCCCCCACATCCATCAGTCCTCAGTTTTTGTCAGCATTCAAGAGTCTCTCATGGTTTGCCTCTCTCCCTTTCCCCCACCATTTCCGCCCTTCTTCTCCCCCTTGTTCCTCAGCTAAGTTCCTCCTAATCCTCCTATACGTGCAAACATATGATATTTGTCCTTCTCTGCCTGACTTATTTCGCTCAGCATAACACCCTCAAGGTCCATCCATGTTGCTACACATGGCCAGATTTCATTGTTTCTCATTGCCATGTAGTATTCCATGGTATAGATAAACCACATCTTCTTGATCCATTCATCCGTTGATGGACACTTAGGCTCTTTCCATGTTTTAGCTATTGTTGAGAGTGCTGCTATGAACATTGGGGTACATGTGCTAAAGAGCTAGTTTTAAGAGTCAGTATTGAGTTGGACTCATAGATCAGATCTGTCCTCCTTCAGGCGCCAGAGTCTGGGAAACATCACACGCAAGTCAGAAGCGCCCAGCCTCTAGTCAAGATAGTGCAGGTAAAATCAAAATGATATTCATGTTTCTCTGTTCAACATTCAGATTTTAAGCATCGATGGATATATGCCTGACAAGCATGCCTGTGCTAACTACTTGTCGCTATGAGAAAGTACATCTCACTGAGGGCCCTGTCCTGGACACTGCATAGACCTCTCTATATGATCTCTTTCCACTCTAAACAGATTGGTCTGCCATCTTGATTTCAAGGGTATTGGCATCATTTGATCAATGTTGTCTCACTGCTAGGAAAAAAGGAATAAGTGCACCTGGGGTAGAGAGGTACTTCGAATATTCTCTGAGGGGAAAGTGACTCACCAATCAGAATCCAAGCTGAAAATATCTTTTCCACTGAGAGTACTTCCAATGAGGCACCATTAAAAATCTAATTCCAGCTGCTTCACCNCCCTGGGTTTGGGGGGGGGGGCATTTATTCATCACAATAGAAAACAATAAAAATAAAACCAAGTATTAGATAGTATTCCCACCAGATCTGTTATCTGGGGAAGAGCCCATCACTTTTGTTATTTTTCAGTCAGGAATGTATAACCTGAATCAAATCATGAGGAAACATCAGACAAACCCAAACTGATAAAGACTCTCTAAAATAACTGTCCTGGATTCTTCAAATCTGTCAACGTCATTGAAGGTAAACAGAGACTCAGGAACTTTTCCAGACTGAAGACTAAAGAAACATGACAACTAAATGCAATAAGTGATTCTAAACCCCTTCCTCAAAGAAAAAACAAACAAACAAAAAAACAGTACCATAAAAGACAGTACTGGGACAAAGCCAGAATATGATTCATAGGACAAAGTATTGATGTCCAATTGTTTGTACTGGATAACCGTACAGTGTTCTTACATAAGAAGATATCCTTATTCCTAGGAAATTTGCGTTAAAATGCTAGAGACAAAAAGCTATAATTCTGCAAACTGTTCTCAATGTGTTTTCATTAAAGAGTTCTGTTGTTTTGAAACTCTTGAATTCAGGATGATTTAATAACAAATGTAAGAATTAAGGCTTCTTTTTAGCACACATCTGAAATAAATTATTTAAAATAAAACATTAAAAAATTTCGAATTTTCAGAAAAGTCATAAGAATACAGAAATCTTCTGTATAGCCTTTGCACAGATACATGAATTGCTGGCATTTTGCTGCATCTTTTGTCATCTTTTCTATTAATTGTGTGTGTGTGTGTGTGTATATGTGTGTGTGTATGTGTGTGTGTATATGCATATATCCCTACCTGGGAGAACAACTTTTTTAAAGACAATGATCAACTCCCTTCTTTTGGGCCTGTTGAAAACATTTAACAAAAACATAAAATAGGGACACCTAGGTGGCTCATTTGGTTAAGCATCTGAGTCAGTTTTAGCTCAGTTCATGATCTCACAATTCATGAGATGGAGCCCCGCATAGGGCTTTACACTGACAGCACACAGACTGCTTGAGATTCTCTCTCTCTCTCTGTCTCTCTCTCTCAAAACAAATAAACATTTTTTAAAAACATAAAATAAATCATAAATGGTTTTTTGAACACTGAGAAAATGAAAGATACCAACAAATATCTTTTTGCTGTATAATCTCATCAACATTTAAATTAAAAGACAAAACTGAGTGTACTGCTAATTGCATTTGTGTGGTCAATTAGAGTTGCTTTATTAACGTATCACTGAACTTGTTAAGGAAACAAAACAAAACAAAACAAAACCAGAGCTATAATGACAAAGCTGTTCATAACTCCTTCCAGATGGGTAAAATATTCACTCTTAGACAGATGCCTCAGGTGCCCTTTCTTTGGGAAATAAAAAACAAAACTGATCAAAGGATTGTTCATACTCAGCAGTACCCAAATGTTCATGATCATGTCATTTCTAACTAAATCTTCTTTTTTATTTTTTTCTGTTTTTCATCTCCTGCTTTGAATCATTCCATTGGAACCCAGCTGAGCTCAGTCAGGCTTGCAAGGTTGAATGTGCCTGCCAGGCAGGCTTAACTATTTCTTACATGTCTTGGTGGATACTGAAAAGGTTACTGTATTAAAATTGTTGATGTATATGAATTAAGACCATCTTTCCTCAGGTGTAAGCCAGCATGTGGTATTTCTGAAGATGAGACAATCTGGCAATAATAATAAATACTGAAGCTGTCGTTCATCTAAGTTAGCTGTCAAGCACATTGCCAAAATGGATTATCTAATGAATTTTACTTATGAGTACTTTAAATAACATTCAGCTTAAATAGCAATGTGTTTTCTAGTTAAGAAAACCATATAAAACAAAAACAAAACCCTGTTTTAGCTACTCAAATTCAAGATATTTTTCACTATATTTAAAGCATACATCTCAACCAAAATGGGAATTAAATCAAATCCATCTTCTCTGTGGCCATGCCTATGCTTGTTGAATAATAGTACCCTTACTCCTAAGAGTAACAATTATCTTGTTGAAGAAGTCAAACTTTTGGAAGAGCAGGTCATTTGTCTGGATTTTGCAATGGGAAGAAATTTAAAAAAATAATTTTGAAAGATAAAAATCAATTTAAAGTGTGATGCAAACTGTGTATAATTTTCAAGGGAATATTGAACTGATAATGATGATGGTGGTAGTGGTGGTGGTGGTCGTGGTGACTATAATGATGACAGCTCTTTTACCATTGAGTTTGTTGTTCCCAAACAACAAAATCCAATTCCAGCAAATTTCAGCAGGAAAAGGAACTTCTAGAATAAGGCATGGCAACTCATAGCATTGAAGGAAGAGCGGAAATTGTGGAGAGCCCTAAACAGGAGAGAAGTTGGAGAACCAGAATTCTGAATAGTAGAGACTAATTGTCTTTTCAGTATTCCTTTATCTGAATGCCTAAGCTAAGTTTATTTCAACCAGAAAAGAAAAGATAATGTAAACATGTTGGCTATCCCCAGTAAAAGACATGAGATCAGTGAGGAATGAGACATATTCTGTTAAGTTAAAAAGGAAGAACAGAATTTAGGAGTGGAAATTTCATCCATTAAACTACTGACAGAAAGGTTTCAACTCAGTAACAACTAAAACCCCTCCATGAGAGGTCGAAACAACCTTCATAGATGTGTCCACAGACACAAAGATAATTTCTAACTCGACTGAAAATTTACTAGGTAACTTCCAAGATCCTTTCCAAATTAAAATTCTGTGATTTCCTCTGGATGATAAAATAATCCTCTGTCTCCAAAAATATTTTGTCCAGGAAATTATATCCAAAGCCTCTTCAGAATGTAGCCTCTTCAGAAACAATTGTGGGGATTTATTTTTCTTATTCCAAAAGATATCCTGGCTTTCAAAAAAATTACTTTTAACTCTCAAATCCCCAAATAAATATAGACTTTATTCATTTAAATCATAAAGTAGGGCTATTACATTAGCATGTTGTTGTTTTTTACCTCTGACTCCTTTGTCAGTACTAATTTCCAACTGAAGATTATCTGGTTATAAAGGGTTGAGCTTGGATTATGTTTAAAATACATATTAATCATACATTATTGTAATACATCTCTGATAAAATGTATATTTTCAAATAAATTAACCTTGCATATAGCCAGATACAGTTTTAATTTGGATTTATCCTTTTTCTGAAAAAGCATTGATAATTCCACCCTTCAGAAAAATCTTCTTATGAATTGTTCTAAATATTGACAAAGGATATATATTTGAAAAATGTTTTGGAAGTATTCTGATATGCACTTCCAGTGAAATAAAGCATCTTAATCTGTCTCTGGCGAAATACATATAAGCTTTTTGTAATTATAGTTCATTAGCTTATATTATTTACCAACAGAAAAACTCAACTATGTGTGTCTGTCTTACACCACTCACACACACACACACACACACACACACACACACACACACACACACAGTAATATGTGGAGTGATTAAACTTGAGTTTTCACTAAATATCAAATAGAAATAAAAAATTATACCATACCATACAGTTAAGGAATATTGGCTCCAAAAACTCAACTTTTCTAGAGAATTGGTAGAAAGAAAACAAACAAGCTAATTGTCAAAATATAAGGCACTGTTGACCTTAATGTTCTTGTTTTAAAAGGAAAATGAAGCCAGATTGGTAGAAATAATAAAAGGAGAAAAGAGTGCAAAATTCATTAGAAATTTTTTCAAAGGAGGTTGCAGGATCTCTTTGAAAAAGCAAACTTCTAACAGAGTATGGGAGATTTTCTTTATTTTTAGTTCAAAATCTGTTATGAAAAAAGAGTTCCAGGGAAAGGAAATATAAATGGCAGCACCAGACCTCCCAAACACTGCAGACTTCTAACACCTCCGGGGATTGCAGTTGTCTCCCCGCCTACAAATTTCAATCATCCCTGCAGCCCCAGTCTTCAACCATCTGAGGACAACCCATCAATATAACTGATAACAAACCCAATCTATGTATGGAAGGGAAAGTATTCAAAATACCATTTATCCCAGAAGACACACTGACACCCTGGAATTAAGAAATATGGTTTCTTCTCCCATTCTATCCATTGTGAATAATTGTTGACTACTTTGAAGCTTAGCTTTTTGATTGCAGTTTGAGTGATGAATTAACAGAAACTATGAGAAGCCATCTAGAGGTTGCACAGGTGAACAAAGCACGGTAATGTGTTACTCAAATCAGTCACCTGTGTTACTAAGCAAATCCCTTTATTCCTGTATGTTCTTGCTCAACAAGTAATAGCATATATAATTATATATTATAATATATATAATATAATATATTAGAATGCTAATACCTCTTTTAATTGAACTGATTATTAGCATTATGTTTATGCCTTGTTCTTATATCCTTATTTCATACCTTTGAGAAATTGAAAGTAAAACAGACTATAGAAAAGAATTTTGGGAAGAAGCCAAAACCATCTTCTGTCATTCTATCTTAAAATCATTACTTCACTGTGGAAAACATTGATTGATGGGAAACAAAATGTTATATTTATTTTGTGCTGTTGCTCATATAGATAATAATAAAATAATGCAGTGACCCCAGCATGGTGAGCCACATAGAGAAGAGGTTAAGAACATGGATTCTGGAGCCAGATTAACTAGATTAAAATGCTGGATTTAACTGTAGTTGAATGGTTTCTTTCCAAGTAACGTTAAGTAAGTTACTTACTTAAGATGTCTAATCTATAAAAATGGAATGGTAACAGTAGTCATATTGCAAGGATTACTGTAAAAATAAGTAAATCTATGCAATGTACTAAAAAACCCACCAAGCATGTCATAATGGCTGGATAAATGTCTGCTTTTAAATTGCACATGCACTCAGACACAAGCATGCTCTTTCTCAAACCTACATACACATATATTACATAAAAACACTGTGGGAGTTATTTAGAAAGAGGGTTACTAGGAAGAGAGCATTGCTTCTGGAAGCAGAAGACAGGGGTTCATTCATCAGCATTCAGAGCAACCATTGAGCAGCAATTTATGTGTGTGAGGGGGTGGGATGTGTGTGTGTGTGTGTGTGTGTTTAATATTCTCTTTCCTCAATTTCATTCTTGCTAATTTCTTTATGTTCCAGAAAGAAAGCATGTATAAGCTTCATGGATTAAAAATAAATCTTTTTTATTTACTCTGGATCTGTATTATACTCTCAACCAGAGGACTTTTTTAAGTGTGTCTGTGTCTATTTTAACTGCTACAGCAGTAACACAAAGCTTTAAGAATTTAATTATTATTTAACACAATTGTGAAAATTTCATTTTAGAAGTCCACACAGGAAATAATGAGAGGAGAATATCGATATTTAGATGTTTTAATCTATATATCAAACTAAATTGGAGCTTGAATTCCCAGAATAGATCAGGGCTGCAATCATTAGAAGTCTCTGTGCTGAAGTATAAATCTAGAGAACATTCTGGAAGTCTTCCCTTCCACTTTAAAATCTAGATTAAAGATGTTTGTGTAATGGGGGCGGAGGGGGGAAGGGACACCGGGACTCCTGTTAAATGTAACTATTTCCCAATGTTCTTCCCATTTTCCTTGCTTCACCTCCCACGTACAAGCATTTTTAAGTGTGTGTTCACACACACACACACACAAAGCCGCTGGTGCTGCTCATGTTGTATTGCAAAAATATCAAATCTGCTGAACTTAAAGACGCAGCTCAGAGGAATTTAGGTTTTCTTCAGGAAGACATTTCTCTTCCTGGCTTTCATTTTCTTAAAGATATTTACTATATTGAAGAGATATTTAAACATTTAATATACTGAAACCATAATGAAGAGTGTTTTCTAAGAGAAGACAGAGGGGAAAAGTGATTTAAAAAGAGTGGCTAGAAAAAGCAACATGAATGAGATGCACTGAGATGAAAATGAGATGGAGATTTGGATGTGTCATAATTATGACAATGATTTTCTGCAGATTAGACCCTGTTTCCCACCCTCCATCAATACCTAGACCTGGGATGGAGAGAGATATGTACCTGAAATAGATGGCTGGATCCTGGGGTACATGCACCACCAGCCTCCCCAGGATTTCTGTGTCCCATGTTGAACAGAAGGAGGAGAATGGCAGTTCTCCAAATGTACCTGCAGAACAGGGTAATGGGCTCCTCCACAGGAAGCCCTGGGGCACAGAGGGAGGGGGGATATACATGAGAGCTCTCCTCAGTACTTTGGCACTGTGAGAGATATGGAATTATTTTATCTCACTCTAATGGATGGAAATCACAATAAAAATTCCCTCACTTTAGTAGGATAAAGTTGAGTCATATTTAATCTGAATGAAGAAAAAAAATGTTTTTTGGGCTTTTTTTTTTAGTAATTTCTACCCCCATTATGGAACTTGAACTCACTATCCAAAGATCAAGAATTACATGTTGTACTGACTGAGCCAGCCAGTCACCCCTGAATGAAGAAAGACATTTATATATGAAAACCTTCAGCTTTATAAAGCTCCAACATAAAGAGATCTTAGTAATCATTATTCCCAACTTTATAATAATAAAAACTGGATAAACTAAAAATCAGTGAGTTTACTTGGACCATCAGAGAATTGAGTTGGCAGGACAAACTATCACCCCAAAACCCTGGAAAGAACCATGCATCCATAGAGTCACAGAAGCAGAAGAATGGCAGATAAGAAATCGGATCACTAAAGCTCATGGAGCCATAAACCAGTGAAAGTTGTAAATGGTAACTCTGACAAACTCCTCGAGGCTGAGTGTGGACGAGCATAAGAGCAAAAATATGAAAACCACATTATTGGTAGGTCCCAAGACTTTCATGGACTCTATCTGCAGGGTTCACTGGGTTCTCACAGTGAAGATACAAGAATAACCCCTCTTGCCACTAACAAGGAGAGGAGTATAACATTTACTCTGAAATGTACCCCAGACTTCTCCATACAAAGGCATACTCTTCAAAGGGTAAAACTTTATGAGAGTCTTGGCCCAGAACTGTGAGGGAAGGATATTCTTCTCACTTGAATCCTATCTAACTTTTCTGTCTTGATTATTGGGGAGGTGGGGGACAGAGAAGATTATAGAATGCTCACCCTTCTCCATAATTCCCACACCAATACAGCTTTAGTATAATAACAGTGGATTAAAGCTGAAAGAACCACAGGACACAGGATTTCTCTGATGAGGAGTATTTTGAGAAGCTCAAAATCAAGAGGGGAGACAGAAACAAGGCCGTTAAAAGAATCTGAAACCTCACACTGAAGCTTATTTATCCCAGTTTCTATTACCCAATAACATGTCTGATTCTCAACAAAAAGATATATATTTATATATTTAAAGATACATTTAAATATATTTTATACCCATCTAAATATATAGATTATCAATGGATGGGTGGATAGATAGATGATAGATAGGTAGGTAGGTAGATAGATAGATAGATAGATAGATAGATAGATATGGCATTCCAAAAGGTAAGTTAAAACACAGTATGGACTAAGAAAGTATCAGAACCAGACTCAGGAGATACAAATAGTTATGGATTAAAATTGGAGATATTGATGTAAATTCATGTTTATTTTAAATATAGGCATAATTGGTTACATAATAAATGCTCATGGATATGTATAACTCAGGCTAATATACATACATATATTTCCTTTTTTCTGTTCCTTGCAAGCAAACCCACCCCAGTAGCAATGAATACACCTAGTGCCTGGAGCTTAGTTTGTTTTTTTGTTTGTTTGTTTTTGGCTTTGGTTTTATTTTTCCAGATCTTGGTTGTATTAGCATTATCCAATAATGCTCCTTGGAGAAATGACTGATTCCAAAACTGAGGTAGAAGTGTACAAGTTAAACCGAGAGTATCTATAGTATCAGAAAGAAAGGAGTAAAAAGTAAATAAATAAAGACCACAATGCTGAGGGCATTTCAAAGGAATACAGGAGAAAACTGAAGGAGCTCCTAACAGCCCAAAGTAGAATAATTCAAACAAAAAAGTGAATAGCATGGTGCTGAGTAATAACCCAAAGTTAAAGTAAGTATACAAATATTCATACTGACTGGAATAAATGCTTATATAAATAAATGGTGATGAATTAACAAATATCCCACACAAAAGTATTCCAAATAACTAATGTAGATGTTCCTGCTTCCAAAGAGTACAGAATGAAAAGGAAGAACAAAGAAGAGTCACTTTATAATGGAGAAACCAGACAAAACCTTTATCAGGTCAGGTGAGCAAGGTTAACATCCACAGTGATGACTTATATGGGAGGTGTCTTCTCTTGATGCAAAATGATAAGAAAGGCAATATGTGTTGGTGGTATTTCTCCCCAAAATACATTGCCCCAATCTAACCATGAGATAAACATCATAAAAATACCAGTTGAGGTACGTCCTACAAAATATCTCACAAATAATCCTCAATATCATCAAGGTCTTTAAATACAAGAGAAACTCTCACAGCCAAGGGAAACTCAAGGAGGCATGACAACTAAGTGTAATGTATCTTAGATGGAATACTGGAACAGAAAAGGGCATTAGGTAGAAACCAAGGAAACTGAATAAAGTATGGATTTTAGTAATAATGTATCAGTATTGGTTCATTAATTATAATAAGCCTACAATGCTAATGTAAGATATAACTAATAAGGGAAATCAGATGTGGGATATAGGGGCTCACTATCTTCTTTTTGCAATAATTCTGTAAATGTAAAACTGTTCTAAAATAAGTTAATTTTTAAATGATATATAGACATATATGCCCATATGTGTATATATATGTATGTATGCATATGAATAGTCCATGCATCTTTCCAACCTCATGTCAGACCAGTTTCTCTAGGTGCAAGCCATATTTCAAGAACACCAAACTTCTAACAGTTCTTCCAATACCACATGTTTTCTTTACCTCTGTGCTATCTCTGCTAAACCTTTCCTCCCAAATTCTTCCCTTATGACTAGTTTATACTTATCTTTGGAAATATTACACATTTCCAAGAAATCTGCTCTACATCTAAATTAAGAGCCCCTCCTATATACCCTCACAGCACCCTACACTTCTCCTGTCAAATAATTAATTTAACATTTACATCCCCAGCAAAATGGGCTACAGAAAAGGGGGGGGAACAGAAGGGACCTACAACTTTTTGTTAGAAACACACTTCCATCCCACCAACCACATCTCCTTGCCACCATTTAATTTTTGCAATTAGGATAAACTAGAAAGTATACATACACACACCTTTCCACCTTGTCAACTTGTTTATTGTTTAACCTTCAATCCAAGGGTCCACATACTTAAAATTCCCATAAGCTCAAGAAAATCTGGAAGTAATTCCTTAGAATACTATGCCCTTGAATAATGCTATTGAATGTGTCATTCATTTTTATAGCCCATAATTAAAACTGGTCTGATGCATAATATACTATCAGGAGATACTTAGTGAACTGACCTGAACTGAACTGGTTAGCAACTTTTCTCTGGAAGAAGTATACTTAGATTCGAGTTTCTACTTTTCCTGAAGGGGAATGAATCCACTTGGAGACTTAAAGAGTCAAATTAATTTAAAGGAGCAAATGCCCCCAACAATCTGACTTTATTAATAAAAGGACTGACCATCTACAACTAAGTGCTCTTACTATTGCTTTTTAATAGCCAAGTATTACTATCTGAAAACTAAAAGTGAAAGAGAAAATTTCAATATGGAATACTTTCAAGGTGACTCAGAAACAATTTTAATATTTTGCTCCCTTTCAAAACCTTGACATTTCTAAAGCAAAAATTATAATTATGTATGAAAATAATATAAATGCCAATTACTAAGATATTGAGTCTATTTTGACAATAGAAATGGAAGAATATTATGTACCTTTTTAAATTTTTGTTTTACCATTGGCTCCAAATATTGTAGAATGTCCTAATTTATTTGTTCTTAACACAATTCTTTTGTTTCCAGAGAATAAAAACAGCACCTTGTTCCAACAAGCTAAATAAAAGTTTAAGACCCTACTAACTTCAGGCTTATGTAATGTTAATGCATTTCTATTTTATTTTCCAATATATTTTGGATTAAATATTAATTTTGAGGAAAAGTTACCAATGTAACATAAAATACAGCTTTTTAAAAATAAAAGCATCAACAATGACTAAAGAAAGCTGGATATCGTGCCAAAAAAGAGATTTTAATAACAGTGTCATGGTCACAGAAGCCTACTGTTTAAAAATTAATTTTTAATTTGAGAACATTACTGGCAGCACCAAGAGTGAACAAAACATATTCTCTCATTACCAGAGCCACTCCTTGGAGCATAAATGCCAGATGCTCTAAGGTAAGGACAGCAAATACTTCGAACACTAGAAGAAATATGACAAATAACTGGAAGTATGCACAACTGTTCCCAACTGGTATTTTCCGAAGCAAAAATGTTCATGAAAATAAAAATGAACTGAATATTTACTTGTCCTATAAATAACCATGACATATCTTGAGGTCCTTTTTTTTTTAGTACTTATATTTGAATACGTTTTTCTAGGGAAGAAGAAATAAATTATTTTTTTATGTTAACAAAGTGACCTTAGAATAATTGTCTCAAACCATCAATGCTTTCATTTGACATTAACTAAGCACATGACGTGAATGAACCCAGGTCAGGCTAGGTGATGGATACAAAGAACAGTCATCGGCCTCCAAGAACCCTCACTTTAGTAGGGGATGTAACAAGAGAACAATTAGAACTCAGCGATACAGACAAAGCAACTGTAGAGCCAGTTCAGATGATCCTCAACAGAGATGGTGATTTACTGTAAACCTTTGACTAATGGTGTATATGTAGGATATAAAGCACTTAATATTCTTACCAAATATATAAGCGGTGCCTAAAAGGATCTGAGAGTCATTTTCCTAAGAAAAAATTGTAAAAGAAGAAGAAAAAATTGTAAAAGACTAAAATTTAGTGATTGCTCATTCATCTGGATTATCTTGATCTTTGTCTCTCTTCAAACTTGGCTATTTTACTGCTCTGTACAGATAGATGTTAATTCATAATAAACTGATACTGATATAAATAATTCCTATCCATATACACGCAAGTTATCTATGGTAGAATGCAATTGATTATGGCTCTATAGGAATTCAAAAGTTTGCCAGTTTGTAACTATCTGTAAATTTGTTATAGAATTTCTTATCTGACTATAAATGTGGGAATCTGAGTTATCTTTTGGGCCCCTGGTTTCCTCATTTATTAATGAGTCAGATAAATTCTTTGACATGTGTTCATTTTATATCTATAGAAGTTGTAATTTTTTAAAATTATCCTTTAATAAGTGAAAAAGGAAACTTTAAATCAGGTAGGTGTTTCTGTCTACTGGTGTTACTTATATTTCAGGAGAGTGATTCAGAACCAACACAGGCTTCATATGTCATTATGGATGGTTCTCTTCAGCATTTGCTCCTTCAGAAACCAAGAATGATGAGCTAAAGCTACAGATTCCAAGGAGAAGAATGCCCCAGCAAGAAGAAAAATGTGAAAAAACCATCACATGGTAAATATTTAGAAAGACAGTCCATGATTTCTAGAAACATTTATTCTGACCAAAGTGATCAAGAAGTGTATACACTCTGAAGGATGGGATGCATCTTTTTATAACCACTCTACAATACTGTGCCACGTGTTTATAATTCATGGAGCCATTTAAGGTATCTCCATTTGTTTTCAGAGCAATAACACTTTCTCAAGTAAATTAAAAGTCTGGCTGTTTAAATTAGATCACTCTATCTTAAAAATACAAGCAATTCTAAAATGGAAGGAAATGCAGGCTTTACATATTTCTTCATTAAATGAAATGTACTAATTTACCAGCTTGTTCTGCAATATGGTTCAAAATAGTTATAGATATCTGCAGATATAGATAGGGATAGATGTAACAGGAACTTAAAATGGAAGTTCCAGATTACACAATGACCAGCAATTTCCAAAGTGGTCTAGAAGTAACAAAGTACATGGCCAGGAAAGGATTAAAGATCTCACACCACATCAAGAATTTAACAATCAGATCAAAAGGCAAAAGAAACCAATGTTGGGGGAGATTCTGTGGAGATAACTTTGCTGGGAGATACATGCCCCAAGGAGGTTGTGCCCTATTTCCTTTTTTTTTTTTTTGAAAATTTTTAATGTTTATTTTTGAGATAGAGACAGAGTGCGGGCGGGGGAAGAGCAGAGAGAGAGGGAGATACAGAATCTGAAACAGGCTCAAGGCTCTGAGCTATCAGCACAGAACCCAATGCAGGGCTGGAGCCCACAAACTTGGAGATCATGACTTGAGCCGAAGTTGGCTTAACTGAGCCACCCAGGTGCTCCGCCCTATTTCCTAACAGTTGTGCCACTTCCCAACACTAAAGAGAGAGAGAGAGAGAGAGAGAGAGAGAAGCCTTAGAGATGTGACTTAGGGGCTTAATATGCATTCACTTTGGAAAATATTATGGACTTGTGTCTGCCACCCAAATGGAAGATTATAAGCAAGATAAGAGACTACTGGCTACTCTGATGGCTGAGCAAAAAAGAGCTTTCAAAATCTATGACTATTCACATTTCTAAAGTTTCTGCTATAGTTTTGTAGGGAAACAAAGGATATCACCCTTCAGTAGGAGGGAAACAAATCCACATAAACTCATTATGGGTCCTTCCCAGAAGGGTCATCTGGAAGATACCACAGCCTTCATAAGAAGAAGCCAGAATCTAGGCATTTTCAATCAATCATATACATGATCATGAGAACTTGCAAAAATTACCTGAATTTATGAGATTACAATATTTTAGCCAGATCACTCAAAACCTAGGTAACTTTACTTTTTTAAATATTTTTTATGCTTATTTATTTTTGAGAGAGAGATCACCAATGGGAGAAGGGCAGAGAGAGACAGGGAGACACAGAATCATAAGGAGGCTCTAGGCTTGAACCCACAAAGCTGTGAGATCATGACCTGAGCTGAAGTTGGGCACTTAACCGACTGAGCCACCCAGGTGTCCCTAAAACCTAGGCAACTTTAAAACTTTAACATTAAAAAAAACCCTAAATACACACACACACACACACACACACACAACCATATTCCAAAAGAGTTAGATAATTCTAACATGACAAAAGACATTTTAAATTCTGAATAAATAAGAACTATAGTAAATGAAGGATTTTGTCTTAAAAATAAATATAGCTCAGTGGAAGGTCACATAGGAATTGTTGAATCTGCTAAACTATAAAGGACAAAATGAACACAGAATAGAGATAATAACGCAATAAGCACCCTGAAGGCAGAGCATATGGCCAAGCTGGCCAAGAGGGAAAATGTGAGATGTTGGGGCATCATATCCAGGACTGCATTTTATATAGCTTACTGTGATTAACTTTATTAGTACTTTATTCTACATTCAACTGCAGATGCTGGTAGTCCAAAATATCAACATACAGGAAAACAAAGTCACACAAGCTCCCCTGAAACTTTTGTTGCTATTGATTCTGCTATTCATCAACCATGTATTGCTCAACATATGTTACAGAAACATTCTTTTTAACAGAACAGACCATATCAGCAGATAACTAAGGGCTGTGGAAGAAGTAAGCAACCAGTGTTGGCATTAGCACTGCAACTACAGAGCAGAAATGTTCAGCAATGGTGGTGCTGTTGGTGTTGGCAAGAACCCAAGAAACCCACAACAGCTCACAAAAGAGTATTTAAATTCCCAGGCCTAGAGAACTTACATCAGCTCAGTAAGGAGCAGTGACATAAGAACTCTCCTGATCCTTTTTATTTCTTCTTCCTACTCCCATTTCATCCTAGAGGAGGGGGCAAGTGCTATTTAGAATGCTTAGTTTGTTAAGATGAGAGTGGGAGGAAGAGTTAAATATCAAGGTGGAGAAAAAGAAAAGAACCCATTCATGTATCCTTCATTGACTTTGATGCTTCCTTGTCCATACCAAGCAAGCAGGACAGGGGATGATGTTTTGACCACTACGTAAGTCTGGACATTTTAACTCCTGACTGGATGGCTTTGTATGATGGCCAAGTAAGCATAAGTCTCATGGGGCTGCCCAATCCAGGGACAAGGGAAGGTTTATTGCTCCAAATTAATTTAAAAAGATAACAGGGGACAAAAATGGAGATGCTTTATGTTGCAGCCAAGAGGCCCTGACATATATGTCTCAGAGACTATTTGTTGATGTCCAAATATCAGGTTTTCTGTACCATGTTTTGATAACATAGTTTGAAAAAGTGAAAACCTTCATTTCTTAAATTTCTCTTTTTGGAAACTATCCTATATTATCCTATCACCTCCTTCAGATATATGGGCAAAACTTAATTTACAAAATGATTATATTGTTTACTGTAAGTAGAAAAATGCTAAATTATGTATAATATATATCTAAATGCATTAGTTAAAACAAGTCTTTTGTAAGACACGAAAACCGAACTCAAGAAATGCAGTAACAGAGGATTTCATTGACTTGCATAAGTTGGAAGTTCAAGCCCATACTGGCTTTAGGCATTTACTGAACCAGAGAATCAGAGGATAAATTTAAAAATCTTCCTCACTTTATACTGTCTCTCAGCTTGGCCATTTCCTGTGTGGACTTTATTCTCTAACAATGGTGGCATTAGCAAATTGGTTATGTCAATCATGGCACTGGTTCCAATGAAATTATTGTAGCTTTCTTTCAGTGTTTCCACCAAAAGCCCAGAGAAATACTCATTCATCCCAGTTATCTTGACTCTTTTTCTTTTCTCTATGCTACTGTGGCCAGAAATGTAGCACTCTGATTGGCCATGGTTTGGTCATAGGCTCAGACTTACATGAACTACTTGGAATGGACTCCTCATAAGAAAGTCTGTATTAGCAAAAGGAGGGAAAAGGAGTTAAAAGATGCTGACAGAAAAATTCTAGCCATCCCAATACACTACAATGGCTATTAAAATAAGGTCTTCAAAGACATCTGAGAATGGGAAATTGGGATATATTTAAATGAATAAACAAGATGTGGTATCAAACATGTCTATATATAACATATTTATTTGTGCTGATTGAAAAAGAAATGGATATTAGATATATACACTGAGGTATATAGTATGATCTTGATTTTATAAATAACTATAGAAGCATACTATAAAGATCAAATTCTCCAAAATGTTACTGTTATATCTGATGATAAAATTATGAATAATTTATTTTTTCCTTTGCTCCCTTTTTTTCTCTATATTTAAGATAACAAACATAGAATGAGAACTAGAAGTTCTTAAAATAAGTAAAACAAAGCAATAAATAAATCAGTGAAAAGAATTTCCTATGTCAGGATGGTTGCCATCTCAGCAAAAATGGAGTCTGTTCCAGAGAAATCCAACAATAGACAAGATTTGTTTATCAGGGTGCCAGAATGCTCATAGTAATAACCTCTCTCCCTCCCTGCTCTGTCATTATTCTGCCTCTCCTCATCTTATAAATTCATAGGAAGTGAGGGCTGAAAAGGGCTGTGGAGGGGTTTAGTCCCAGAATTCTATTTTTTAAATGAGGAAGATCTAGCCCAGAGAAATGCATTGACTTGTCATCAGTCTTCAGGCACTGAGTGGCAGAGAAAGGACTGGGACCCTACTCTATCTACTCTCAACCATGTAACCCATTCAGCAAATCTTTTGCTTTCTCATTATTTAGAAATGCATGCATTGAGTGATTTTAATGTTTACAAAAAACTGCTAACATCTGTGGAATACATAAGGACAAATGTCTTATGCAGAAACATTGATGAACAGGTTCACAAAGTAATATAATATTGTGCAAAAAAAAAACTGCTAAGGGTCACAAGAGGAAGCTTCTCTGAGGAAATAGAAAAAGTCAAAGAAGGATAAAGACACAGAGAAATAGACCTGTTGGAAAATGGCTTGAGATACTATAAAAACTTAAAATATGGTAGAGTCCATAAAGCATACCCCTGAATAAACAAGAACAGACTATGTTTTTCTAAACATGCAGTATATAGTATGATCCTTAATGTGTATGTAAAATATATGCAGTAAATATATAATATATTTAAGTGCATGGAAAATATAAATATATATTATCCTTTTCTAAGGCAAACCTCAAGTAGGAATCCAAGAATTAATCTCCCAGTCAAGGTTTCTAGGACACCAACCATACTTGACCATGTGGCGAGAGGTTATTTCCTCTTTCGTAATTAGAAGATACCTTTTAAACCACTCTACCCCATCTCCAAAGAAATTAAACTAAGAAGGCTGAAATACCAAAAAGATGAATGTGGATCCTCTTGAAACACCAAATATGACATATCAGTGTCTATATTGTGAAGCCTGAAAATAAGATTCTGGTAATAAGAATATATATTAGAGATAGAAAAGGCAATAAATACAATTAATAAGAAACATCTTCCAAAATATACATATAAAACAAAAAAAACCCCACAAAAATACATGTGGGGCTGCAAATGTTTCTTGAGTTGCAGTAAATAAGTACATAATTGTACTTCATGTGATTAGAAGTTCTTCAGAAAATGTCATTTCATTAAAAATATCTCACAATTTCATTAACATAAGAATGGTTATTGAGTAAACAGTGAAGAAATACTTCTCATTAATGCTTAGATACTTAGATATAATAATCCAGACTGAAGAGCAGGGATCTTGGTTCCTAAAATTCAATAATGGATTACATTTTAATTCTTAAATTGGCTGATTTTAAATCTAGGAATACATTAACTTCTTCACAACCTCTGTGTTTAAATAACATTAATAATACGTAAATAGCTACTATTTTCAATAATAATTATTCACTTAATATTGTACTCACCCAAATTTTAAAGCATTTATTTCTAGGAATAGATATTCATTATTTTAAGAGTGTTGTCGCACTCTTTCTCTTACTTTCAACCCTATAGTTTTTACACTTATTTGGCTTATATTCATATTTGACTTTCTGGCATTTACAAAAACATCTCTCCTGCTGGCTCCAAAAATGTAATATTTTCAATGTGCAGTGTTGGTCCACCATTGGCTAGTTTATCATTTTGTGCTTATATGATTTTCTTGTAGCTAATGATGCCTTTCCTTTCTCCTTACTTTAGCAAAATAAAATAAAAACCAATTCAGGCACATCATTCAATGAAACCACTGTGTACAGCAGCCTTTTTCACAATCTGAATCGATGATGATTAATAGCTGTCTAACTCTTTCCTTGGTTTTACAATTAACTGTCAGATTTTAACAATCAAAATCTCAATGCTTCAATTAAAAAAATTAAGTTCTTTGGGGCCATTAAAAACCTGAAGCAAATAAAAGAGAAGCAAGAAGAGTATTAGCAGGAGAAGCAAATAAGGGAAGAATTAGGAACAGGAGGAAAAGAAGGGGAAGAGAACTAGTAATTCTAGAACACAAAAGCCTCTCGGAAATAAGCACCAAGGAAATCAGCTGTAATAACTTGTGTCCCATTGTGTGTTGGGGGAAACCAAACCGACACAAGTTAGTTGTTCACAGTGCAGGTTTGCCAGATATTTGGCCTCACTCCTACATGCAAGTGGCTTTTATTATAAATGTTACAATCACATACACTGAGCACTAGTTGCATCATTTCATCAAAAAAGTATCCCTAAGTATCAATACTCAGATCTCCCAAGTGATATCTTTAGCAAATATTCTAATAGGAAGCCAATTATGTTTGGTCATAATGAGGGAAAGACCTTTTCTAAAACCAAAAAGCTAATTGGTTTTGGGGGGTTGAAGTCTTAACACTGATCATTAATATCTGTGATTTTAAGCATAGTCCTTAATCTCTTGGTGTCTCAGTATTCTCACCTGTAAAATGGCAATATTTAGTAGTATCTACCTGATAGGCTTGTAAAACTTGAATGACCTACGTCTTGCAAATATTAAATGTTTATGAACAAATGCTAGCTATTATTACATATTATTGCATACAGCCTTTTGTATGGCTTATTTTAAAACTTAGAGGAAGATGTCTTAGTTCAGGTTCCTCTAGAAGCAAATCCCAAAACTAGGATTATAGTTCAAGGAGTCTGTTTGGAAAGTAATTCCAATAAGCACAGTTAGGCTGTGAAGAATTGAGACAGGAAAGTAATGAAGGCCAAAGGGAGTCTGTTAATGAGCAGGTTTGCAAATATGGGCACCTGGAACTCACTTCAACTAGGGATCCCTAAGTGACACTGGAGTTCCTCAGAACTTTCCCACCTGCTGGGGTATTTTTCCAACAACTCCCATCTGTCATTACTCTAGACGATCTTAAGCCTCCAGTGTTCTCGGGCTGCTTTGCATGAGGCTCTGCCTGTGGCAGGAGAAAAGCCCTGAGACCAAGAGCTGCAGGAATCTGTAACAGAAGACAAAGGTGTGCTCAGGATGGATCAGAGCCAAGTGGGCGCAGACAGATGCCTGAAGAGGTTTATTACACATATGCAGCTTGTTCAGAATCCTTCAGTAAGTGTTCTTCCCGAAAATACTTAGTAAGCATACACTTCTTAAATCCTTCAACAAATAGGAATTAAAAGATGAATAGGCATGGGTTTTCCATTCAATTAGCTAACAACCTACCTAAAGAGGTACAAGGGAGACAATGTTGCTTTAACGCTCAGAATTCCTTTTTAGCTCCTTCCTCTCCACAATTCCCATTCTCCAAATGTCAGCAGTTTAACCTGTTCAATAGCGACACAAATACCTGCTTTGACTACCTACTGTGAAGTCAGGAGAACCAAAGAGCTCTATTGTTCAAGGAGACACCATTTCTTCTTTTTTATTCAGTTTTTATTATGCCCCACATTTGGCTTGATAGATACAGTCAGCACCTCACTGTTGACAATGCTTTAGATATGCACCACAATATACTACACTTGATCTTAGCCAAAAGCTGAGAAGTAATTGCACCACAATATACAAAGATAAGACAGCACTAACTCACCTGTGTCTGATCCTTTAACTGCCCCCTCCATTTTCTCCTTATTTACCCTATTCTATTCTCCCTTATCCTCTAAATTCATCCCATTGCAATTTCATGAAAAAATGTCAGTTAAGTTGCTTAAAAATTACCTGAGAACTTTCAAAAAGTACAAATTACAATAAAATCTCTACCTGTTGGGAAATGAATAAACAAATTATTGCACCTCCAGAAATTATTGCATCTCAGATGCAATACCTGTAGAATGCCCAGCCCACTGGTATATGGGGGGAGCCAATATAGTAATGAAAAGGTAAGTTGCTCTCATGAAGCTTCAACTCTGCACTAAAACAGATATTTTTAATGAGATATAATTGACACAACATATTAGTTTCAGGTATACTACATACTGATTTGATATGTGTATATGTTGCTAAATTATCACAGTGAGTCTAGTTAACACCTATCACATAAGAAATATAAAGATAGTTTCGTCTTGTATTGATAACAATGTTTAAGATCTACTCTGTTATTAACTCTCAAATATACAATACACAATATATGATAATTTTTTTAATTTGAGAGAGAGAGAGAGGGCATGAGTGGAGAAAAGGGGCAGAAGGGGAGAGAGAGTGAGGGAGAGAAAGAGAGAGGGGGGGAAGAGAGAGAGAGAGAGAAAGAAAGAGAGAATCCCAAGCAGGTTCCTTGATCATAATGTAGCCTGATGAGGGACTCAGTCTCATAACCCTGGGATCATTCTCTGAGCCAAAATCAAGAGTTGAATGCTTAATAGACTGAGCCACCCAGGCACCCCTACAATACACTATTATTAAATATAGTCACTTATGTTGTACACTACATCCACTGGTTTTGCCCACCATCCCCTAGCTCCTACCTCCAATAACTACGAGTGAGTTGCTTTTTATTTTTTCTTAGATTCCACATATAAATAATATTGTATGGTATTCATCTTTCTCTAATTTATTTCACTTAGCATAATGCCCTTGAGGTCCTTCCATTATCAATAGTGGCAAGATTTCACTATTTTTATGGCTGTATAAACCCCATTGTATATATACCTCTTCTTTATCCATTCATCAATTGATGGACACTTAGGTTGTTTCCATGTTGTGGCTATTGAAAATAATACTACAGTGACTACAGGTGTGCAGATATCTTTCAAATTAGTGCTTTAATTTTCTTTTGATAAATACTCATAAGTGGAATTGCTGGATCATATGGTAGCTCTATTTTTAATTTTTTGAGCAACGTCCATACTATATTCCACAGTGGCTGCACCAGTTTACATTTCCACCAACAATACATGAAGTTTCTTTTTCCCCCACATCCTCCCCAATACTTATAAAGCAGACATTTTTAATTCAATAATTAAATTAAAAAACATAAGTTTAATTGCTAGAAAAATAAAGCATAAATTATTACATTGGAGTAAATAATTAAGGAATCAGTCAATTCTATTTCACTTTGTTCAAGTTTCTGCTAAATTGTCCCTTCAGAGATCTGTACTTACCAGTTCCCAATCCTCTTTTTTCCACTGGGCTTCATTATACTTCTTGCTTATTATTTATAGAAAATGCCCTTGTTTCCTTCCAATACAATTATCTATTTTATATAAACTAATCTCAGTTTTTGTTTGGGGAACCAAATACTCCCAAAGGAAGATAAACTTTGCAAATGTGTATAAATATTGTATTTGATTCAAATAATAACTCTCATTTCTATATAGCATGTATCTCTTTATTTAACATATGAATTTATTCTTATTTTAAAATGAGATTCTGGAATGCCATTTCAAGCTTGAACAATTTGAGTGAAAACAATCCAAAATGGCATTCCAGCACATTTCTCCACAAAAATACAATTGTTCAGCAGATTGTGATTTCTGAAGCTCTTTCATATGCTCTAGAGCAAAATGGAAAATTGCACCATATTATAGAAAATAGAACTATCTTTCCCATGTATCTATGCTCAAGGGTATAAACACAGTCACAACTCATACATTTTCCAATTAATTGCCCTAGTTCTCGCCTGGCCAATCAGAGAAGTCTAAAACTTTCCAGCTGTATTATAAAGCTCCAAATTTCATGTACTGCCTTGACTCTTTGAGCCTCACTGGGCTCCGAAGACTTAATTATGAGTTTTTCTGCTCTGGCCAGATATGTTTCCCCATGAGTGGGAAAGGCCAGATCCTTTATCAGATGGGTCAACTGTAACCCTACCTGGTTCTCAACCCAGCAGGTTTTGCTTTCCTGCCAGTACAAGAAATCATTCCCACAAGGTAATCATATGCTCCGGCATATACCAGGGGGCACCTCATCCTCCTGTTACTACAAAGTCTCCCTTGCACAGCTGCTGTTGGTTTATTGTTTTCTCAGTGTAACTGCTACATAGCCCTACGTAGAGTATTGTATCCTCCTTCCCTGGACTGAGAGTATATATGATTCATAAACTGTCTGGGAACCTATCCAGTGTCAGGTGTTGTGTGTTTAACCATCTTATGCTTTTTAGAGTGTGGGATCCTTCTCTCGTCAAGGTCAGAACACCTGCTGAGACCTCCCCTTGAAAAACCAACCAGAAGCCTCAGGGACTGAGTCCAAAAGTGGAAGAGAGAGAACATTTAAATCTGAGGAAGTCACTACTTGCTTCTTCCTGCCACAAACTCACACAGTACTGAGGAACAAAGGCAGAACAAGCACTTGCTCTCTCAGTGATGCCTTTCTCCTCCACCCACTGCCGGTACTGCAGTGGTCTCCACAATGAGGAGCAAAACTCCAGCTCAAGGTTCCTCACATTCACTTTCTCAGGTCTGGGAGACGTGTTGTCTCCCAGGGTATTTCAAAGTTGGCTGCATCTGAAAAGCATCTTTAGCTTCAGCCAAGAGCCTATGCCCCAAACAGTTGTCTTACACAAGATTTGGTTCTTTTCTTGAGTGTAATCATCCTAGTTCCTCAAGGTCACTAGATTTCAAGGGCTTATACCTCTCCCTACTTCAGGCTATAAGGTTTTCTCTTACCACCTCCTCCCTGCCCCCACAAACTCACTAAATTAGACTCCTGGACTATGGAAGCTGGGATATTGGTCCCTTTCTTCCCAAAATGCCCTGAGTTATTTATGCAAATTTATTAACTCTTTACCTAACAGCTTACTCTTTATCTTAATCAAGCACTCAATCAAGCAGCTTTTGCTAAACCATTCCATTTTCAAACAAGCTGTAGCTGAAAGAGGGCCAAATTGCCTTACATTTGCATAGCTAGAAGTATGAAGCTCACTTTAACCAAGAGTATCTGGAAGTTCATTCACTGAACTAAAGCAACAACAGAAACATAAATCTATCTTGTTACACACAGATAAAAGGAGGGAGTATTGCACAGTGATAAAGACATCAGTTTCTAGAGTAGCACTGTCCAGAAGAAATACAATGCAAGCCACAGAGGTCATTTTAAACTTTTAAAGTAGCCACATTTTACAAAAGAAAAATGAAGCAGGTATAATTAATAGTAATAATGTATTTAATTTAATCCAAATTACACAAAATAGGACTGCTTTAATATGTAACCAATAGATAAGTATTTTTTTATATTAAGAGTTCAAAACAGTGTTTTTAAAAATTTTTTTAAGTTTATTTATTTTTGAGAGAGAGAGAGAGGGAGAAAGAAAGAGCATAAGCAGGAAGGGGCAGAGAGAGAAGGGGGGAGACACAGAATCTGAAGCAGGCTTCAGGCTCTGAGCTGTCAGCACAGAGGCTGACATGGGGCTCCCTCGAACTCATGGACTGAGAGATCAGGTCCTAAGCCAAAGTCGGACAGTTAACTGACTGACCCACCAAGGTGCCCCAAAACTGAGTGTTTATATTACACTTTTATAGCTCATAGCTCATTGTAGTTTGGACTTGCTCCATGTCAAGTACTTCATAGGTAGATAGGGCTAATGTCTGTCATACTACCCAGTGCAGTTCTACAGAGAAAAATGACAAATTCTCATCCCTGCTCTATCGCTGATAGGGAGTGTAACTGTGACCAAGTTACCAGACAATTCTGTGATTAGTTTCCTTACATGCAAAATAATCTCAAATGGTTGTTACTGGAGTTGAGTTAGAATTTAAGTATAGAGAACAATGTCAGGCATATTAAAGCAGTAATAATTAGTGAATGCTATTAATTAATAAGTACAAAACCAAGGCCAGAACATCAGTATCTTTTTGTCTTTCTAATTCAGTTGTCTTTCCTTAGCAGATGTTTGCCAGAACTAGTTAGCTTCAGTTAACACTGGAAAAGTTGTAGACCACTGGGCCACTTTCCTTTAGATGGATTTAACTTTTCCAGCTAATCAGAGTTTAATTAAACACCTGATTAGTCACTCGGGCTAGTTTCTTTCTAGTTCCACATTACCTCTTTGACTTCCAGGTGATGCCTCTCTTATCTATCATATTTTGTTTTCCTCTTCAGTTGTTCTCTATCACTTAAGTGTGTGACCTTGGTCAAATTACTAGATCACATGGAAACTCAATTCTCTCATCTGTAAAGTGGGGCTTAGAAAACATTCCTCTTGGGGTTTCTATGATATTCAGTGATACAAAACAGTGAAGTACCACTAGAATCCTTAGTGTAGAAAATTTAAAGTTAATATACATCTCCTTCAACAAAACAGGAAAAAATACCCAAAGGAAAAACAAAAACAAAAAACCAGCCTCTTCAACAAAGGGTGCTGGGAAAACTGGACAGCAACATGTAGAAGAATGAAACTGGACCACTTTCTTATATCATATACAAAAATAAGTTCAAAATGGATGAAAGACCTAAATGTGAGACAGGAAACAATCAAAATCATAAAAGAACACAGGCAGCAACCTCTTTGACCTCAGCTACAGCATCTTCTTACTAGACATATTGCTCAAGGCAAAGGAAATAAAAGCAAACATGAACTACTTGGACTTCATCAAGACAAAAATTTCTGCACAGTAAAGGAAACGGTCAACAAAATTAAAAGGCAGCCTGTGGAATGGAAGAAGATATTTGCAAATGACATATCAGATAAGGATTAGTATCCAAAATCTATAGAGAACTTATCAAACTCAACACCCAAACACAAAAAATCTAGTGAAGAAATGGGCAGAAGACATGAATAGACAATTTTCCAAAGAGGATATCCAGATGGCCAACAGACACATGAAAAGATGCTCAATCCCACTGATCATTAGGGAAATACAAATCAAAACCACAATGAGATACCATTTCTCACCCATCAGAATAACTAAAATTAACACAGGAAGCAACTGATGTTGGTGAGGATGTAGAGAAAAGAGAAAACTCTTAAACTGTTGGTAGAAATGCAAACTGGTACAGCCACTCTGGAAAATAGTATGAAGCTTCCTCAAAAAGTTACAAATAGAACTACCCTATAATCCAGAAATTACATTACTAGGTATTTACCCAAAGGATGTAAAAATACAGATTCAAAGGAGTACATGAACACCAGTGTTTATAGCAGCATTATCAACAATAGCCAATCTATAGAAATCGCGCAAGTGTCCATTGACCAATGAATGAATAAAGAAGAGGTAGTACATATATACAATGGAATATTACTCAGCCATCAAAAAAATGATATCTTGCAATTTGCAGTGACATGGGTAGAGCTGAAGTGTATTATGCTAAGTGAAATAAATCAGAGAAAGACAAATACCATATGATTTCACCCATATGTGGAATTTAAGAAACACAACAGATGAACATATGGGAAAGGGGGAGAAAACAGAGAGAGAGGGAAACAAACCATAAGACACCCTTAACTATACAGAACAAACTGAGGCTTGATAGGAGTTGAGAGGGAATGAATTAAATACATGATAAGTATTAAGGAGGGCACTTGTGATGAGCAATGGGTGTTATATGTTAAGTGATGAATCACTAAATTCTACTACTGAAACAAATATTGCACTGTATGTTAAGTAATTATAATTTAAATAAAAATTTGAAAAAATATATCTATTGATATACATTACAGAATATATATATAGCCACAGGTGGCTAGTAACTACCATATTGGACAGCACTGCTCTAGAAACTATGATAAGAAGTGAAAGCTTTCCTTTAATGAAAAATATTTGGGAGAATTTTAAATAAAGGCATTATTTTTTAAGGATAAGACAAATAAAGGAAAAATACATCTCTGTTCCAACAGTAATCTCTTTCCCTTTCCTTCAAGGCTCATTGTATGTTTGTAATAAATGACATAAGGACAATAGGCATAATTTCAAGTAAAGTTGCTTTTTATTATAATCTGATTTTATTGTATCTGTTTACACATGTAAATGTAGACACATAAACACATATGCTATGATACATAGATAGGCATGCAAAGACAGACATGGATACTCACAACTGAGTAGTTTGTTGAGGCACATTTTATTTGAGACAAAAAGTTAACTATAGAGATGATCAAATCAAGGCCTCTCCCTTTTTTGGCAGATGAGTTAAAAAAAATTCTAAGAAGGTTGATCATTTCCAAGGTCAAATTCCTATTACAAATATGATTAAAAGCAGAAAATCATCTTATGATAGTCCATTTTTTATGCCATTTACCACCTGTTAAAATGGCCTTAGGGAAGAGAGCTGTAAGAATTTTCTCTTGGTTTTGTACCAGTTATTTGACATTAATTAGGGAGTTAGCTCTAATAAACATTTATTTTGGAATTTTTAAAATATGTGATGTTACAGTAGACTGAATAAGAAAGAAAATATAAAAAAAACAAATATGAAAAGCTAAAAGTGTTACAGCATAAAAAGTGTATTTGGTATGTGCTATGTATGCCTTTGAAAAAAATCTTAATTGAAGTTTTATATTTTTAATATCTGAGAATGTCAATAAAACAATTAAATACATGGTAGTTGTGATTTTTTTACAATATACTATAAAGGACCAACTGCTAACATTTTCTTATATACCAATGAATATTTTATATATTTCAGCAGAAACGATGAACAATTCAGAGGAAATTATTAGAAATTAGAGTACAAACTGCAATTTTAAAGAAATAGAAATTTCCTCTTTTTAAATCAATATTTTTAGGGGTGCCTGGGTGACTCAGTCAGTTAAGCATCCGACTTCGGCTCAAGTCATGATTTCACGGTTCATGGGTTCGAGCCCCAGGTCAGGCTCTGTGCTGACAGCTAGCTCAGAGCATGGGGCCTGTTTCAAATCTGTATCTCCCTCTCTCTCTGACCCTCCCCTACTCATGCTGTCTCTCTCTCTCTCTCTCAGAGAAATAAATAAAACATTAAAAATTTTTTTAATAATAAAAAAATAAATCAATATTTTTAACCACTAGATATATAGTCTATATATAATAATGCCCTCCCTTGAGATTTCTACACAGTAGATTTTGTAAGCAAAGAAAACAATGCATCAAAAGAATTTGGCATAAAATAACTGTATGTTGTTAAGACTTATAAAAATAATTTATGATTAAATAGGATAATTCTATGATAATAGCTATGGGTTATGATTGCTTATGTGATTTTGTTACCTTATCCTGATTCTATTTATGGTGACATGAAGTTTTTCTTCAAATCTTCTGCTTCAGAATTTTAATTAAAATCAGAATGTTTGCCCTTAAATAAAACAAAGTAATATTGCAGAAGACCTACAATTTAACTGAATAATATTAAAAAATTAGAAAGAAATAATTATATATCATGAACCATTTACAATAATGTAAACAAATTAAGTCTAATAAGGCTAAGTCATTTTTTTTCAATTTTTAGTGTTTATTTTTTGAGAGAGAGACAGACAGACAGACAGAACATGAGTGAGGGAGGGGCAGAGAGAGAGGGAGATACAGAATCTGAAGCAGGATCCAGGTTCTGATCTGCCAGCACAGAGCCTGACACAGTGCTCGAACCCACAAACTGTGAGATCATGACCTGAGTCAAAGTCAAACACTCAACCAACTGACCCACCCAGGCACCCCAAGTTTAAGTCATTCTTCATGACTCTATCAAATTTAGCAAATGCTATAGCCAACTATTATTAAAACAGCCAGATATTTGTCACACACAGACACACACACACAAATACAATAAGGTAATGAATAGAAATACCTTATTTCATTATTTGAAATATTTTTAAATTACAGTATAGTTAACATATAGTGTTATATTAATTTCAGAAGTACAATATAGTGATTCAACAACTCCATATATTAGCCATTGCTCAACAAGATTAAGTTTACTCTTGGGCTGCCTGGGTCACTCAGTAGGTTAAGTGACTGGCTCAGGTCATGATTTCATGGTTCATGAATCTGAGACCCATGTCAGGCTTTTTTTGACAGCTCAGATCCTGGAGGCTTCTTTGGATTCTGTGTCTACTTTTCTCTCTCTGCCCCTCCCCCACTCACACTCTGTCTCTGTCTCTCTCTCAAAATAAATAACCATTACAAAAAACAAAGATTAGGTGTACTCTTAATCCCCATCATCTATTTCATTTGTTTGTTCTCTATAATTATGAGTCTGTTTCTTGTTCACCTCTGTTCATTTGTTTTGTTTCTTAAGTTCCACATATGACTGAAATAGTATGGTATTTGTTTTTCTCTGGCTGACTTATTTCACTTACCTTAATACTGTTCATTTCATTCCATGTTGTTGCAAATGGCAAGATTTCATTCTTTTTTTATGGCTAAATAATATTTAATTGTATTAGGTGTATTCCCATATTCACCTATTGATAGATACTTGGGCATCTCCCATAATTTGGCTATGATCAAAAACATATTCTACATATATGATCATATAAATTAAAATGCCATTTTTTATAAAATAGGAATAATTTTCTGAATGGAAATACATATATATAATGTCAAGTTTTCAGGTGGCTAATATCCACTTATGTAGAAATTCTGTACTGGAAAGTACAATCAACAAAATAAAATATTTATTAGAGGAACCCAACAGTAGATTTGAGGTGTCAAAAGAAAGAATCAGCAAACATGAAGATTGATAGAGATGATAGATTTGAGGTGAGATGAGAAAAAATATTAAAGAAAAATGGGCAGAATCTCAGTAAAATGTAGTACACCATTACATGCACCACCATAATAATGAGATTATCAGAAGTAAATGAGGAAGAGGGAAAAATAATTGAAGAAATAATGACTGTAAACTCCCTGAAGTTGATTAAAAACACTAACCTACCTATCCAAGAACCCAATGAACTATAAGTATGATACATATGAGGAGACTTACACCCAAGCTTATCATAGCCAAAATGTTGAAAGCCAAAGATAAAGAGAAAATCTTAGAATCAGTAAGAAAAGTGTTTCATCACTTATAAGAGATCCTCTTTCATTAAGATTAACTGCTGATTTTTCTAGAAATGATGGACAGAATCCAGTGGGAGAACATGTTGTAAATGCTGAAAGTAAAAACAAAAACAAACCAAAAATACTATTAACCAAGAATTTTACATTAGCCAACTCTTTTAAAATGAAAGGGACATAATTCCCGCATAAATCAATGCTGAAAGAATATGTTATTACCATACTTGCCTTCCAAGACATACTAATGGAAATTCTGGCTTAAAGCAAATGATATCAGGCAGTAATTAAGATCCACATTGAGAAAAAGAAAAACAAAAAAACAGTGTCAGTAAAGATAGTTACACAGGTAATTATAAAAGACAATATAATTGCATATTTTTCTCTATTCTCTTAACTGATTTTATACATAAGTGATTAAACAATATAAATGTAATTGTACTGTTGGACTTAAAAATACAAAATTGAAATATAGACAATAAATGCAGCAGTAGGCAAGGTGGAAATAAAGCTGTAATAGAATAAGGAAATGAAACAAGACAGTAACTGAAATCCACAGGAAGAATTAAAGAGAAGCAAAAATGTTAAATTAAAATGTTAATATAAAAAATTCTATAAATACATATACTTGTTCTCTTTTCTTCTCTCAGCTTCTTTAGAAGACATAAGCTTACATAAAACAACAATAATAATTTATTGTTCAATTTTACTATATGTAGCATACTATGTATAGCAACAGTAACAATAACAAAAAAAAGGGGGAAGAAAATGGAGATGTACAAGAGAAAGTTTCTATCTTTCATTGAAACAGCATTTTAAATCTGAAGTAGATTTTGATAAATTATTATGTATGCTGTAAGCCCTAGAACAACCACAAAGAAAACAGTTCAAAAATATAAAAGTTCTTAACAAAATTAAAACTATCTATTAAGTATTCACTTAATGAAGGCAATAGAGGAAAATCAAAATAAGAAAGATATTAGATGTATAGAATACAAAAACAAAAGAAAACAAAAAACGGGCAAATATAAATGTAACCATATCAATCATAACATAAAATGCAAATGAATTAAAAAATCTGATCAAAAGTCAGAGATTATCAAATTGGATAAATAAATCTATTCCAATTCCAAAAATATGCTGTTAATAGAAGATTCCTTTGGACTCAAAGAAATGAAAAGTTTGAAAGTAAAAGTATAGGAAAAGATATATCATGGAAACAGCAACAATAACCAAACAGGAATAACTATACAGAAAAAAACAGACTTAAAAAAATAGATATGTAATGCTATTCTATAATGAATAGAGGGCCAATTCATCAGGAATATATAACAAGTCTAAACATATATGCACCTAACAAAGGGCACCAAAATACAAAAAGCAAAAACTAACAGAACAGAAGAAATGAATAATTCAAGAATAGATAAAGGATTTAATAACTCCCCTTTCAATAATAGATAAAGCAATTAGGGAGAAGATGAATAAGATATATAAGACTTGGGTAATGCTGTGAACTACCTATACACTGCAGATATCTATACAACACATTACCAAAGAACAGCAAAATATCCATCCTTCTCAATTGCCCATGGAACATTCTCCAGATAAACAATATACTAGACATAAAACAACCCTCAGTAAATTTAAGTGGATTGAAATCATACAACTTATGTTTTCCAACCACAATTATAATTAAATTGTGTTTAAATTTATAAATTTAACATTATTTACTAATTAAATAAATATTATNGTATTTATTAAATACTATTTAATTTATTTAAATTAATTAAATATTATAAACTAAATTATAAATAAATACCAAAGAAGGTTTGGAGATTGACAAATATGTGGAAATTAAACAAATCTCCACTCCTAAATAATCAATTGGGTTAAAGGAGAAACCACAAATGAAATTCAAAACTACCTTGAGTTAAAACATAACATATAACATATAGCAACTTAGGAGATGTAGGCACTCAGAGAGATATTTGTATCTATAAATGCCTATATTAAAAACAATAATGAAAGAGCTCAATTTAATAACCTAAACTTTCATCTTAAAAATACTAAGGAAAAAAAAAAGAGCAAATGAAACCGAAGCAAGTAAAAGGAAGGAAGGAAGTATTAGAGGGAAATAAATATAATAGAGAAAAGAAATAGAAAATAAACCCTCAAAACTGAAATTTGATTCTTTGAAATGATCAGCAGAGTTGACAAATATTTAAGTAGCCTGGCCATGAAAAAAAAGAACAAATTTATTAAAATCAAGAATAAAATAGGGACTATCACTACCAACCTTACAGAAATAGACAGATACCATTATAAACATGTACCAGCAAAAGGGATACCCTAAATAAAATGAAATAACTCCGAGAAACACACAAATTACCAAAATTGACTCAAGAAGAAGTAAAAAAATCTAAAAGACTATAACAAGTAAATATTGAATTATGAATTGAAAACTTCCCACATATCTTTAAAAATTTATTTTATTTCATGTTTGAGAGAGAGAGCACAAGTGGGAGAGGGACAGAGAGGGGTGACAGAGTATCCAAAGTGGGCTCAGTGCTGACTGCAGAGAAGCTGATGCAGGGCTCAAACTCACCAATGGTGAGACCATAACCTGAGCCAAAGTCAGAGGCTCAACCAACTGAACAACTCAGGTGCCCCTCCCACACACTGTTAAGGCAGAAAAATTCTACAGATTAATTTAGAGATTCAACACAATCTTTAGCAAATTAGCCACTGCAGTTTTGCAGAAATTGACAAGGCGATACCAAAATTTATAGGAAAATGCAAAGGATCTAGAATATCAAAATACCCACCAGAAAGTCTTTATTTAAAAAGAAGAAAGTTGAAGAACTCACACTTTAAGATTTCAAAGCTTGCTACACAATTATAGTAATTAATAGAGTATGACACTTAGAATTGAGATTCTAGAGGGGCGCCTGGGTGGCTTAGTCGGTTAAGCGTCTGACTTTCGCTTAGGTCATGATCTCGCGGTTCGTGGGTTCGAGCCCCGCGTCGGGCTATGTGCTGGCTGCCAGCTCAGAGGCTGGAGCCTATTTCGGAGTCTGTGTCTCCCTCTCTCTCTGACCCTCCCTGCTCGCGCTCTCTCTCTCTCTTCTAGAAATAAATAAAAATATTTAAAAAAAAAAGAATTGAGATTCTAGAAATAAACCCATGCACTGATGGACAATAGATTGTCCACAAGAATGCCAAGGGAATTCAAGAAGGGGACAAATGTTTTTAATAAACGCTGGAGATACAAGGTAATATTCACATGCAAGGCAGTTGAACCTGCCATAAGAAATACTGAATATTAACACAAAAATGAATCATAAACTTAATTGTACAAGCTATATCTATAAAACTCTTAGATAAAAACATCTTATTAAATTTTCATGGTACTGGGTTAAGCAATGGTGTCTTAAATATGTTACCAAAAGCACAAGAAATAAAAGAAAAAATAAATGTGAGTACATCAAAACTAAAAAAATATGCAGCAAGTGATACCATCAAAACATGAAAAGACAACATTCAGAATGAAAAAAAACATTCACAAATTACGTATGTAATAAGGGACTTGTATGCAGACTATATAAAGAACTGTTACAAATCAATAATAAAAAGACAAAATAGCCCAGTTAGAAAATAACAATAATTCAGAATAGAAATTTCTCTACAGAAGACATACAAATGACCAATAAACACATTTGGGAAGTACAATTCAAAACCACAATGATGTATCACTTCACAGACAGTAGGATGTCCACGGTCATGGAGGCATCTGATGGCTAGTGTTGGGAAGGATATAGAAAGATTGGAACCTTTATACGTTGCTTATGGGAATGTAAAATGGTGCAGCCAAAACAGTTTGGTAGTTCCCTCAAAGCTTAAAGAGTTATTTTATGATCCAACAATTATACTTTAGGTCCATATACAAGAGAAATAAAAAACATTTCCACCCCAAAACTTGTACACACATGTTCATAGCAGCATTATTCATGGCCAAAGAGTAGAACCAACTCAAATGTCTATCAAGTGGTGAATGGATAAACAAAATGTTATCTGCAATAAGAAGGAATGAAATAATGATATATGCTACAACATTGATAAAACTTGGAAGCATTATGCTAAATGAAAGAAGACAGTCATGTCATATGTTTGCATTAATATTAAAAGTCCATTATAGGCAATTCTATAAAGAAAGTATAGATTAGCCGTTGCTTATGACTGGGGGCGAGGGAGAGTGACAATGGAAAGTGACAGCTTATGAGTATGGGGTTTCTTTTTTAGGTGATGAAAAGGCTTCTGATGTAGATTGTGTTGATGATTGCACAACTGGGAACATACTAAAATCTACTGAGTTGTATACTTTGGCAAATTTTATGGTATGTAAATTGTACCTCAATAAAGATGCTTTATAAGTGGGAAAAGATATAATATCATCAAGAGAAAAAGGCTCAGGGTAAACAAGATTTTTACTTTCAGAGGTGAAGTCCATTGACATAAATGACAAAAACATATAAGCAAAACAAAACAACGAGAAACAAACATTTTTGACCAAAGAAATAATTTATTGACCTGACACCTTAAAAGAAAGGTTATTGTGGTAGCAAAAATGAGTTCCATTTTTATAAAAATCCCCAGAGATTATTTTAAGACTAACAGTAACTTTGAGAGGTCAGTCTCATGAAAGGGTAAATATTCTGAAGAGATTGGATTTTAGAGCATAAAATTGAATCCAGAAAATCCTAAACCTTTTTGAAGCATTTGAATCTGTGGAGACTTACCCCAAAGCATAACAGTCTTCTCAATATACTATGTGCAGGCATTAGAAGGGATGTATTTTAATAACCAAAAAATGCGTTGCAAGATTCGATGTGATTTTTTTTACCATGTGATGAACCACCTTAATTGTAGATTATAATTATTTCCATGATGCTTCAATGCGTAATCATTTATATAGTGTATTACTTAGTACACACAGTCAGAAATCAGCCTTGTTACAACAGAATTCTTTAAGGAGCCTTTAAATCTATCTACATATTTGTATTACTGTGTAAGACCATAGTTTCACCAGAAGTGACACAAGTCACTTAAAAATTCTGACCCATGTTTCCTCAGCAAAACAACAAAAACCCAGAGATTGGATTTATATTAAATTAAGAACTCTAACAGCCTGTTCTTGATTTTTCCTTATTTAGATAGCAAACGACAACTTTTTCATTTACCCTAGTTTTACTTTGTTGCCAATTTCTGATGTCTCTACAGATCTTTTACAGCACTGGAATCATCGGTGTCATAACAGATCTCTGATATCTTGTGTCCTGTCTCTGTGTGTACCCTAAACCAAATGTACATTGAAAGACATATCCATGAAATTCTACAACATCACTTGGCTTTCTTTGTCACTAGAAATCATGTGGCAAACTTTTCATTCTTTTTCTAAATGTGGTTTAGTTATCAACTGTTTCCTATTTTCAACTACAAAAAGACAAACTTGGCTAAATCTGATGTCTGTTATATAAGGATATGTCTATCTTTTTTTAGATAGATATCTTGCATTCCTCAATTTAACATTTGTGCCTAGGATAAGTTAGTGGTTCATCTTTCTACAGCCACATTCTTGATATATCTCAATTTTCAGTCATTTAACAGACATAGAATCAAAGCTCTGAATTTTGAAATAATACACATAAAATTTAGTGACATAATCATTCTCCTAGTAACTCAAAAAAGAATCAGGTCATTCATTTGAAAACCTCCCTCTCTCATTCTCTGTATTCAATCTTTCATAACGTACTACACTTGAGTTCACTTTCACTCTTCCCGTTCATGCCTTCTTAAAACTTCTCATCCAGACCATTTGACGAAATTCCCAGCTGCTAATCCATTAGGTCATCTCATCTTCCATAAATCTGTATCTTTGCTGCCTGAGTAATCTTTTAAGATATATAAATATAGGGGTGCCTAGCTGGCCCACTTAGTAGAGCATGAAACTCTCGATCTCAGGAATCATGAGTTCGAGCCCCACATTGGGTGTAGCGTTTACTTAAAAAACTAAAATCTAGGGGTGCCTGGGTGATTCAGTCAGTTAAACATTCAACTTTGGCTCAGGTCTTGATCGCGGTTCATGAGTTCAAGCCTCACATTGGCCTCTGTGCTGACAGCTCAGAGCCTAAAGCCTGCTTCAGATTCTATGTCTCCCATTCTCTCTCTACCCCTCCCCCTCTTAAAAATAAATAAACATTAAAAATTGTTTTATTAAAATCTAATATTTTTAAAAGGAAATATAATAAAAAATAATGAATTCAGCAATTTCTATAGGTGTTCTATTGATTCTATACTCCATAGATTCTATGGAATTGTTTACAATCCAAAATCATGCAAATGAATTAGAGCTTCAGCATAGAAATAAGCCTGGCAATATATGTTGTTGAATAAATATAAGTTTTTAATGTTTCTGTTTTGTGTTGCTAAGGGTATAGGCCCAATTTAGGAAATAAGTAGATTTTAGTTATAAAGGGTAAGGCAAGAACTATTCTAATTGAGAAGAGATTAATGCCTAGCAAAATAAAAATTATGCTTAGCATGTTAGAGCAACGGGAATTTGGGGGTTAGTGCTGGCTGTCCTTAAACTAGGGTTGACTGACATTAATGAAAGGAAAAGAAAGAAGGGTTCCTAACACATGATAGCAGATCTGGTTTTAAGGATAGGTCCCCAACCAGCAACAGACATCCTACGGTGAAGACTGGCACATAGTTTTTGAAGTTGTAACACTTCACATCTGTAATACTTAAAAAAATACGAACTCAATATTTAGGATAAGTCTGTTACACACAACACCCTTAGATGTCTGCTGCTTTGAGGAAGGAACGTATAAGGGTGTCTGTGTGTTAAGCAAAGCAGGGCAAAGAGAGGTCAGCAGCCAAAGAGCCAAAGCTGAGCGAGAATAAGAATGGAATCAGTATCAGGAATTTAGAGCTAGGGGTAATAGTAAAAGCTTTCTTACATATTATAGAATCCCAGAAAATATTTGGAAATATTTGCTCTACTTTCTATTATGTATGAGAGAAAGGGCTTGGATCATTTTATTTGGATATTTCATGAATCACTCTAGAAAGCTGGAGAATTTGGAGACAATTAGACAGATTTAATATCAAATCATTAATATTGTTTGGCCTAAGAAGTGGGAATTGTAAGATGGAATGAGGGTTGGGATGGTGGACAAGAGGTAATATTTTTTTCTAAGTTGATGTATTTGTGTATGCTGTAAATTTTTACAGTCTGCATCAGTTTTGAATACATCCCCTCTATGAAGTGTTCCCAGATTCTTTTACCACTGACAGAGTCAGTTATTTTCTTCATCATCATCTCAAAAGTAGGGACCATGCCCAGCATTTACACTTGACAAATCTCAATCACTAAATACATGTTTGCATATGGTATTTTCATTTAACACCATTAGCTCCCAGATGAGACAGGTGAGGAACAAGAAATCAAATGGTTGATCCAAGATAGAATTTCTCAGTCTGTTGCTTCTGGACTAGCAGCAGCAGCAGCGTCTCCTGAGAACTTGTTAGAAATCCAAAGTTTTACATCCTGTCCCAGACCTAGAGATTCAGAAACTCTGTAGGTGGATCTTAAAGATCCACGTGTTAATAAGACCTCCTGCTGAATTCGATATACACTCAAGTTTGAGAGCTACTGTTTAACCATTAACATGGTTAATAGGAAATTAGCAAAAATAGATCTTTCTAATCCGAATAAGATCTAAATATCTTTTTATTAATCATAACATATTATGTAAAAATAGATCCAATGCTAGAAATAAATTTTTCTAACTTTTCACTGTGGAACAAAACAAATCTACCTTATTATTTGTCTCATTTAAGGTTACCTCTATGGATACATAAACTATGTCCTTATTGCAGTGCTAAAATATAAAGTGAAATGATCTACTGAGAAATACTGAGTTTACTCATTCACAAATAAGGCACTGTATTTTCATAAGCAAATCACCATAAGCTATATATTTATAATGTTATTGAATCCAGTTATATTTTAGTTTTATTAGTGTGAAAATCGATGTTATAAAAATTCTATGGAAACCTTAATTTTATTTTCTATGTTGTAAGTACTTTTGGTTATGATTGAAAATTTTGTGTTTTGGGGAGAGTCTGTATCTATAATGGTGATGCTCGCTGTAGAGTGACTATTAAGCAATAGTTTCTGTAGGGTCCTTTTGAACATAGTTACTTTAGTATTTACAAACTGAAATGCTTGTTTACACGGCTTCAATTTTTTTTCTTACACTAAAGGAAGAAGTCACTCTAATAAGGAAAACTGAAACAGCATCAGTAGTAGAAGTCATAGGTGACAGTGATATGTGAGGAAAGAATAGGAGAAATCATATCACCATGTGCTATGGCCATCAACAGTCCTACGAAAAGCATCTGAATCCCTAGCCTGAAACCACCCTGAAACAAGGCAAACCTCGTGCTAACAACTACAGCATTACAACGCACAGTATGTGACTAGGGCTCAGCCGTGCTACCACATTCCTTACCCTTTGACTCATAATGTGTGAGGACATATTTACTTCTTATATTATGTTGAATTTAATTATTTCTTATTAAATAAGTACATGGGAAACCGTTACCAGGAGAAAGGAAGTAAAAGATTAGTATTAAAATATCCCTAATTCTGGGGCACCTGGTGGCTCAGTCAGTTAAGCGTCCAATTTCAGCTCAGGTCATGATACCCCGGTTTGTGAGTTCAAGCCCGACGTTGGGCTCTGTGATGCTTCAGACCCTGAAGCCTGCTTCAGAATCTCCCTCTCTTTATGCCCCTCCCCCACTCACATACTTCCCCCCTCTCAAAAATAAATAAACATTAAAAAAGTTCTAATATCCCTAATTCTAAGGCTTTCCATATCTAAAACAAAACTGAGATTTGATTAAAAATTCACTTGCAGTAGACATCCCACAAACTTCTTCCCCAAACAAAGGAGCAAATCTCACCATTTCTAAGGTGTGAACTGACATTCACTGAGAGAAGGCACAGACTTAAGTGTCATACATTACCTTGTTTCTCTGTATTTGTCATTCTAAGAATGCTACCTCTACCTTATCAAAGAAAATTTCACATTACTACAAACTTTCCCTTTAGCGACATTAAAAGATTACGAAGAAATGGATGATCCTTATCTTACAAACGAAGAAAACAAGCTACATAAATATAATCACACATCTAGCATCACAACAATTTCAAATCCAAAAATAAATATTGTTTTCTCTTTTTTCTTTTATTTGGTTGCATTTTAATTTTGCTTTGTTTTAGCTTTTACCCTTCATTCTAATTCTATTTCCAGTGAACAAGTTTGCCTTTATTGTCTTTTGATAGAAAACTAAAATTTTCTCTTTAGCTAAATTCTAATAATATTTTATTCAATATTGTCCCATCCCCTTGAATTTTAACCCTAGGAAGTGTGTACATTAGTATACCTTTTTTTATGTTGATTGATTTTTAAGAGAGAGAGCATAACACACACAGGTGCGGGAGGGGCAGACAGCTGGGGAGACAGAGGATACTAAGCAGACTCTGTGCTGACAGCAGAGACCCTCATGTGGGGTTCAAACTCACAAACCATGAGATCATGACCTGAGCTGAAGTCAGACACTTAACTGACTGAGCCACCCAAGCACCCATGCCTTTTAATTTATACCAAAGATTTTAAACATTTTGGAACACTATTTTCACATTCTTTGTTATAATGTATACAGAAATATAGCATGTGTAGTGTGCCTTAATTTTAAGAAATAAATGTGTGAAGTTGTGGGAAGAGCCTTGACACTGAAATCAAAAGACCTGTATTTGATTGTCTTGGACTGAGATTTCATTTCTTCATCTGTAAACTGGGAACGATTTAACTAATATGCAGAACTGAAACAGGTGGATTTTGCCTAGGCCAGTAGCCCCCACGTAGGAGAAACTCAAAAAAGAGTAACAGAATTTAAAATATGCAGGACATACTACATGTTCGCAGGGTTTTAATCATGAGACAGTAAATTGTCATTCTAGTCTATCACTTAGAGTAGATAATGTTTAGCCTGGGATTATACAAAGACTTCAAACATTTTTCATCCATACACCCGGGAAGTTTCAATAATTTCATCCATAAACTAAATGTATTTAAAAAAGACATGGTGAGGTTCTAGTATGCAAACCATGTAATATCAAGATAGATGACTCCTTAATGAATAAATATGATCCCCAAATTGTCAAACAGATATTTAGTGAACCCAGTACACTGGGCAATGAGTGATATAGATAAGGGCTCTGCCTTCTCCATAACCAAGTATAGACATCAAGTAGTTCCTATGTGCATTGAAAAACAAAAACCCAGCAATGTAATGGAAAGGAATCAAAGGTTCACTTTAGATCAGATAATCAAGGAAGGATTTTCTGAAGAGGTAAAATTTGAATGGAAAACTAAATATCAAGAGGAGTGAGCCAGATGAAGGAACTCAAGTCAGGACGACCCAGTCAGGAAGAACAGCTAGTACAAAGCCCAAAGGCAGGAATTTAGCATATCAGAAAGAGCCAGTGGGACTTGAACAGTGAGTATTAAGGGAGAGGGTTTTACAGTGAGGACAGAGTCAAAGACTAACCAAAGGCAGGTAAGGGGCAGGATAGAAAGCCTTATAAGGAAAATTGATTCTATCTGAAGTGCCATAGGATGCCATTCCAGGGCATTATGTAAGGAATGACATGATCTGATTGCAATCAATTGTATCTGTTTTGACAGTAAATGTTGTTTAAATCATGCATCTCCTCTTTTTTCCCCCTGAGGTACCACTATTGGATCGGCTATCAAGTATCCAAAAGGTCCTCCACATTTCCTCAGAGTATTATTTCAGGACACTGAAGTACTGAATTAAGTAGCTCTTATCACGATTGAGAAATATCTTAGCTGTTTGAAATGGGCACTTTCTTTTCCATGCTTGTTTATTTAGAATACTTAAGTCTAGAATACTTAAATATTTTTATTGGGATGAGTGTTCACACTAAGTTGATTTTTATTGCTACTGTTGTGCTTGGCAAAACGCTAGTGAAATCCCTGTATAGCATTAGAATTATACGGAATTAGTTTTGTGATTTTGTGTTACAATCTATACTGAATATAAAGGCTATGGATGAAAGACAAGTTAAGATTTTGATTGACAGAAGAGTATGTACCTTAAAGATTATAAGCAAGCAAAATAAAATGCATATTCCTTGAATTTAGATTAAAATATATACAGGTAAGCAAAATATAACTATTCAGAAAAAAAATGGAGCCAAGCAAATAATTCCTGTAAATTGGATTTTCTTTTTGCTACAAAAGATTTAAGAACTAATTTTAAGAGTTGAAATCCTTCCAGAAGAAGCTTAGTGGACAGACAAGATCAGGGGATACTTGTTATACGATCATAACTAAGCTGGCGAATAAGTATAGTGAAGGTGTAGAAATCTTGTTAGATTGGTATAGTGCACAACAACTTTGCTTCTGGGAGAGAGAGAAAGCAATGTCATACATCTTGCATAATATTCCCTCTCTGGTAAGATTAGTTGATAACACAAGAGAATTTTCCCTGGCTTTACCTGACAGAAACTTGATTCATCTTCCAGCAAGAGCAATTTTTCTACCATATTCAGCAATAGGAGCTTCTGAAGGACTTTCTTATCTCATTTCTTATTCATCAATCTCCAAAAGACATGTTAGAAACAGCAAAATGTAAATCTCCTTATAACTAAATTAATCCAATTCTTTTCATTTGTCTTTTGCAAGAGACAGCCTCATTGTCATCTAAGCGTATGTAACAAATGCTTGTCACTCCTGAGTGCTCAAAGAACAAGATCTAAAAGAGAGATCATTTCTTTTGACAAATGTATGTTAACACAAGAAACTACCTTTTTCTCTTAATGATTTACTTGTCATGTGTTTTTAAAATTAATTTCTATCCATAATTTATAGAGGAAGACTAGGATAGCCACTTTAAATAATTATAGTTCTGATGAGACAATCCTCTGAGTTTCTTAACTTAGCATTTTGTCAAAATGAATAAGAAAAAACATAACTCTATACTCAGCTGATTTTTTATAAAATAGTCTTTTTACAATGCAAATATTTTTTAAATTTTTTAATGTTTTATTTATTTCTGAGAGAGAGAGAGACAGCGTGAGCAGGGGAGGGTCAGAGAGAGAAGGAGATACAGACTCTGAAAAAGGCTCCAGGCTCGGAGCTGGCAGTCAGCACACAGCCCCATGCGGGGCTCCAACCCACGAACCATGAGATCATGATGTGAGCCGAAGTCTGATGCTTAACCGAGTGAGCCACCCAGGCGCCCCTACAAGGCAAATATTAAACTTTCACCTGTATTAATCTAAATCCTGCACCACAAAATTTAATTGAAGGGGCATTCTTCCTAAAAGAAAAGTAATTCTATAATACAATGTTTATTTTATCTGATATATCATTACCATTTGGCAAGTAGAATTTTTTTTCTCTAAGTAAACTTCTGAAAATTTTCAGATGTATGGCCACCATTTCCATGCTATGAAGAAATGAAATTTTAGAAAGGAAACCCCAAACAAAATATTAGAGTGTTTGGCATGAACAATTCTTAACATCTAATGGATATTAATACTAACATTTGATAAACAAAATAACTGTCATATTTCACTGTTTTTATAATAGAGACTTTAAGGTTGCATCATTCCCCAACATACCTTAAACTTCCTCTGCTTATCATTTAAATATTTCTATTTTTTAACTGTCAGTTTTTTAATCACTGGCATACCATTGTGCTTGAAAGCTATAAAGTTATGAAAAAAACTTAAAATTTATTCTATTAATGACATAGTTATTGCTAATCCACTTTATTTCAGAAACAACTTCAGCTGGTTTTAAAAGAAATATGAAATACAGTTAAATAAAATAAATGCAATAAAGTGAGAATAATTAGGCAAATACAAGACAAAGCAAAACATAAATTTCAACCCACAAACGACACTAAATCAAGACTGTATACCATGAAATTCTATACATTTATCATGGGCTAACCATAATTTTGCTTTAAGCTGTTTACCAAACAGCTTAAGGAGGAAATGTAGTAAATTATATATTTCAAAATCTCCTTAAGATAAATACACCAAAACAAATGAACAGGAAAATCGCAATTATTCCTGATGACAGTATCAGAAAAGAAGGTATCTTTAGATTCCCAAAATGAAAAGCCAAACAATGGAGTGAACATCTTCATAGCTGCAGCGTTCCCTCCCCTCCCCCTGCTTTTTTTCTTATTCCCACAGATTCTCTCAAAGTGGACCCATGACATTAAATGAATAATTGCAATTCCTGCAAAATTCCTTAAAATGAACCATTTGCTGTGCAAGCTTCCAGGCAACACTTCCTTCCAATTGTGTTCCTCTTTGATAATCTTTTGAGAAATAGGATATGGCAGGGAGTTTGATTCTGTACTCACTAGTGAGCTTGTAAATTTTTTGTTCTTTGAGGTTAGCAATTCAGAACTCATGGGTGTGAATAAAGAAGAGATTAGGGAATGAGGAGCCTAAGTGGATATGTTATAAATGGAAGACTAACCCAACTCCTCCAAGAGGAAAGTCAGATGAATAACACATGGAGGGCCAGGGGTCCCTTATAAATTAATTTTGACCCCACTCTAACAGAAAACTGGACTATTAGGGAGGAAGTTTGTCCTCTCTTGACTTGAGGGATGTATCTTTGATAATTATTATGATAGCATAAATATCATAATTATACTTTAAATATGATTTAATATGTTATTATTATTATCATAATGAGTATTTAGTGAGTGCTTATTGAATGTTACCAATGTAACATTCAAGGGCCCTGATTAATAGATTGATAGAATTATTATGCAATTTTATAGATAAGAAATGAGGCTAAAGAAGTTAGCCCAGGATCTTGTGGTTATTGTATAGAGGAACCAAAATCTTAAACCAGGATTTCTGGCTCTGAAGTCTAGACTCCACTGCTACTATGAATCACAGGAGGTTAGAATGCAGTATTTTTCTAACAAGTTGATTAATTTATAGCTTTATTTAACTTTAAAAAATACTCTCAAAATTTCCTTTGAGGGGCACCTGGGTGGCTCTGTTGGTGTAGCATCCAACTCTTGATCATGGCTCGGATTGAACCCCTGCATCAGGCTCTGAACTAACCCCATGGAGCCTATTCAGGATTTTCTCTTCCTCTGTCTCTGCCCATTTCCGCCCTCAAAATAAATATATAAACTTTTAAAAAACTGTTTCCTTTGGAACAGAAAATATAATTTAAAACAATTTGTATAGGTCTGAGAAAAGCTGCTTTACAGGAAATTACACTATTTTTTAAAAAATATATCAAATATTGTTGGTAATCATGCTAAGCAAACAGAACTCTGCAAGCTCAGGAGAAAGTGACTTTGTCCATTATTTATTTACGAAATACATTTTTAAAATGATTGTTTACATACATGAATAAAATTTATTATTAAAATTCAAAGAAAAGAATAGCAATAGAATTTTTAGAGATGGAATGCCCTCTCAATTCTCTCTCATCAGTCAGGTAAGGTCTAAGGCATTTTACAAACTGAATAACATAATAGATACTCTTACCTTTCAAACAAATTCAACTCCTTGCATAGACTAGTGCCCTTGCCCCCAAGCCTATGAGAATAATCATTAATTTTGCTCCCTAAATATTTCCCACAAAGCATATCCCAGCCCTCTTATTGTGGGATGCAGCCATTTGACAGGTTCTACTAGGTGAATAGTTAGTAGAAGTGTCTTAAACAGCAATGGCCAGGAGAGAGCAGCCTAAAGTGAAGACTGCTCAGAACAGCAGAGCCCTAGCCAACCTATGATGGGCATATATTATGAATGAGAAATAAATCTTTGTTCTTTTATGCCCATGAGATTTCAAGTTTAGTTCCTGCCTTGAAGGATGCCTTGCTCATCCTTATCCACTTATATAGGCTCAGTTTCCATTAAAAGTCTATCCAGTCTTATTTTTTAAAAAAAAATGTCTGCCTTGGTCTAATCTTTAGCTGATTATGAATTATTAAAGATGGGTGAATTACCTAGATCAATGTTTGTAAAATATTTTTCCATGGTAAGTTTACAGAAAATTAAGATTTTCTGCATAGGTATCCCAATGTTCATTAGCACATTAGGATTCAGAATTTCCACTAGTAAATATATTCTGCCTTACAATTTAGCTTAAACGTTAAGTATTTCAGGGCTACTTTACCACTTAGAAACATTCACAGAGCACAGTGATTGGCAATAAATCAATGCTATTATTAGTCACCTCTGACAGGGAGGGAATGGAATGGCATCAGGGATATCACATACAGAATCTTCAAATGCACCAGGATGTTGTTTCTTGGATTGGGAATTGTGTGTAAAGGTGTTCCTGTTGTCATTCTTTAAACTGCACACATAATTACATATACCCTTTTAAGTGCATGGTGTGTTTCACAATTTTAAAAAGTTTTAACTAGGAGTGTCTGGGTGGCTCAGTCAGTTGAGCATCTGACTCTTGATTTTGGCTCAGGTCATGATCCCCGGGTTATGGGATAGAGCCCCATGTCAGGCTCCATGTTGAGTATGGAGCCTGCATAGGACTCTGTCTCTTCCTCTGCTCTCTCCCCCACTCATGCTCTCTCTCTCTCTAAAATAAATAATAACAATAAAAAAATAAAATAAAAAGTTTCAGCTAAACACAGTGGAATACGGGAAATCTTAGATATACTTGAAAAATTTGAAGACTACATTACTCTCTTCACAGGGAAAAAGACATAATGGCAGGTTTAACAAATTTTCTAAAAACAACTAGAGTATAAATATTCTTAAAATTATAAATGATACCAATACATTATTACTTTCCAATTTAAAGCAAGAATGTGTTAGATATGTCAAAAATTCCAAATTACCTAAGTATGGTGGAATGCTCATAAATAACTGGTCTCTGTGTAAGTTTTTCAAGTTATTTATCCATATTACATAATTTTACAGAGGATGTGTAATTTATAACTTTTAGAATGTGTGAATTAATTTCTATGATTCTTCAGAAAATGTCAACAGTGATATGTAACCTTTTTAGAAAAGGCTGTGGTTTTCACTTGGAAGCTATTTCTGTAGTTGTAAAATTGTGCTGAGGCAAAAAGTGTTAGTTCCACGACCTCAGGACATTTCATGTTTGTCAGGTCCAATTTGGGCCTTAGGTCACTAAAATATACTTACCTTAATAGAAAACCTGCCATTTCATCATTGCTAAATATGTTTAAATACTCCATCCAGCCAGCTAGCCGTCTTTATGGATATTTTCATAATAATGACCTTTTTTCATCTTTATTTGGTTTTGAGTGTATCTTTGCATTATCAATATGTATGTAAGTGGGCCTATTTTAAAGTAAATATGACAGCCATTTTCTGATTTGTCCTGCACATATTAATCCCAGTCTGTACGGTTTCATAAAATTAACAGAAGCACATGTAATCCACATTGAGTTTCTCACCCACCCACATTTTTTCAAAATGCACAGCTCCTAAGAGATCAGAACTATCTCAAAGAGTCGTGTTGTCCTTACTGCATACATTGTTATTCTCCATGCTGCACACCTGGTTCCCCTCCAAGTGATAAGGGGATTCCAGTACACTGGTGAAACAGTGCACGCCAGGTAACTCATGTTACTGTTGGTCAGAACTCCCTCGGGAGTATGTTCCTCACTCCAACCTCAGCTTTCTCTGGTGGAGAACATGGGGTTTTCTTGAAAACTCATCACTACATTGCTTGGCAAAATCATGGAACATTGGCATTGTCTTGCCTACTTTACCAAACTTCATGCTAGTAACATACATTAAAATGGACAAAAATAAAACAGAATCACAGTCCAACCTTTTATTAATGTATTTAGGAATGTAAGACTTTTCAAAGGAACAAAATGTAAGTTTGTACTTATAAAAACTTTGGAAGAGTTAATAGGCATGTGGTATGTTACATAGTGATGTATCTGTAGCTTAATGAAGCTTTTATTCTCTACAAATGATATTTTTGTTCAATTGCTAACATTAGATTTTAATGGATCATGAAGCATTTTTGTTGGCAAACATCTTTCTGCAGAGTTCTCTTTTGCTAAACTATTTTGAACACAAGACTTTTGTAATATAAAATCTGTTCAAGACATTATCTCCATAGAAGAAACTGAAGTGCTGGAGAATGCAGGTCTCATTTGCAAATCTTTAAATGATTGCTCTGTAAGTTTGTTGCAAGCTTTATATCCAACATAATTTAAAAGGGAAACAAATTTATATAATCCTCAAACAAATCATATTTGAACAAATTACCTACTCAAACCACTTGAGAGCTGTGCATTTTGAAAAACATGGGTAGATGAGAAATCAATATGGATTATAAATTCTACTGTTTGCAAAGAATTTTGGTGACAATAAAGTTAAATCTACCTCCTATAATCATAAGTAAGGCAAGGATGCCCCTTTCTCCCCTGTTATTTAACATTATGTCAGAGTATTTAGTCAAATGGAAGTAGATAAGAAAATCAAGGCTTAAGAACAGGCAAAAATGAAGTAATATTATGTCTACCAGCGGATAATTTTACATTAATTCTTATAAGAATCAATTAACTCAAAAAATTAATAAAATAGCAGAATACAAAATTAGTGTTCAAAAATCAAAAGCCTATATTTCTCCAAGCAACAAAGTTGAATACATAATGGAAGAGAAAAAAAGCTGTATATAATAGTATAATAAAAATAAATATCTGAAAATAAACAATAAGAACCACTTAAATACATATGAGAAAATTGCTTTAAACTCCTGAAAGACATTAAAATAGACTTAACAAATGGAAATCATCTCTTTTTCTTGGATAGAATAACTTAAGTTTATAAACATGTTGTCCTTCCTAGGCAATACTTAGATTTAATGTAAACCCAAAATAAATACATATTTTTGAACTACAAAAATTGATCATAAAATCAATATGAAAAAATATATAGGAAAATCCTAAGGAAAAAATCAGTGAGGGTCTAATTCTGCCAGATTTAAAACATAAATTTATACAGCTATAAAGATACTATTTTAAAAGTGAGGTACTCATCCATTACAATGAAAGAGTAGGAAGACCAGGAAAAGACTCCAAATTCATGGAAATTTAGAATTTTATAAAGGCGGTTTCTATATGCCTCGAGAAATAGTTGCCTTTAACTAAATGGTTGGGGACCATTTGTGGAGTGTGCCCAAGGAAGAAGAGGATAAGAAATTGTTACAGCCAGTATAGGTATATCTCCCTGGGGATTTTTACTGAATCAGGTTGTAAAGAGTAAAGAATTTGTTGAATGTTGATGTGGTTTCAAGACTTTTTTAGCATGCTTGAGTGCTGATTAAAATAGAAGAAACTCATGAGCAAGAAGAGAGAATGGAGAATTACAGAAACAGGGAATTTAGGCAGATGAAAAGTATGCAAATCTAGATTTTGGACATTATATTATAAGAGGGAGGGTAATATATATGAATTTAGATGAAGATAGGCTTGTATATATTTGGCTGGAGCAAGTGAATTTTTTTAAAAAGGCTATTTCCAATCATATCAGGAAATGATCCAAAGTGAGGGGAGTTAGACATTTAAAAAAAAGAATTAGCTTACTATGATATTTAACATAATCATCTTAAGACAAAAACTAGTGAGCATCAATTCTCATAGCAAAGAATTTTAGAAAAAAAATACACATAAGAATCCACACCTATTGAAACAGTAAATCATCTTCTTCTGAAAGGCAGAGAGAAAGCAAATATGAGAGCAGTTACATCAAGATCACTAATAAGATAGATCAGATTTCTCATCAGTAAGCAACAGGAAATCAAACACATGAGTAAAAATTGGGGAACCTGGCTGGTTCAGTCGGTTGAGTGTCCAACACTAGATATTAGCTCAGGTCATGATCCCATGGTTCGTGAGATCACGCTCCTTGTTGGACTCCGTGCTAACAGCTGGAAGTCAGCTTGGGATTCTCTCTCTGCTCCTCCCCTGCTCATGCTCTCATTCTCAAATAATAAATAAAGAAACTAAAACAAGTATTAAGTACTAACCACTGCCACCACTTCACTGGGAAAGAAGGAGGAGAAGGAGGAGGAGGAGGAGGAGGAGGAAGAAGAGAAAGAAGAGAAGGAGAAAAGGGAAAAAGGAGGAGGAGAAAAAAGAGATGAAGAAAAAGTAGCAGCAGCAATAGTAGTAGTACTAGTAATAGTAGTAGTAGTAGTAGTAGTAGTAGTAGTAGTAGTAGTCAGCAATAATAAAAAAGAGCCACAGCTATCCATTTTTATAGTTTATTTTATTATCTAAAAAAACAAAAATCCATGAAATTCTATATTAGAGCAAAGAAACAAATTCAAAAAGATTGCTGTTTCACTACCAAAACAGAAGCACAATTTTGTTTTTGTACACCATCAAAACCAAGTAAGAAATGTTATTTAAACAAAATATCCCATTCACTATTACAGAAAAAAAAAAAACTTGTTTAGGGAAAATATCTACATAAACATGTGAGAATTTTATGAATAAAATTATAATCACAATATATGCTGGACATTATTCTTTAACTAAAAGTGATTCTACTCTTCTTGACACTTTTTTTTCATATTTTTATTAATCTGAAGGAAAGTAAACTATTTGCTGGTTTAGAGTCATTATTTTCATCAATAGAATACTGGGGAAAATCTGTTAGCAGGTTTCTTTGGAAGATTTTCCTATTAGGAAGGCCATAATATATTTTTAAAAATAATCTGTCCTTTGGCACTCTAGGAATTCCGTATTAATGAATGCAGATGTGAAGCTGAAGAACTTCTGACCACAGGGAAGTTAGAAGTTAGAGGCATGTCTTTGTCATTGTGTTATAAAACCAATGTCAGCAACTGCTTACTTCCAGTTTTCTTGCTATGCAAGAAAAAAAATTTTTTTTTATTTAAGATACTAAATTGATACATTCCATTGACTGATACCAGAAATCATTTTTCTGATGTAAGGATGCTTAATGATAAATACCATGTTCATAGATAGATCCCAATCAGTTTGGCAAAGTTAAATGCTTGATAATAGCAAGGGTATTGAATAATTATTTCTGTATAACAAACCATCCCTAGAACTTAATGGCTTAAAACAAGTACCATTATTTGCCCATAATACTGAGAATGAATAGTTTGAGCTAGGCTCTCCTGGGCACTTCTTTTTGGTTTTCCTTAGGATCACTCACACAGTTTTAATCTTCTGTTGGCTCAAAAGGACTAGATGATCAAAGGAAGCCTCAGTCAGATGTCTGGCTGTTGGCTCTGGCAACTCTTTTCTTTTTTCCATAGTCTATATTTCTCCAGTAAGATAAATGAGGCTTCTTTATATTATATTCTATATGCTTTGAAGAAGGAAAGGCAGAATCTGCAAGGCCTCTTATGACCTAGGTTTTGTAATTCACATAATATAATGTCTACCATATTCTATTTGTCAAAGCCTATCGCAGGACACGCCCAAATTCAGTGGGGAGGAAATCCACTCTACCTCTTGAAGGGAGTAGCTACCAAATGTTGTGGCCATGTCTTCAATCTGTATCGAAGTTAGGGCAAGAATATATGGAAATATTTAGGGATTGCTGATGGTGGTATAAAAATTTTGATAAGTTTCAAGAAGAGTTTGGCAATATACATTAGAATTATAGACACATGTCTTACAAACTAGCAATTCCATTTCTATGGATAAACGCTAAAGAAAATTTTATATATGTGTACAGGAAAGCAAGTATAAGAATACAAATGAGAGGCACCTAGATGGCTCAGTCAACCCAGGTTAAGCATCCAACTCTTGATTTCATCTCAGGTCATGAGATCACAGTTCATGCATTCAAGCCCTGCATCGAGCTGACAGTGTAGAGCCTGCTTGGGATTCTCCCTCTCCCTCTCTCTATCTCTCTCTGCTCCTCCCTCAAAATAAATAAATAAATATATAAACTTTTTTAAAAAAGGAATACAAATGACAAAGTTGTATATAAGTGGAATAACTGGAAACCAATTTAATTTCCAACAACTGGATATATAAATTAGAGTCCATTTATAAATGGATAACTGTATGATAGCTAGTTACAATGAATGACCTATATATGTATCAATATGTATTAATTTTGAAATTACAATCTCAAATGAAAAATCAAGTTACAAAATGAAATGTATAGTATGATAGAGCTTATACAAACTTAAATAATATGATGCATATACATCTATAACAATATTGTTTATTCCACTGGGAAGATAAGATTGCAGTAGACCTTGGAACATTTTGTTAATATACATCTGAAGCAATTTGGACAAATATTATTCATAAAATCCTTCTGGAGTGTATACTGGTGTCACTTCTAATATCCTCTATAGTTCTTGCCTACTTGAAATCTTTCAGAGTTAAGAAGTATTTAAAGGAAATATAGTCAGATTGTGTTTGCATAAAATATCTTTAGAAATTTATAAAACTAATTAGTACCAGTGGGTGTCTTTGAGGAAAGGAATCAGAAAGCTGAGGGAAATGTAAAGAAAACCTTGTACTTTCTACCTTTTGATACCCTTTGAATTTTTATAATGTTATGTTACCTTTTAAAATATAACATTTCTCCATAATGATTATGCCTTGCTTGAAAATGTGAGATAAATCACACAACCTCTTGGCCATTCTTCAGTTTGAATGACTTCGATGATCCTCATTATATATTCTTTGAGAGACCTCTGTCTGTCACCCTCATTTGATGAAAACCTTTCAGTTGGTTCCCCCTTCCTTTTATGGAACACTTTTTTGACATTCTCTGGGGCTATTGGAAATTTTCTATTCTCATAAGAGTCTGACAAGGCCACATTCATTCTGCCCTTTTGCTCTCATTGTCATTTAAAGGTCAGGTTATGTCAAACCAATGCTCATTTGTTTTACCATATGCTATTTGAAATCACACAAGCCTGAAAAGCCTGAAGCCCAGGACATGAAGCAACAGTTAAAGAAAAATATTATAGATTATATATTTGAAAATGAGTTTCACGAGAATTTTCAGTTCTGTGTCAAATTAAAAATTAAAAAATGATATCTATTTCATATCATTTATTTTGGTGCTTTTTAAATGAGATAGTCTTTTTCATTTATGCATTCAGCAAATAATATGGAGAGCCTCTGTATACTGAATACTGATTTTAGAACAAAACTAAGTCCTTTCCCTCATCCATCTTACCTTACTGGGGATAGACAGACAACTACTAAACCATTGTATATATCTGATTATGATAAGCAATATGGAGTAAAATGAACCAGGTGAGGGAAATAAAAGGAGTGGAATCATGGGAGAGGCTACTCTTTCACAGAGAATGGTTGCCAGAAAATGCCTAATTTATAAATTGTTATTTAATCAGAGATGTTGGAAAATGATGCATTTTCTTTGAAGTGTTCCAGGCAGAGAGAATAGTATAAGCAATTGTTTTAAGGGGAAATATGCTTTAGTGTGCCCAAGAAACAGCAGATCACATGACTGCTGTGGAAAGTAAAGAAATACATAGGGAAATGATCAGAGAGTAGTGAGGGTTCACACTGAGACCCAGTAAGACATTTTTAAAAAGCCATTGTAACTACTTGGGCTATTTATATTCAGTGAGGGTTTCTAGGCAGAGGAATGGTGGGTAGAGGAGAAAGGGTGGAAGCTGGAGAACACGAGGAGGCAAGAAATGACAGTGGCTTGGAGTATCAAGATATTTGGGGATGGAGGAAACAAATAACAAAAATCATCATGTGTAATTACTTTTCTTTTCCTTTTTTAAAAAGTATTATTTATTTATTTGAGAGAGAGCATGGAGCAGGGGTGGGGCGGAGAAAGAGGGAGAGAGAGAATCCCAAGCAGACTTTGTTCTGTCAGCACAGAGCCTCACACAGGGCTCAAACTCATGAACCATGGGATCATGACCTGAGTCGGAACCAAGAGTCAGAAACCTAACCAACTGAGCCACCCAAGTGCCCTTATTTTAAATTTTCTATTTCTATGTTTGTTTTAGAAAAGTACATTGTAATCACAGTAATTAAGCTGAAAATATTTACTGAACCTATATACTCTTGAAAATTATACAATTTGATTTTCATAATGTAATGAGTTGATTTTTCTGTGTATAATTTAAGGTATACCTAGTTTAAGCTGTTTTTAGTCTAAAATTGCTATGGCCATGGAATATAGCTGTGGGGTCCTCTATTACTTATTCACCCCATGTTAGAGCAGACCCAAAATTTACAGAGGACTCTCATGCTCAGGCCCTGTGTTAGGAGCTGTAATGGTCTAGGAATTGGAATGGCTTGTTCTGACTTGGATATTCAGTAGGATCCTCATTGCTCTGTTAGAGGTTGCTAACCAACCCCAGCTCTGGTGCTTAACAAAGCATCTGACTTTGGAGCACGTGTTTAGTGAAGTCTGGCAAGTTCAAAATCTGCAATGTAGGTCAGTAGGCTGGAAGCCTAGGGAAGAGCCAGTGCTGTAGTTCAAGACTGAAGGCTGTCTGCTGGAAGAATTCCTTCTTGCTCAGAGGGAGGTCAGTCTTTGTTCTCTTAAGGCCTTCTATTGATTGGATATTGGCTATTTCACACTATGAAGGACAATTTCTTCAGTCCAAGTCCACTGATTTAAGTTCTACTCTCACCCCCTCAAAAAACCTCACACAAATATCCAGGATACCTGGGCACCATGGCCCGGCCAATTTGACACATAAATTAACAGCAACTTCTAGTACATGCTTTTAAAAAGAATAGGTATTATTTCTTTTTCTCTCTTTCTCTCTTGCTGCTAGCTTGAAGGTGGTTATGGTATTGAACTTTCATAGACAATATGAATGAGGTCAAACCCCTATGGATGGTCAAGCAAAAGAAAGAAACCACCTGGACAGAAGATATCAGATAAAAAATTTTAGTGTGAGAGAAAAAAAATTGTCTTATAGGTAGCTATTACTTTGTAATCTCTGATAATAGCTGCTGGATTTATATCTTAACTAACATAAAAATTTTAAAATACTTACACTTAAAAACCCATGGTAAAAGAAAGTTACCTCTACAGTAATAGAACTTTTCATTGCCTTTTTCTTTAGATACGCTTTCTTCAAGAGTAAAAGGATGCATCTAATGGCCCAATTGATATTGCTCTTGATGAGAAGCATTTTATTGTTGTATCATTTATGATCATTAGTTGGATGATTATACATAATTATTTAACTGAAAAAAATGAATATTTTAATTTATTAGTGCTTATTTTTTAAATACTTTTTAACGGTTATTAATTTTTGAGAGACAGAGCATGAGCAGGTAGGGGAGAGAGAGTGAGAGGACACAGAATCCAAAGCAGGCTCCAGGCTCTGAGCTGTCAATCAGCACAGTGATGGAGGCAGGTCTCAAACACACCAACTGAACCCACCGACTGCAAGATCATGACCTGAGCCAAAGTTGGACACTTAACTGACTGAGCCACCCAGGCACCCCTAGTAATGTAGTATTGGTGTCTCTAGGCAACATTAGAGAATACATAAAGGAGAAAAACCAAGAAACTATACAAAAATCTGGGATAGTACTCCTTTCTATGTGATTTTCGTAAATTTGTATTTATCTTAAGCCCCTGTGCAGAGTACCTCTGGTCTCTCTTATTTTTTGTCCATTCAGGACACAGTGGCCAGACAATCCTCCATTATTTTTTATACTCTGCTCTTAAACAACTCAAAACTCATCACTGTCATACCATGGGGTGGAATAGTAAAGATTTTAAATATTCCAGCTAGGCTGTTCATGATGAGACCAGAGTTTTCCAGCTGCCATGAAATTGGGGAAAACCAAGGGCAGGAAAAGTAAAATGTCACTTGGGTATCTTTTGAATATGATGGAACGGATGAGCTGAATCGTTTAGTTGTGCAGCAGCATAATTACAGACATTTGTAACAGTGTATAACAATGAGGTTTTCCATCATGTCATATCAACAGTTAGGTCTTGAAAAGGAAGCAAATTATTGCATGATCATCTGCATCTTGTTGATATGCAGCGGGGGGTTAATGTTCAGACTCCCCTTCATATGTTGAGAACATCTGTAGAAAACGCAGCTGGCAGTATGGCAGACCACAGAGAAGTGCAATAAAGTTTTACTTTCAACCCAAGCAAAATTAGAGATGTCAACCAAATGTTTGCTATTAATCTATATAGCCTGATTTGCATCTTACTGTACCACATGTTAGTGTTTCTCCCAATTGGCATAGCTTGATCATGATAATTTGAAATTTACTGAACATCAGCAGTGAACTCAGCAACATGCAGAACATAATGATGGAGAAATTGCATGAGCAGAGACTTTACATAGTGCTGAAAAGTAAGCAGAAAAGTAGGGAGAAAAGTTGATACAAAACATTTAATTGGGAATGTTTCCTTTTATTATCCTGCAATGGACTTGAAAAAGTAATATTAAAACAAGGAAAAGTGGTTTCAGGAAGACTTTAAAGGTTAAAAGAAGATAGAATAAAAAGCTTCTCATTCTGTCAAGGGAGAAGGCACATTATCATAGAGCAGCCACTAAGGACCATGCTGTTGGGCATGATTATAATTATTTTTAGTAAGTGGAGATATATTGAGACATGTATACATTTAAAGAAATAAGCTGGTACTTATATGAGAACTCTTCTACATGTGAGTTAGAAACTTCAGAAGAATGGAGAATTAATATATTAAAATTTCCATTAAATCAGTCTCATTTTCTCTAGCAACCTTGGGGTGAACAGCATACAAATCAGATGATCTTCTAATTCCAAAAAGTACCCAAGTCTCAAAGATTGATGAATAAATGATATATTTACTTAAATTTGCATTGAATACAATATGTAAATCATTCTTCACTGACATCATGTCATTAGAGCATGAGGTAGACACAATGATTTATTTTTCCAGATAACTGAAATGCATTACATGTATATTGAAAGAAGTATAAGAAAAGCATTTGAGTGGGCAATGCATTCCAGAAACAATGCTAAGTATTTCAGAGAGTATACAATAATCTGACTGGTTGAATTAAAAAAAAAGGTTTTCTACATTACAGAAGAATAAATAGAGACAAAGATAAGTTAGGACATATTAGGTTGGTAAAAAATGAAGAGCTAACTTAAAAAAAATTTTTTTAATGTTTATTCATTTTTGAGAGAGAGAGCCAGAGTGCAAGTGGCAGTGGGGCAGAGAGAGAGGGAGACACAGAATCCTAAGCGGGTTCCAGGATCTAAGCTCGGAGCTCTCAGCACAGGGCCCCATGAGCGACTGGAACTCGCAAACCATGAGATCATGACCCAAGGTGAAGTTGGATGCTTAACTGACTGAGTCACCCAGGCGGCCCCGAAGAGCTAACTTTTTAATATAGCTCTGCTAGGACCCAAACTCACACACTTTCTACTACATCACCACCTCCCAACTCAAATAATAAAAACCAAAAGCAAATATCTTTATAAACATTTGGCTTTAGGAATGCAGCTTTGTGCATATGAGAGGTAAGAACATTGTCCTATGTGCATAATTAACTGTAGAATTTCATGGCACACTCAGTGTGCATGTAGACTGGTTCATCTCTAAATAAAATGTTTATAAAATTTTATCTCCGAGTGGAACTATAATTACAAAACCATGGCAAGTTTGGATTTCCTGTAATTCTAGGTGATACTAACTTCATGCCAATTATTAAGTGGAATCTGTTTGCAAAGACCATCTTCCTGTCATCTGTAAGGTACTGATATTTTCACCAGTGTCATTGTATTTATAACAGTTCAACTTAGGGAGTTTACGAACCTCTTCAATAATGAGGCCTTTGTAAGATTTACTTATCAGTTAAAGACTCAATCCATGGGATTGAGGTTATCAGAGATAATCTCCTGGTCAGAAAGAATTATTAAATGGCAAGTAGCTATTTTCTCGGCTACTCCATTCTGGGAGTTATTGGGGATTTTACATTTACATGAGTTACACTTTTAGAAAAAGTGGCATAGGAGTATTTTTAAACTTATTAGTGATAAAGAAGGAAAACAGCTATTGACAAGTGAGGATAAGCACTCACCATATGGATTCTAACATTTTAATTATTTTGTTCTTTTTCTTTTTAAAGCAACTCTTAGTGGTAATAATTTTTCCACTAATTAAAGACCAGCTGCTACTTAGCAAGCTAGACACCCAATTAGGAATCAAAAACCTGCTGAACAACCTTTACTTCCAGCCAGCTAGCTGAATCACCTCCTGTCACTGGCATGGAATTGATTATTTTTTGTTTTGTTAAATTCATGTTGTTGTCACACAAAATGGATCTCCAGAATGTTTTTCTCACAGAAGCGTTGACCAATCTGACACTCCATTCAATCTCATTTTTGAACAAGCTTGAGATCTATAACAAGGTCCTTCATCTATCTTTGTAAATATAATTATGGAATAGCTACAGGGAATTATATTTCGCAGAAAAAAAAAGAAAACTTGAAATACAGAAAGTAACCACTCACCACAGCTCAATATTCCTTAGTGACTGACAATGAGATAATGGTATTATATAAAATGATTTTTATATACTCAGAACACCCCCCAAAATATAGTTATATTTCTACATATAATAAAGGACCTTGGTTTTAAATGTCAATGACTTTTTTTGCCTAAGAATATCTTAAATAATGGAATGAATGATGCCATTATTCATTCATAATAGATGATGAATGGTGGATATATTATAGACAGGCTTTCAAAATGCAATTTAACTCTAATGCACCATGTTTTCTAAGGGTTCAAAACAGCTTATATTGCAAAACAAAGTCTCCCAAATTGCTGAAAGAAATACACATCCAGAAATAATGGTATTTTTGGAAGTTTTAAAATAAAATATGATATTCAAAAATTGTTTCTCATTACTTTAAATAGTTTCTGGTCAAAACTATGAGTACATAATTCAAATTGAAATTCAGATAACTGATCCTGCATGACAAGTTAACATTCTTTGAGTACTGGACATATTCTCAGAATTGTCCAATGCCTAGTGAATCTCCAGCTGTTAGACACCTTAGAAATTGGCAAAAGGACAGTTTATGAGTCACAGTTTTTGTTGTGTTGAATAATTCTGAATGGCCTGGAAGAGCTAATGCTATTGACAGGGGTGTCAGACACTACACAAGAGGTACTACCATCTCCCACTGCTTTCTTCGCTATAGCAGGTTTTGTAGCCCTATTCCTGCACTGTAAGCACAGTGGGTGCTCAATAAACATTGTTTATTGACTGTCATTACATCTGCTGTGAATGAAGCATCCAAGGATCCTCTGGCAGCAATAGCAAATGGTGAGGACTTCAACTGGGCATCATGGGACTGGAAGTGTTAAAGCTCTCAGCAGGTTCTAGCTGTGACTCCACAAGCCTGGAGTTGATTTTGTAGAGATATGAGGAGTGGAAATCTAGAGCATATTCGGACTCTTTCTTGGGTGTAGGGTGTAAGTGGTATTTAGGATATGAATTATGGTTGAGCCTTCAGCAGGGTGCCTCCTGGGACAGATGCTGTGGCCAGAAGGCACTTTCTTGAGTTAACAATTTATCTGCTCAATGTTGACTATTGCTTACGCTAGGAATTGAAATTGTTTTTGTCAGATGAGTCAGGAGGGAGAGCAATGGTAACTGGCAGTCAACTTTTATTCCACAATTCTTCAAATCTCTATAATACTGTCATAGCAATTTTTAAGAAGGCAGGTCAGATCATGTCACAATTGTGCTTAAAAACTTTAATTACCTTCCATTACTTTCAAGATCACATTAAGGGTCTTTAGCACGGCAGACTAATCCTCTAAACTGGCCCTTGCCTACTTTGAAATTTCTTGTCTGACCCAGATTTCCTTGGATAATAATATATTCCTAATAAAACATGTACAATTTGCTAGGTGTTCTGCTATGTACTTTGCATACATAAACTCATTTAATTCACAAAATAATCCTGCAAATCCTATACTATGACTAGAACTTTTAAAGATACAGAAATTAAGACAAAGAGGTGAGGTGATTTGCCCAAGGTCATGAAGCTAATGGAGGTAAGATTCTAACCCAAATCCATGCTCCTGGAAACCATGCTCCCATAGATGCCCAATGATTGCAAACCTCCTTACCGTTTCATTTGCTATTTATTCCATCTTCTTTGTGACTGACTGGGCTCAGCCTCAGCCTTCAAGACTCAGCCAAATAATTCCTTTCCTTACAAAGTAATCTCTGATACTTCAAATCAAAGTTGCCTACTCTCCTTTTTACTGATACTAGACCCTGGTAATAAATAAATAAATAAATACCACAAAGAATAACTACCACCACTACCAAAACAACAGCAGCAATAGTTACTATGCATCTACCACTTACTATGGCACTTATTATGCACTTACCATTGTCCTACACCAACTTCAATTCCTATCATAGCACTGGACAATAGCATGTTATAGACAGGCTATGTGACTTGCCCAAAGATAAGTAGATAATGAGTGACAGAGCCAGGATCCAAATCCAGATATGTCTATGCGAAATATGGGTCCCCTTGTGAAGAAGTTAATTTCAAGATGGCCACAACAGAGCATGAAACCAAGCATGAGTACCTATGTGAATGCATTGGATGTGTATCCAATTAAGTAATCCCTGGCAGGAACCACTGGAAACACCACTAAGGAGTTATACATCAAACTACTGTATGTTACCGGTTTTGTGACTGAAGTACATTTGATTGATATAGCTGAGATATTTGTTCTTAACTGGGTATAGTATTTTATACTTTTGCTTTCTGAATGTCTTTTCCACTGCCCCTTACATAGGCATCTACTTTTTGATTTACCAGCTTATAACAATAGCCACTGACTCCACCTATTATTTATGTGACCACCTTTGAGTTTATTCGAATTCCTTTCTTAACTTCTCATTCTCCTTTTCATAACATTATTACTTTTTAATGTCAAGGCAAACAACAGTTTATTCCTTCACCTCTTGCTTTCTTAGATATACAATTAGATCTATCCAATGGACCCTCTAACTTTTNAAAAATTTCATACTCACTCCTGGCTGTATGACACCCATTTTTTTATATCATTCAGAAAGGGCTTTTGGGTACATATTCCCTTAGTTTTGGTGTATTTAAATGTGTTTCTATACCCCTAATACTTGAAAAACAGCTTAGCTGGAGCTATAATACTTGGGTCACCTATTTCTTTCCTTGATGTTTTTGGTTGTTTTTTTTTTTTAATTGTAGTGCTATCTTCATTTGTATATTATTGTCAAAAATTCTGAGGCCAAAATGAGTTTTCTATGTCAGTGACATTTGTTTTGTGTTTTATTAATGTTCTAGGGAAATTTGTTATCTTTANCTGCGAGATCATGACCTAAGCGAAAGTCGGATGCTTAACCGACTAAGCCACCCAGGCGCCCCATGGAAAATTTGTTATCTTTAAAATCAATACTTTTACCATAATATGTCTTTGAGATGACAAATCTGAGTCAATTTTCCCAGATACACCAGGTATCCTTTTATATGTCACTGCAAGTCTTTTATTTACATGGAGTTTTCTTGGAGAATTGTTTTAAATATTAATTCTGTTATAGTGTTTTGTTTTTCTTCTATGCATAATTCAAGTATGTGTATGTTGAATGTTGTCTCCTTTCTTCATTAAAAATCATGCGATGCCTGGGTGGCTCAGTCGGTTGGGCGTCTGATTTTGGCTCAGGTCATGATCTCACGTCTTGGGGGTTTGAGCCTCACATAGGACTCTGTGCTGGCAGCTCAGAGCTTGCTTCAGATTCTGTGTCTCCCTCTCCCTCTGCCCCTCCTCTACTCACACGGTCTCTCTCTTTCAAAAATAAACAAAAAATTTTAAATCACTATTCTCTCTGATTCTTTTTAGCTATTTAAGGTCTTCTTCTTTTTTATTGTCTTAAGTATATTCATACCTGGCATAAAATACTTTATTTATTAAACTATTATATACAGTTGAAGCCATGCTACTTTGACTTCTAATTTAGCCTTAATTGCTAAGATTACTTTGTGTCTTCCTTAAAATTTTTCTTATGTCCAGTATACTATTATTTGTTATTTCCCACTTTGCCATTCCCCAGGTTTTTGTTTTGTTTTGATTTTTTTACCTATTTATTTTCTCCAACCCCCCTCACCCTGCATGCTCTGGATGAGAGCCCTGCACCTTGAGCCCATCATGGGATCTCTGTGCCCAATATCCCTGCTTTTCTCTCTGTAGACTCCATCCCCAGTCAAAGTCACCCACCCTCTCTGTTTCTGATCCAGATCCTAAACTGAAAATTTCAACCTGAATCTCAGTTACGCTTGGGAGACCAGGAATTTCACAAGTCCTTCTCTTCACAATACCAATGGAATGAATGCAAAATGTGAAATTGAACTGGAGGACCTCCTAGTTCTGCTATTAGCCAGGGCTTATATGGGACCCAAATATATATAGAGAGACCAACAGGCAGGAAGGGAGCTCAGCTTCCTGGTGACTTGGATCTGTCATCCTTCTCATACACTTTCCCCCAAATTCTTGTTGTCTGGAGTAACATTAACTTAGGGAAAACTTGTGGTTAAAGGAATCAGTAGGGTGAAATCCTACTGTCAGCATTCTTGGGCTGTGTGAGCAAAGCCCCATTATTTAATGTTCCTGGGCCTTGGTTCACTTCCTGTGATGTTGCAGCTGATGCTTCTTAACCTCAGCATCCTCTTTTTTTTTTTTATTTTTTTTTTATTTATTTCTAGNCAACCGACTAAGCCACCCAGGCGCCCCTTAACCTCAGCATCCTCTTTGGATGATGTGAATACATGGCATATAAGGTAAACTATTTTAGCTATATAGTGTCTCTTATACCTGTTTCCCTACATTTCTTGAGTCAAGTTTATAAAAAGATATTTTACTTCTGTTTTGTGCAGATCCCCATTTCACAAATCTTTCTCATGAACAATTTTATCAGTTACATATACATGTACAACCTTACTTTCACTTTTCTAACAATGACTGAAATAACTAGTATTACAGTCCCTTGCTTAATATTGCTTACCCATGGAGAATAGAAGCTTTGTGAGAACTCGGGTGGCTGATGGGTCACTAAAGGGCCCCCATTATCTTTAGGTGGGGTAGAAATAAGCATTTGCAGCTGGGAGCATGGTTGGTTCAGAACTACCAATTTTGTGTTAAATCCCAGACGGCAGGTCACACCTAGGACTCACAGGCATGGGAGATCTGACAGAACCTTCACCCACTGCCAGGACTGGAGCACCACCACCCATGCTCAGGAGCCCTCCATCTATGCCCAGATCAATGTCCTCTGTCCAGTAAACCCCTATAAAGGGTTTAGTCTGAACACCAAAAACAATATATGTGGGTTTGTCCCTGAGGATGCTATGGCCATTGTCTATGGAATCGACCCTTAATGAAAGAATGGTTTTGATACCAGAGTGAAGAAAACTCAGCTAATTCCACTGTTTTATAGAGGCTAGGGTTTCAGCACTTCTTGTTTAACTGGAAGCTCTCAGAGGAGTGAAAAGAAAACTCAGAAGTCAGGAATGTACGTTTGCACAAACAAGGCAATCTTTTATTTAGTTGAGAGTATGGGGCCAAGAATGCTTTGAAGTCCTGCACTAGTTTAAGTCAAACACATCCTCTCCCAGTTATCCACTCAAACACTAGTTTAGGAATAGCTGAAGAGATTGGCAGATCCAATCAAAGTCTCAATCCTTGAATTAATAAAGGGATATTGTCCAGAATTAGTCTGCCTCTCACCCTTTTCAGTGGAAGATACCAAGAGTCAAAGAGAAGATAGTGTGTCCAGGATCACAGATCAAGTACTATGCTGAGACATAGTAGTTATATTAAAAACCAGGGTCTTGATGCCCAGCAGCCACTCTGGGTGGTGGCCAGTTCCTAGGCATTAGGGCCAGTTTCTGCCCCCAGATCCTCCAAGTCCCTCTATAATGATATATTCACTTCCAAAAAATGTGTCAATCACTCCTCTGTTCTCCATTCTCCTATCTTAGCCTCTCCATCAGTATTTCCTCTCAGTTTGGCTAAAAGTGTCATAAACTGTGCCAACACGCCATTTTCTCTCTACTCCAAATTCACAATTCCTGAAACCATGATGTTCTCCCTAAAATATTTCTTTTCCTACTTAAAAGCCTGTAGTGATTCCCTATTATCTACAGATACAATTCCACTAGGTCTAGGGTTTAGCAGAAACTCCCCCTTGGATCCCACTCATACCCATGATTTTGTACTTATCCTCAAACCTCGTTTTCGTTGATGGTTATTTGTACCCAGGAACACTGATGTCATATATACCCACAGAAACCTCAATCACTCTTACCCACATTTCTCATTCCTTCCAGATTCTCTTTCATTCCAAACTGTTGTCTGTATGCATTTTCCTAAGTTCTATTTTATGTTGCTAATAAAAAAAAATATTTAAAATTGGTGATTTTCTATCAGCTTACAAGTTTCCTTTCATATCCTCAAAAATGCAAGAAGTTCTAAATCATGGTGAAATATACTTACTTCCCTTTACAGAACTAATATTTTAGATATTACTAATATTTAGATATTACTAATATTTCCTTGAGGAGGAAAGTCATAGACAAGGGTGAACAGATTTGCTCCTTTTTTATGGAAAGGCCTCTCTCGAAATCTGATCAATTAAACTAACTCTCTCTCTCCCTCTCTCTCATGCCGATTGTCTGAAGCCTGGGAAGATGGCTTCTCTTACAGTGAGAATCACTGCACTATGTGTGTTTGCCTCCATGGTCATGTCTCCCCTGGCTTCTCTGCTTTTCATTACACTTTTTGGTAGAAATTTCCATAGTTTCTCTCCAACGTTTATCCTTGCTCAGTCTCTCTTATTTCATAATACTTAATTGTCTTTATTTTTTTCTTTTGTCCCTCAAAAAGCTGAAAAGACTGTTTTCACCTTGGAAAATAAAATACTTTGGAGTCACTTCATTGGCACATCAGAAATTATCACCAACCCTCACAGTCACCCATATTTTTGACCTGTGAATTCCCTTCACACAAGAACATCCAGTATCACCTCACACTTCCATCAACCTCAAAAACTTTTCCTCCCAAGATTCTACCCTGTTTGCCTTCTCATTTCAAAATTTATCCAAGAGATTTTACAGATTAATGTTTGACAAAGAAACACTGAAATTTTCCCCTAAATTAGAAGATTTTCCCCTAAGGTTTAAAACTTAATACTCAATTTCCTCATCTTTAGAAAGACAAACAGCCCTAAAATTGTGTGAAACTACTTTCTTTAAGTCCACGTGCCTCTCTTGAGTAAAACCCAAATCTCAGGAAGACTTTCTTAGATCAGGTCCTAGTCACTTACCCCAGGCCTCAAGAGATTCTAGAGAACTACTATCCTTCTGTTAGGAAGCAAAAGAAAGTCTCCTGCCCAGGAGACCCTTTTTAAGAGGAGCCTCTCCACTTTGATCATAAATTAGAAACATTCAGCACTCCTGATGGGTCCCAAACTTTATCCTCAAGTGAGAATCTCTGGAAAACTACATTTACCAGGATAGTCAAAACCGTCTTAAGGCAGTTCTAATCTGTAGCCTGGGTGTGACTCACAGTTACTAAAGTCTCCACCTGCCCAGAGCATAGTGAGGTGGAGATGGATAGAGAGAGGCCCCTGCACTCAGGTACAGCTCATGGCAAAGTGCACACTGATCCTCTAAGGCAGTAGATCTTAACCCAGCCTACATGTTAGAATCACCAAAGGAGTTTTTCAAAACACAAATGCCTGGGACCCAACCCAAAATAATTAAATCTGAATCACTGGGGTTGGCCTTTGAAATGCCTTCCAGCTGATTCCTTTGTAGAATCAGAGCTAGGAAGCTGTTTTGCAGCTGAATTCACTTGTAGGCAGGATCCGTGATTTTACTTAGTTTATAAACTAGTGGGAGAGGTACACTTTACTAGAAGTTATATTGACCTGCACAAAGTGTAGTCAAGGTTGAGGACAGAATAATAGGGAGACACCTTTTGGGATGTTGCTGTTTGGGAAAGCTTCTATGAATTGGGTGACTACCAGAGACCAGGTGAGGAATATGAGCCAGCTTGATGAGAGTGCTAGTGGGGAATGGGGCAAGAGCAGTCACATCCATTACCTTAAATAGTGGCTGGACCTCCTATCACTTTTAAAAACTGTAGAAGCACAGACGGGTGAGCAAATTTCAACACTCTGGGACCTCCTGAGTCTTCTGAACTTCAGCAGGACAGAGAAAGCACCAGTTCTCTGCAGGCCCTTTGGCTACAGAGAAAACTCAAGAATAAAAATGGAGGTAAGTTGAGAGGGAGCCTGCTTTCTGGGTGTTCAAGGGAGGAAAACTAGGTTGTCTTTATTTTATTTCATAAACCTTATTTTAGCCATTAAAATTCATGCCCTGCAAACTTCTCTGTTCTTGATAAATATGAACTATTTCCACCCTCATAGCAAACCTGACAGAAAGTGTTATTACTATACTCATTTTACAGAGAAGGAAACTGAGGCATAGCATGACAATTACCTTGAACAGGGATCCACAAGTGTCATTTCAGAGCTGGAAATCGAAACCCGGCACAGTGGCTCCTGAGATGGTGATCTTCACTGCTGTCCTATGCCACTTCTCAACACATTCCTGATTTTAAGGAAATTATATGTCCACTTTGATATTTAGATTGTGTCTTCCTATTATCTTCTTATACTATTTCCTTTCATGTTTGACCATAGATAGTCTGCCTCTCAGGCCTGTTTTAAAGTCTTTCTATATTAATTCTACCCTCCTCTCAGGGGCAGGGGTGGGGGTGTCTATTGGTTCATTTCCCTGCTAGTGGTGAATTGTATTTCTTTTCCACTGCATACCTGGTAACTAGGTAGGAGACCAGCATTGTGCATTTTAAATTGTTAATTACTGAGCATTTTGTGTTACTTTAAATAAAATTGGGCTTTGTTCTTCGATGTCATTACTTGGAATATTGATGCTTTGGAAGATTATTTTGGATATGTGTTAGTTATGACTCGAATAGGCTTCAGTATGTATATAAGTTGGCCCCACTACTGAGGCAATACCTTGTGAGGGCTCTATCTCAATCCCCTTGCACTTGGGGTCTTTGCACTCTAGCTGCCTGGGACACAGATTCTTCCTGGCCTTGAGTGACCCCAAGGAAATTTATATTCTGAGTATTTGAATATCTGTGTCAAGGTGTTTTTGTCTGTGTGATAGTTGATTTTGAAGACAAATTTTCACCTGAAATAATTTCTCATCTTACAAATTCTTATGTTTCCTTCATATGGATGTTGTCTGCCATTTTCTGTTTATTTAAAAATATCCTAATTTCAGGGCAACTGCATGGCTTGGTAGGTTAAGCATCTGACTCCTGATGTCAGCTCAGGTCATGATCTTGAGGTTCCTGGGTTTGAGCCCTGCATCAGGCTGTCTGCTGGCAGTGTGGAGCTTGCTTGGGATTCTGTCTCCCTCTCTTTGTCCCTTCTCCACTTGCTCTCTTCCACTTTCTCAAATTAAAATGAACTTAATTTTTAAAAATTTTTTTAATGTTTTACTTATTTCTGAGACAGACAGAGAGAGAGAGAGAGCAAGAGCATGAGACAGCGTGAGGAGGGGAGGATCAGAGAGAGAGGGAGACACAGAATCTGAAGCGGGCTCCAGGCTCTGAGCTGTCAGCAAAGAGCCTGATGCAGGGCTCGAACTCATGAACCCTGAGATCATGACCTGAGCCAAAGTCGGACGCTTAACCGACTGAGCCACCGAGGCACCCCTCAAATTAAAATAAACTTTAAAAAATATATATCCTATTTTCCTTCTGTACAGCCCTTCCACCAATACATAAGTTACCACAGATGAACAAAACTGTACTTTATTAATACCAATAGAAGGCTTTCTTGTACTAAAATGCTCAGTAATCAATCCAAACCCCTCACTCCTATAATTTGAGGAAAGAAGATATTTCTTTTTGTTTCTTTCAAGGGAAATTCTTAAATCTTGAAAATTTGCCCAATTTTCTTAACCAATATGCTAAATGAGCTCTCACATTTGGTAAATAGAAATGTGATGTACATTAAAGATAACCGTTTCTTAGACTGTCTTCATAGAGATGTAAAACCAAGATTTTGTATGGCTAATTAATGTTTTCTTAACAGTTAAACTATTCTGACGTTTGTTAAAATAGTACAGAAGATTTTATTCAAGATTGTTGCAATAGGAGTAGAAAGACTGAACTCCAAATAAAACAAGTAAAAGTAGAAGGTGAGGATATCAAGAATAGGGGATAAGGAACTTGACAGTATATTAAGGGTAGGTAATTCTCATTAAACTGACTCAGCAGGATTCCTGGTAAAGGCAAGCCAAAGTCAAGGCTCCTTTGAGAAAAGAGCTCAAAGAAATCTAAGTAAAATTTGGTTAAGTAGACAAACAAGTAGAAAGATATGGATTCTAAGAATTTGTTCAAATGTCCATACAACACAAAACCATTTATAGACTCAGTGTAATCTCTTTTAAAATTCCAATGACATTTTTTTTTGTAGAAGTAGAAAAACAATCCTAAATTTTGCATGGAACCACAAGAGACCCCAAATAGCCAAAACAATATAGAGAGAAGATCAAAGCTAGAGGAATACACTTCTTTATTTCAAACTATACTACAAGGCTGTGGTAAACAAAACAGTATGTTATTGACATAAAAATAGATACATAGATCAGTGGAATAGAATTGAAAGCCTTGAAATAAACCCTTGCATAGGTGATCAAATAATATTTGACAAGGGAGTCAAGAATATTCAATGAAGAAAAGATAGTGATTTCAATAAGTGCTGTTGGGAAAATTGGATAACCACATGCGGAAGAATAAAATGGACCATTATCTTATAACAGTCACAAAATTTAACTCAAGATGGATTGAAGACCTAAAAAAATGAAAACTGAAACTGTAAATCTTCTAGAGGACCTAGGAAAAGGTTCTTGACCTTGGTCTTGGCAATGATTTATTATAATCCCAAAAGCAAAATAAATAAGTGGAATTACATAAAATCAAAAAGCTTCTGCACAACGAAGGAAGTTATCTACAAAATGAAAAGGCAACCTACAAAGTTCCGAATCCTATATCTGATAAGGGGCTAATATACCAAATAAATAAAGAAGTCCTATAATTAAACAGAAAAGAAAATACAATTTAAAAATGGGCAGAGAAATTCAATAGACATTTTCCCAAAGACCTGCTAAAGGACAACAGGTACACGTAAAGGCGCAACACTACTAATCATCAGAAAAATGCAAATCGAAACCACACTGAGATATCCTCTCATATCTGTTAGAATTGTTTTATCAAAAAGACAAGAGAAAGCAAGTGTTGGCTAGAATGTGGAAGAAAGAGAACCCTTGTGCACTGTTTATGGGAATATAAATTAGTGTGGAGTTTTCTAAAAAAATTAGAAATACTAAATGATTTGGCAATCCTACTTCTCAATACATATCCAAAGTAAGTGAAAACAGGTTATTGAAGAGATACCTGCCCTCCCATGGTCCTTGCAGTATTATTCATAAGAGCCAAGATATGAAAATAACCTGAATGTCCAAACAGGTGAATGGACGGAGATTTGGGGAATGGGTGTGAATATGTGTACATATAACATTCCGTTGTATATACCCATTATATACAACGGAATGTTATTCAGTCATGAGAAAAAAGGAAACCCTATCATTTGTAACAACATGGTGAAACTTGAGGGCATGATGCTAAGCAAAATGTCAGAGAAAGACAAAAACAGTATGATATCACTTACACATGAAATGTTAAAAAGCTAAACCCCTCTTGTCCAATGCCACCAACATGGTGTTTAGGTGTTTTTATAGAGGCTGGCCAGATGGCCTACATCTCCTTTGGCCTTCGTGCCGGGAAGATGGTCCAGATTGTAGATGTTATTGACCAGAACAAGGCTTTGGTTGATGGACCTTGCGTTCAGGTAAGGAGACATACTATGCCTTTCAAATGTATGCAGCTCACTGACTTCATCCTCAAGTTCCCACAGAGTGTACACCCGAGGTATGTCAGACAAGCCTGGCAGAAGGCAGACACCGGTAGGAAATGGGCAGCCATAGGGTGGGTCAAGAAGATTAAAGCCAGAGAAAGGAAAGCCAAGATCACAGATTTTGATCACTATAAAGTCATGAAGGCAAACAAATAGAGGAATAGAATAATCAGTCTTGAAGTTATAAAACTACCAAAAGCAGCTGTCCTGGAAGCTTCTCCCAGAAATATACCCACTGCTAAGGGTTCAGCTGGAGGAGCTGATGCAAAGTTTCCAGGAAAAGTGCTTGCTGCTGCAGGCAAAAAGGCTACAGCCCAGAAGATTCCTGCCCCAAAAGCTGCGGGCCAGAAGGCAGTGTCTCTCAACCCTCAGAAGGGTCAGAAATCTCCAGCCCAGAAAGCTCCTGCTCCAAGGCACCTGGCAAGAAAGCATAAAAGCATAAGAGGCTAGTATAAGTAAGTAATATAGGCTCTTTTTGACACATGCACGCACACAGAAGCCAAACTCCTAAAATGGTATAAATTTATGGTTGTAAAAGAAATACGTTTGGGGGAATCTATCGTCCAGCATGATGACTATAGTTAATAGTACTGTATTATATACTTGAAATGTGCTGAGAAAATAGATTATAAATGGTTGGCAACAAAAAGAAATAGTAGTTACTTGACTTGATGGAGGTGTTAGCTAACACTATGATGATAATCATTTTGTAGTATGTGTATGAAATGAACATGTACACTTAAAAAAACTTTTTTAAACTTTATTCATTTTTGAGAGACAGAGGGAGACAGAGCACGAATGGGAGAGGGCAGAGATGGGGAGACACAGAATCTGAGGCCGGATCCAGGCTTTGAGCTGTCAGCATAGAGCCTGACGTGGGGCTCAAACCCATGAACCTGTGAGGTCATGTCTGAGCTGAAGTTGGACGTTTAACCAACTGAGCCACCTAGGCGGCCCTCAACATGTACACTTTATTTATTTATTTTTTTTAATGTTTTATTTATTTCTAGGAGAGAGAGAGAGACAGCGTGAGCAGGGGAGGGTCAGAGAGAGAGGGAGTCACAGACTGAAACAGGCTCCAGGCTCTGAGCTGGCAGTCAGCACAGAGCCCGACGCGGGGCTCGAACCCACGAACCGCAAGATCATGACCTAAGCGAAAGTCGGACGCTTACCCGACTAAGCCACCCAGGCGCACCTCAACATGTACACTTTAAACTTATACAATATTATATGTCAATTATATCTCAAAGCTAAAAAACACATGTTTGATGGAGGTAGTCTGTCAAATCATTCAAAAAAACTTGATTTCTAGGACACCCGGGTGGCTCAGTCTGTTGAGCGTCTGACTTCGGCTCAGGTCATGATCTCATGGTTCATGGGTTTGAGCCCCAAGTCGGGTTCTGTGCTGACAGCTAGCTCAGAGCCTGGAGCCTGCTTCAGATTCTGTGTCTCCCTCTCTCTCTGACCCTCCCCTGCTCACGCTGTCTCTCTCTCTCTCTCTCTCTCAGAAATAAATAAAACATTAGAAACTTTTTTAAAAACTTAATTTCTATTCTTAAAGACAATGTCACTTTTTCATTCACAGTAGACAAATTGAGTGCAGAAAGAAGATGGTGTAGGTAAATGAGATCTTAATGAATGCATATTAAAAGTAAAAATAGAAAATTATAATAATCAAGATGAAAAATTGAACTCCTCTAAAAGGTTTAGATAGTAAAAGAATCAGTTTATTATTAAAAGAGTTTAATTTCTCTTAAAATTATCATCAAATTATAACAGCATTGCTATTTGTTGACATTTTCTTATGTCAGATTTTCATTTTTCTATGAAACGTTAATTTTGTTAGAAGAGCCAGTGCACATAATTGGCATTTTACTTTAATAAATTCAAATATAGGTCTTTAGAAATTTTTATTGACAAATCAATGAATCTGTAGAAAAAAATTACTTCCATCTACCAAAAAATTGTCTATTTGTAGGTTAACAAAGGGAATACAACTATTTCAAATATTAAAAGTTATAGTTATGTATTTACTCAGAAAGAGAACACAGGTGTAAAGTATTTTATGTGACTGAAAAATGTTATAATATGCTATCTTTCCCCATAAATTTGTACATTTCGCTGAATTTGACTAAAATTTTGGCAAATAGTTATTAGCAGTATTTTCTGAAGTTATAGATGCTTTTTTAAATTTATTATTTGTAGTTTAAAAATTATTATGTGTCTTTATTTTTCCTACGTATACCACTAAAAGTGTGCCTTTTTGATATAGTTTCATAAAACAAGTGTTTTAGATTTGTTATTCATCCATACAGGATATATTTTGTCTTTGCTTTACACTCCTATTTTACTATAGATTTCTTTTAATCTCTTTGGATTTATTTTGTTTTTCAAACTTCAGATGGATACTATGCATTAGATTTTAGCCTTGCCTCTTTCTCTAAATATATACTGTAAAATAATTTTCTCTAAATATAACTTTTTTGAAACTATCTAGGGATGTAAATTTCCACTGAAGCACCATTTCAGTTGAAACTCATGTCTTGATATAGGTTTTTCATTATCCTTTAGTTCTAAGTGCTTTTAAATTTCTATTATGATTTTTTAAACTGCAAATTATATAGCAATGTAATTTTGAATTTTTAATACTTAAAGGGTTTTTCTTAGCTATTTTTAAAAATGACCATATTTCTTAATTGCACTGTCAAAAAACCATAATGAGTGATACCTTCACATTCTAATATGTTGAGGCTAACTTTCAGACTACATTTTTAAATGGTACATGTGTGCATAAGAATGTGTATTTCCTAACTTTGACATGTGGAATTCAATGCTGTACTAAGTAAAACCTGTTCAGATCTTATATATTCTTATATAGGTGGAAATCAAGTGCATGTCTATACCCCAACAAACATAGTCAATGTAAATGTAATTTAAAACATAATATTTAAAATAGTGTTAGAACACAGTAGATACCTAGAATTTTTTTGTAAATGTGTTTTTCTTTTTTTATAATTTTGAACTATTGGATTATAATAAACATATAGAAATGTGCACCTATCATAAGTAAACAGTTCAAATGTTGAACATTCCTTAGAACACAGATTGAGAAACAAAGTCAGTTACCTTGATTTCTCTTGAACCCGTTCCAGTCACTAACCTCCACCAAGTAAAATGAGTCACCTGAATTTTAAATGGCATGTACAAGTGTGATCTATTTTTTCATCATTTGAATGATATTCTACAGTCATATTTTGTCAAGCTGTTGTCACTCTACATTATTTGCAAGATTCACCCATATTGTGGCTTGTAATTACGGAATGTCCTTTCTCATTAGTGTATGTCATAGTGAGAATACATTTATCAGTTCTACTGTTGATGGATGATAGTATATCTTCAGATTTTAGCTGTTACAAACAGTGATGCTATAAATGTTCTAGTACATGTCCTGGCATTTTTGCTGAATATATACTTAGCAGTAAAATTGTTGTCAGTTTTCCAAAGTGTTTGTGGATGTCTACACTCCCACCAGAACCTATGAGAGTTCTTATTTCTCCATATCCTTACCAGTGCTTGGTATTGTTTACTCCAGGATGCTAATGATATTCTCTCTGGTCCTATTGTTTTTCCTTTCCTGTTCCTGTTGGAGTCTACTGAGTATGTTCGCATGCGTGTGTGTGTTTGTGCGCATGTGCTTTGGCGAGATGGGTGTGTGGAATGAGGTGGGTGTCAAGATTTTTTTCCCATATGGATCTCCAACTGAAACATTTATTGAAAAGCCAATTCTTGGGGCACCTGTGTGGATTAGTCTACTAAGCGTCAAACTTCCACTCAGGTCCCAGTCTCAGGATTTTGGGTTCGAGCCCTTCATCAGGTTCTGTGCTAACAGCTCAGAGACTGGAGCCTGCTTCAGATTCAGTGTCTCCTTCCCTCTGCCCTTCCCCTGCTTATGCTCTGTCTCTCTCTCAAAAATAAGCATTAAAAATTTTTTTAAATAAAGAAAAGCCAGTTCTTTCCAAACCATTATGCAATATCACCCTAGTCACAAATAGAGTGACAAGTTTGTGTGAGTCTATTTCTATAAGGTCTATTTATATTTCTGACTATTCATGTTACAAAACCATACTGTCTCAATTACTATAGTTTTAGAATAGGTTTCCTATATTTTAAAGTAAATTTTTCATCTTTTACTTATCTCTAAAATTGTGGCTATTTTCCTTCTATGTTTCCATTAAGAATTGTAGAATCAGTTTGTCAACAAACACACACATACATACACATGCTCACACAGAAAACACACTTTAGGCTAAGATTTATATTGTGATTGGAATGACTCTACAGATTATTCTAAGGAGAACTGACATGTTTACTAGTTTGAATATTCCAATTCATGAACATGGCTTATTCCTCCATTTATTAGGATAGTCATTAACTTGCCTCCATAACATTTATAGTTGTCCCTGTAGAGGCTTTTTTCCATGATTTTCTATAGATTCATTCCTACATATTGTTGGTTTTTGATATTGCAATGATGGCTTACTTGTGCTTATTATTCAAAATAAAAAGAAATATTTTGGGAGGCACCTGGGTGGCTCAGTCAGTCAAGCTTCCAACTTTGGCTCAGGTCATGATCTCACAGTCCACGTGTACGAGCCCCATGTCAGGCTCTGTGCTGATAGCTCTGTGCTGGCAACTTGGGGCCTGGAGCCTGCTTTGGGCTCTGTCTCTCTCTCTCTCTGCCTCCACCCTCCCCCCACTCATACTCCATCTCTGTCTCTGTTTCTCTCTCAAAAAAAAAATAAACATTAAGAAAAAATATTTTTAATATTTTTATTTTATTTCTAGGAGAGAGAGAGAGAGAGACAGCGTGAGCAGGGGAGGGTCAGAGAGAGAGGGAGATACAGACTTTGAAATAGGCTCCAGGCTCTGAGCTGGCAGTCAGCACAGAGCCCAACGCGGGGCTCGAACCCACGAACCGCGAGATCATGACCTAAGCGAAAGTCGGACGCTTAACCGACTAAGCCACCCAGGCACCCCAAGAAAAATTTTTAAAGAAATATTTTTAGTCACTATGTCATGAAGGAAAGATAATGATTAATATAATTCTGTGAAAATAAGTTTTAAAATGTCACCATATAAATAAAATGAATTCTCCCATATACCACACTACACGAATATTTCAGTGGCTTAGAATCAGACCTTCAATTATATCTTTAAATGCAAAAATTTTTAGAAAATAAGATTTTAATGTGACTAGAAAAAAATCGTCTTTTCCAAGTGTCTCTTCTTCAATATCCCTCTCAATTTGCTATTGTAAAGCTTTTGCTAGAATAGCTCCAAAATCAGAAAATTTATTTTCTCTTGAGACAACTCCTTCAAATATTAAAGACTCCTTCAAATTGATTCAAAAATATCTCTCCATATAATTTGCACTCTTTGGTTCTTGTTTTATCCAGTATTAATATAGAACTCTATCTTCTTCATTATGCTAACTCTTGAGATCATAAAAGTCAGTGTCTGTGTCCTTATTCTCCTCCCCTTCCTTTCTGCAGGCTAAGTGTTTTCCCCAATTCACAAAACATGGTTTCCAGCATTTTCACCACCTTGGTGGTCACTCTTCTCTGAATGCATCCAAGACTTTCATGCACTCTTCATACTGTTCAGGGTGTTGTCCATTACTTCAGGTGTGGTCTCAAAAACAAGGATACCTTTACACTTTGAGTTATGTTCCCTACTTCTATCAGTGCACTGATGTTGTGGTCTCATCAGAGAAGCTGCCTGGCTGAGTATTTAGAGGCCTTCCAAATTGACATTTACATTGATTTCATCATTTTCATACGTTCGTTTTACCTATGTGGGGACTTTGGTAGAAGAAGGGACTTCTACGTTGGGAATGTAATCACACTAAGCTTGAAAGGGAAGATTATCCACCCGTGAATTCTAGCTGGTCTTCTCTCTGTGAAGGAAAACCACCTCCTACAAAATAAAATTATGATTATAAAATTGATTTGTGAGCATAAGAATTAGGGCAAGGGGTTTTAGTTCAGCAGTGCAATATTTATGCCAGGGTTCTGATCGACACATCCCTCATCAGAATAGAGAGACATCTCCCACCAGAACCACACAGGGTGAATCTTTTATCAATATGTTCTCTCCCCACAACAGGGCTGGAGGGAGAGACTACTGCCATTGATTGCTAAATGGTCTTTCTTTTCTATATTTTATGCTATATTTTATGATTAACATTAGCCCTTTGGATATCAATTGTCCTGGCATATATTAGGGGGCCACAGATATCTCTGATTAGACACCTCCTTGACTGCATAGCTTTACAATGAAGGTAAGAGATCTGATCTGCCCAACCTCCCACTTGTTTTCTATTTTCTCTAAGGCATATTCAAGTACAGTTAAAAGCACATGGCTTCCTCAAAAGATTATGAAGAATGAGGGAATGATAGAGGTCAGAAAATCAGTTTTAAAATCCTCATACTTACCATAAACATCCAAAGAGAAATTCCTTTGAATATCTTTACCTCTGTGTAAGGTAGTATCTCTATTTCTGGAGTTCCTTCAGATTCTCAGAAGAACTTAACAATATGCCTTGACCTTACATATTGGCTAAAATGTAACTTTGGTGTCTCAGGCAATAGTTATCTGTATTCTGATGTCTTTACACAGTTCCTCAACAGAGCTATATAAGTAAATGCAGAGGGGGTAATCTTTTTTTTATACAGGCACTTAGAAGATATGAATACAAATTGAGGAGGAAGGTGAAGATGAGAAGCAATGCCATAAGGAAAATGTGTTTCTTTGTAAAAGTTAATTGTAATGATAATTACTTTCTGCTTTGGAAGCACATAGATATGTTGGCTCTTACAATGGAATTTGTTCAAAGAAATAAAATAGATTGGGCTATTCAACAGTGACTGAATTGTTCATTATGTTAAGAATGGAAAGCAATCTTGTAAAATGTCATCTTTTGCATTTATTTTAATTTTCTGAGAACATTTATGCCAACTAAATGTAAAATTTCCCCAATATCACTCCTACCTCATTAAAGGAGGAAAATAATATGGCTAAATGCCTTTGACAAATAGTTCTATTATTTAAATAATTATCACTGTTTTTGTCACCAGAGATACAGACAAGGAAAAAGCAGGTGAAGGCACAAAGGGGAAATTCAAGGTATTTGTCAATAATAGGAAGATGAGGACGGAGTCCAGTGAGAAATTCACTTTCTACGGCGCACAGCAGTCCCTGTAGAGTTCTACTCATCCTAGAAACAGTAGACTTATGAAGCATTAACTTATACCCCTTAGTTACACATGCACTCCCTCTCACACATGCTCATAAAAATGACTAAAACAATGGCAAAGAATAAACCATTTTCTGTTTTGGAGGTACCAGCCCCACAAATCTGCAAATCGGTATTTCTGGTCATCTGTTTCTAGTAGTTTCTTTAGACCTACCTTGAATGTTAGGTAGTGCCTATGTTATTGGATTATTTCTGCTTATGCCTTCCTTCCCAATTTGGGCCTCTGAAGATTAGCCTCTTTGGGATTGTGTTATCTCCAGCTTTGTGCTTTCTCAAGATTGCAGTGGGTACTCAAGTTCTTTGAGGTTCCATATGCATTTTAGGAATGTTTATTCTAGTTCTGTGAAAAATGCTACTGATATTTTTTAAATGCTGTTGTTATTTTGATAAGAATTGCATTGAATTTATAGATTGCTTTGGGTAGTATGGACATTTGAACAATATTCTAATTCATAAGCATCAAATCTTTCCATTTCTTTATGTTGTCTTCAATTTATTTTATCAGTGTTTTATAGTGTTTGGAGTATAGGTCTTTCACCTCCTTGGTTAAATTTTTTCTGGGTATTTTTTCCTTTTTCATGCAATTGTAAAGGGAATTGTTTCCTTAGTTTTTCTTTTTTTTGCTACTTCATCATTAGTGTATTGAAGTGCAGCTGATTTCTGGGTATTAATTATGTATCCTGCAACTTTACTAAATTTATTTATTATTTATAAGAGTTTTTAGTGAAGTTCTTAGGGTTTTCTATGTATAAAATTATGTCTTCTGCAGATAGTGAAACTTGGCCTTCTTGCTTACCAACTTGGATGCCTTTTATTTCTTGTCTGATAGCTGTGGCTAGGACTTCAGTACTGTGTTGAAAAAAGTGGAAAGAGTGGATATCTTTGTTTTATTCCCGACCTTAGAGGAAAAACTTTCAGTTTTTCACCATTGAGTATATTAGCTGTGGGCCTCTTATGTACAGCTTTTATTATGTTGAGGATTTTTCCCTCTAAGTCAACTTTATGGAGACTGTTTATCATGAACAGATACTGTATTTTGTCAAATGATTGTTCTGCATTTTTTGAGATGATCATATGATTTTTATCCTTTTTGTTGTTGTTGATGTCATATATAATGTGATTGATTTGTAAAAATATGGTAGAGAAAGACAGGATAAAAAAGGCAGGAAGGGAAAGGTTAGAACCTGAGGGAAAAACATGTATTTTGGAAGAATGCTGGGAGCATCTGACCACAGCAAACCCCTTCAGGCATAAGATTCTTCTTAAGAATATAACAGGCACTGCCTACTCCCCATCACATTCCCTTCAGGAATTTGAAAAAGACCTAACTGAAAAAAAGTAGTTAATAAAAGGTACTAAAAATAAGTACCATAAAACATATGACCACAAGGAATGGTATGGCTATAGACCACCCCTTATACAATGGAATCAAGCCAATCAGGAACAGACACCCAGTACCTAGAGTTATCAAGCCAATAAAGGTAGGACCTGAGAAGGAAACAGGGGTCAGGGAAGTCAGGGCTGACCAAAACCTTATAAAACAAAGGACCCTTCGAATGTCTCCTCTCTGTAAACAGAGTTTTCATACTCTTCTTACTTTCTAATCTTATACTCCAATAAACTTTTGCCTGCTGCTGATTTAGTGTCCACCTCTTCATTCTTCAAAGTGGTGAGACAACAAACAACAGGTATTGAGGTAAAATATCCTGCAACAAAAATTAAAGCATCCTTACATCCCCAGAATAAATCCCACTTGATTGTGGTGAATGCTCCTTTTAATGTATTGTTGAATGTAGTTTGCTAATATTTTGTTCGGGAATTTTACATCTTGTTCATCAAGAATGTTGTCTGTCACATGAAACGATGCTCAGCATCCCTCCTCATCAGGGAAATACGAATCAAAACCACACTGAGATACCACCTCACGCCAGTCAGAGTGGCTAAAATGAGCAAATCAGAGAACTCTAGATGCTGGCGAGGATGTGGAGAAACGGGCACCCTCCTACACTGTTGGTGGGAATGTAAACTGGTACAGCCCCTCTGGAAAACAGTGTGGAGGTTCCTCAGGAAACTAACACTAGAACTCCCCTATGACCCAGCAATAGCACTGCTAGGAATTTACCCAAGGGATACAGAAATGCTGAGGCATAGGAGCACATGTACCCCAATGTTCATAGCAGCACTCTCCACAATAGCTTGGAGATAACAATAGCCACAATAACATGGAAAGAGCCTAAGTGTCCATCAACGGATGAATGGATCAAGAAGATGTGGTTTATCTATACCGTGGAATACTACATGGCAATGAGAAACAATGAAATCTGGCCATGTGTAGCAACATGGATGGACCTTGAGGGTGTTATGTTGAGCGAAATAAGTCAGGCAGAGAAGGACACATATCCTATGTTTGCACGTATAGGAGGATTAGGAGGAACTTGACGGAGGAACAACGGGGAGAAGAAGGGCGGAAATGGTGGGGGAAAGGGAGAGAGGCAAACCATGAGAGACTTTTGAATGCTGACAAAAACTGAGGACTGATGGATGTGGGGGGGAGGGGGGGAGGGGCATGGAGGAGGACACTTGTGGGGATGAGCACTGAGTGTTATGTGGAAACTAATTTGACAATAAACTATTTGTAAAAAAATAAAAAATAAAAAAAAAAGAATGTTGTCTGTAGTTTTCTCTTTTTATGTAGTGTTTTTGTCTGGTTTTGGTAACAGGGCAATGCTGGCTGGTCTAATGTATCAATCAAAGACATTGTTTCTTCATTGATTTTTTGCCTAGATGATTTATCCATTGATGTAAGTGGGGTGTTAGCACTTACTAACATAACAATAGTTAGCACTATTATTGTATTGGTCAATTTCACCTTTTATATCTATTAATATTTGCTTTATATATTTAGGTGTGCCAATGATAAGTGCAAATATAATTGTTACATCCTCTTGTTGAAGTGAACCTTTAATCACTGTGTAATGTCTTTCTTGTCTCTTCTTACAGTCTTATATCTGATGAATATAAAAATGCTATTCTGTTTTGTCTTATTTTGTTTTTGTTATTTGTTTTTTGTGGGTTTTTTTCCATTTGCATGGAATATCTTTTTCTATGTTTTCACTTTAAGTCTGTATGTGTCTTTAGGTCTGAAGCATGTCTCTTGTAGGGATCATATAATAGGTCTTATTCTTTCATCCATTTCACCACCCTATGTCTTTTGACTGGAGCATTTAGACCATGTACATTTAAAGTAATTATTGATGGGTAATATACTTAATCATTTTGTGGTGGTTGCTCTTTCTGTTTGTTTCAAGTTTTTTTAAATTCTACTTACATATAGTATAACATTAGTTTCAGGAGTAGAATTTACTGATTCATCACTTACATATAACACCCAGTGCTCATCACAAGTGCACTCCTTAATCCTCATCAACCATTTAACCCATTTCTCTGCCCACCTCCCTTCCAGCAACCCTCAGTTTGTTCTCTATAGCTAAGAATCTGTTCCTTGGTTTGCCTCTCTCTCTCTCTCTTTCCTTATGTTTATCTGTTTCCTTTCTTAAATTCTGTATATGAATGAAATTACATGGTATTTCTTTTTCTGACTAATTTTGCTTAGAATAATACAATAATTCTATCCATGTCATTGTAAATGGCAAGATTTCATTCTTTTTGATGCTGAGCAATATTCCATTGTGTGTATATACCACCTCTTCTTTATCCATTCATTAGTCAATGGATATTTGGATTCTTTCCATAACTTGGCTATTGTTGATAGCACTGGCATAAATATTGGGTTTCATGTGTCCTTTCAAATCAATATATTTGTATCCTTTGGGTAAATACCTAGTAGTGTAATTGCTACAACATAGGATAGTTCTATTTTAACTTTTTTTTAAATTTATTTTTGAGAGAAAGAGAGAGCACTCATGAGCTGGGGAGGGGCAGAGAAATAGGGAGACACAGAATGTGAAGCAGATTCCAGGCTCTGAGCTGTCAGCACAGATCCCAATGAGAGGCTCAAACCCATGAACCATGGGATCATTACCTGAGATAAAATCAGACACTTAACTAACTGAGCCACCCAGGTGCCCTACTTTTAGCTTTCTGAGGAACCTCCATACTGCTTTCAAGGGTGGCTTCACCAGTTTGCATTTCAACCAACAGTGCAAGATGGTTCCCCTTTCTCTGCATCCTCACCAACATCTGTTGTTTCCTGAATTGCTCATTTTAGACATTCTGACAGGTGTGAGGTGTTATATCATTGTGGTTTGGAGTTGTATTGCCCTGATGATGAGTGATGTTGAGCATTTTCTCATGTTTCTCTTAGCCATATGGATGTCTTTGGAAAAATGTCTGTTCATGTCCTCTGCCCATTTTTAACCTGATTATTTGTTTTGGGTGTTACGTTTGGTAATTTTTTAATAGGTTTTGGATACTAATATTTTATAATATATGTCATTTGCAAATATCTTCTCTCATTCCAAAGTTGCCTTTAGCTTTGTTGATTATTTACTTTGCTGTGCAAAAGCTTTTATCTTAATGAAGTCCCAATAGTTCATTTTTGTTTTTCTTTTCCTTGCCTTCAGAGATGTATCTAGTAAGAGGTTTCTACTCCAGATGTCAAAGAGGTTACTGAATGTGTTCTCCTCTAGTATTTTGAAGGTTTCCTATCTTACATTTAAGTCTTTAATCCATTTTGAATTTAGTTTTGTATATGGTATAGGAAAGTGGTCCACTTTCATTCTTTTGTATATCCAGTTTTCTCAAAACCATTTGTAAAAGAGACTAGTTTTCCATTGGATATTCTTTCCTGCTTTGTTGAAAATTAGTTGACTATATAATTGTGGGTCAATTTCTGGATTTTATATTATGTTCCATTGGTCTATGTGCCTGTTTTGTTTTTGTTTTTTTTTTTAATCAGTTCCATATTCTCTCAGTCACTACAGTTTTGTAATATAACTTGAAGTCTGGAATTGTGATGCCTCCAGCTTTGTTTTTCAAAATTTCTTTGGCTACAAGTGTCTTTAATGTTTCCATACAAATTTTAGGATTGTTAGTTCTAACTGTGGAAAATGCTGATGGTATTTTGATAGGGACTACACTAAAAGTATATATTGCTTTGAGTAGTATAGACATTTTAACAGCGTTCTTCTAATCCATGAGCATGGTAATTTTTTTCCCCCATTTCTTTGTGTCCTCTTACATTTCTTTCATAAGTGTTCTACAGTTTTTAGAGTACAGATCTTTTACCTCTTTGATTACATCTATTCCTAAGTATGTTATAGTTTTTTGGTGCAAGTGTAAATGGGATGGATTCTTTGATTTCTCTTTCTGCTGCTTTGTTATTGGTGGTATAGCATAGCCACAGATTTATGCATTTTGATTTTGTATCCTACAACTTTACTGAATTTGTGCATCAGCTCTAGCAATTTTTTGGTGGAGTCTTTCAGGATTTCCGCATATAGTATCATATCATCTGTGAAGAGTGAAAATTTGACTTCTTTCTTGTTAGTTTGGATGCCTTTTATTTCTTTTTGTTTTCTGATTGCTGAGGTTAAGACTTCCAGTAAGTATTATGTTAAATAATAGTGGAGAGAGTGGACATCCCTGTCTTGTTCCTGACCATAGAGGAAAAGCTCTCAGTTTTTCCCCATTGAGGATGATATTAGCTGTGGGTATATTAACAGAATCATTCACCACAATCAAGTAGGATTTATTCCTGGGCTGCAAGTGTTGTTCACTATTCACTAGTCAATCAACATTAATAAAAGAAGAGTAAGGACCATATGGTCCTCTCAATAGATGAAGAAAAAGCATTTGACAAAGTACAGCATCCAGTCTTGATAAAAACTAACAATGTAGGTATTGAGAGAACATGCCTCAGCATCATAAAGGTTATTGTTCTCCACTATTTTCTTCTCTTGTTCTCTTTATCTGTTTTTTTTTTTAATGTTTATTTATATTTGAGACAGAGAGAGGCAGCATGAGTGGTCAAGAGGCAAAGAAGGAGGGAGACAGAGAATTGAAGCAGGCTCCAGGCCCTGAGCTGTCAGCATAGGGCCTGATGTGGGGCTTGAACCCATGAATCATGAGATCATGACCTGAGCCAAAGTCAGATGCTTAATGGACTGAGCCACCCAGGTGCCCCTCTCTTTATTTGTGATTGATGACTTTATGTACTGTTATGCTTGACTTTCTTTCTATTTGCGTGTATGTATATTTATTATATGTATTGAGTTTATAGTTACCATGAAGTTTATATATAATATCCTAAGTTGTAGCAGTCTATAATAAGTTGATGGTCACTTAAGTTAGACACCTTCTAAAAGAACTTCTTTTTTTACTCCTTACCCTCCACATCTATATCAATATGATATCATAGTTTGCATTTTTTATTCATAATTGTCTTCTAATTATGTCCTTTTCTGCTTCAAGATTTCTTGTCAGCCCAGTATAGTGGTGATAAACTCTTTAACTTTTGTCTGAATTACTCTTTATCTTAAAAATGATAACTTTGCCAGGTAGAGTATTCTTAGTTATAGGTTTTCTCTTTTCAGCACTTTGAATATATCATGACACTCCCTTTTGACCTGTAAAGTTTCTGGTGAAAATTCAGCAGTTACCTTATGGGGTTTCTCTTGTATGTAACTTCTTGCTTCTCTCTCTTGATGCTTTTAAAATTCTTTCTTTTACTTTTGTCATTTTAATTATTATATCATGATGTAGGCTTTCTTGGGTTCATCTTGACTGGAAGTCTCTGCATTCTAAGCCTAGATATCTGTTTCCCTCTTCATGTTAGGAAAGTTTTCAACTTGTATGTTTTCAAATTAGTTTTCTGCCCCATTCTCTTTTTTCTCTTTCTGTGATCTTTACAATGCAAATGTTGGTATGTGTGATGTTGTCTAAGAAATCCTTTAACCTGTCCTAATAATTTTTCTGTTTAGCTTGGGTGCATTTCATTACTCTGTCTTGAAGATCACTGATCCATTCTTCTACATCTGTTAATCTGTTGATTCCCTCTAGTGTATTTTTAATTTCAGTTATTTATTCTTCTATGCTGATTAGTTTTTATTTATATTCTCTCTCTTTGTTGAAGTTCTCACTGAGTCCTTCTGTTCTTCCCTCCAGTCCAATGAGCATCTTTATCATCATTACTTTAAACTCCTTTTCAGCCATATTGCTCATCTCCAGTTTATTTAGTTCTTTTTCTGAGGTTTGGTCTTGTCTTTCACTTGAAGCATATTTCTGTTTCCTCATTTTGCTTAACTTTCTGTGTTTGTTTTTATAAATGAGGTGGAACAGCTATTTCTTTTAAATTTGAAGAAACGGTCTTGTGTATAGTCATCCCCTATGTATACTGTGTCCTTGGTGACTATTGCTGGCTGACTAGCTTTGGCTGGCATAGGCTAGGGGTCCCAGGTACTCTGTGCTGGTGCTGTCCTGGTAGATGACCAGAACCAAAACGGGCATGGGCTGGGATGGTCCTGGGACTTTCCACATACAGGGCTCCATAGCAGGATAGCTGAAACTGAAGTGAGTGCAAGATGGGGAATCTTGGGGGCTCTCTGCACAGAGGGCACCCTGGCAAGGCAGCTGGATCCAAAGTGGGGCACAGGTCTAGGGTGCCTTGTGCAGTGTGGGTACCTTGGCAGGACAGCTGCAGTTGAAGTGGGCATGGGCTTGGGCAGTCTCAGAAAATCTGCATGAGGACACTCTGGGAGGACAGCTGAAGCTGAATTGGGTGCAAACTAAGTTGTTTTAGGGCTCTCCATACAGAGAATGCCCTAGGAGGACAGCTAAAACTAAATTGGGTGCCTGACAGAATATCATAAGGTCTTCTGCACGAGGGTGCCCTGGTGGGTGGCTGGAGCTGAGGTGGAGTATGAGTTAGGGGAAGTCCCAGGGCACTCCATGCAGGGGCTGCCCTCTAGAGTGGCTGAAGCTGAAGCGGACATGAACCAGAACGTCCTGGAGCATTCTGTGATGGGGGCACCCTAGCAAGGTGTCTGAAGTGGAGCATCTGAAGTGGTGTGGGCCTGCAGTGTATTCTGGGATGCTTTGCATCTGTCACCTTAACATGATGGCTAGAGCTGTAGTGAATGCTGACCAGGGGACTCCTTGTATATACCACCATGGGGCCACCTTGGTGGGATGGCTGGGGCAGGTGTGGGCTAGGCACCCAGAGCTCACTGAGGTTTTAGACCAACTAGGATGCCCAGACTTTGTTCCCATCCACACTATTAAGGTGGAAAGTGAGCATAAACTATAGCCCTTGCCAGGCCCTCTGACCTAGAGAGGGTTTCAGCAGCTCACCACTGTTTGGCAAGGTTCTAGGGATGGTTGCTCTATAGTTTACTCACTGTTTTAAACTACTACATATTTTTCTGTGTCCAGGATCTCTAAGACTGATCTGGGTTAGGGACCTGGGGCTTACTGAGGCCACAGGCCAACTGTGGCATCCAGACCCGGCTCTTGTCTGTGCTGTCAAGGTGGAGGGAGATTGTAAACTGTGGTGTTCATCAGCCCCTCTGACTCACAGAGAATTCCAGAGTTGTTCTACTGTTTGGTAGAATTCTAAGACTGAGTCCATTATATTTAGCTGCTCTTTTAAACTATAGCTTTTAGTGCACATAGGTAGCTCAGTCAGTTCATGTCCAACTTTTGATTTCGGCTGAGGCCATGATCTCACAGTTTGTGGGTTCAAGCCCCACATCAGGCTCTGCACTGACAGCATATAGTCTTCTGGGGATTCTCTCCCTCTCTCTTTCTGCCCCTCCCCTGCTTGTGCTCTCTCTCTGTCGAAATAAATGATAAATACAATTTTAAAAAATTTAAACTGTAGCTTTTCTTCTGTGTCCCAGAACAGACAAATTTACTCACCATGCCTGAGTACTATCCCTTTCTGATTCCGTTCACAACAATGGAGGTGTGGATTCTCTATTATCATGTTTCTGTCTCTCTTGCTGTTTTCTATGTGGCCCATTTTTTTCTGTGCAGAAGCGGTTCAGACAACCTTCAGTTCAGCAGGAACTGCTCTATGTATACAGGTGTAGATATGGTATGTCTATGGAAGAAGTGAGTTCAGGGTCTTTTTATGTTGGCATCTTGGACCAGAACCTTGTTGGGTTGCTGTTGTTGTTTTTGTTTTTAGATTATACATATAAAATCATGTGGTATTTCTTTTTCTCTGTCTGACTAATTTTACTTAGTATAATGCCCTCAAGGTCCATCCATGTTGTTGCAAATGGCAAGAATTAATTTTTCATGACTGAATATTGTATAATATACACCATATCTTTCTGCATTCACTCATTGAGGGGCACTTAGGTTGTTTCCATATCTTGGCTTTTGTAAATATGCTACAATAAACATGGGGGTGCATATATAATTTCAAATTAGTGTTTTTGTTTTTATTGAGTAAATACCCAGAAGTAAAATTGCTGGATCATATGTTAGTTCTAGTTTTATTTTTTTTAGGAACTTCCATAATGTTTCCATAATGGCTGCGCCATTCTGATCAATTACGTACAGCATTCTCTTTTCTTCAGATTATATTTTTGATAATAGAGATTCTAACAGATGAGAGATTATACCTTTTTATGGTTTTGATTTGCATTTCCCTGGTGATTAATAGAAAATCAGTAAGGAAACATTGAACTAAAATTATATATTAGACCAGATGAAGTTAAGAGATATACACAGAACATTCCATTAAAAATCAACAGAATATGGTACTTAAGGGCACTATCCTCCACCACTCCAAGCAGTCAAAAATTTATATATAACTTTTTATTCTCCAAAAATTTAACTACAGAGAGCCTACTGTCAACTGGAAGCTTCACTGATAACAGTCTATTAACACTCATTTTTAGTGTCATATGTATTATATAATGTGTTATTAGAATAAAGTAAGCTAGAGAAAAGAAAATAATAAAATCATGAGGAAGATAAAATGTATTTATAGCACTGTACTATGTTTATCAGGAAAAAGATTTTTTTTTTAATTTTTTTAATACTTTATTTATTTCTAGGAGAGAGAGAGAGAGAGACAGCGTGAGCAGGGGAGGGTCAGAGAGAGAGGGAGTCAAAGACTCCGAAACAGGCTCCAGGCTCTGAGCTGGCAGTCAGCACAGAGCCTGACGCGGGGCTCGAACCCACGAACCGCGAGATCATGACCCAAGCGAAAGTCGGACGCCTAACCGACTAAGCCACCCAGGCGCCCCCCAGGAAAAAGATTTTTTACCTGTGTAACTGAAAGCCATGTTCAAGGGTGAATTATATATTTAGATATTCTTTTGCTGGGTGCATTAATATTTACAAATGTTATATCTTCTTGCTGCATTGACCCCGTTGTCATTGTCTAATGTCCTTTTCATCTCCTATTAGCTTTGTTTTAAAGACTATTTTGTGTGACATAAGTATAGCTACTCCAGCTTTCTTTTGGTTTTCCTTTGGAAGGGTTTTCCATCCCTTGACTTTTAGGTGACGATATGTATCTTAAGTTCTGAAGTGAGCCTCTTGTAGGCAGCATGAGTCTTCTTTTTTTTTATTTTTTTTAATCTGAATAGATTAAAAATCGTTCCTACTTCTGTATTTGAACTTTTATTCTGGGTTTGTAAACAATTAGCCCATTGCCTTTATATATTTATCTTTACCAGTAAGATTTATACTTCCAAATGTTTTCTTGCTACTAATTAGTGTTTTGTTTCTTTGTTTTTTTGTGTGGTTTTTTTGTTGTTGTTGTTTGGCTTTGAGTTTTTTTGTTTTTTTGTTTGTTTGATGTTTTTTAGCTTAACGAAATCCCTTTAACATTTCTTCTAAGGCTGGTTTGGTGAGAAATTCTTTTAGCTTTAGCTTATCTAGAAAACTCATTATTTCTCCCTCAATTCTGAAATATAATTTTGTTGGTAGAATATTTTTGGTTGAAAGTTGTTTTGGTTCAGCACTTTAAATATATATTGTGTCACTCCCTGTAGCCTGCAAAGTTTCTGCTGAAAAACATGCTGATGGTGTTAGAGGTGTTCCCTGTACATACGAAGTTTTTCTATTGCTACTTTTAAGATTCTTTCATTGTCTTTAACTCTTAATATTTTTATTGTAATGTGGGTCTTTTTGAGTTAATCTTATTTGGAACTCTCTGTGCTTCTTGTATCTGGCTATCTGTGTCTTTCCTCAGGTTAGAAAGGTTTTCAGCCATTGTTCCTTCATTTAAGTTTTCTGCCCCTTTCCTTTTTCTTTTCTCCCTTGGGATTTCTGTAATGTGTTAGTTCACTTTATATTGTCCTATATTATCACTTAAGCTGTCTTCACTGTTTTTTTTTTTTTTTACTTCTTTTTGTTGCTGTTAAAAGAAGGTGGAACTCACTCTTATTGGGTGAGCTTCACTTCCATCTCACATCAACTGATCCTTTTATTCTGCTTCATCTAGTCAGCCGTGGAAACCCAGTTGTGTATTTTTTTAATTTAGTTTTTGTATTCTTCAGCTCAGGGACTTAGGTTGGGCACTATCTTATATTTTCTCTCTTTGTTGAAGTTCTCAGTGTGTTTATCCGTTCTTTAAGCTTTGCCATTGAATTTTGTGAGCTTTACCAATACTTCGAACTCTTTTTGAGATAAATTATTTATCTCCATTTCTTTAAGTTTTTTTTATTTCTGATGTTTTCTCTTGTACTTTTGTTGGAATATATCGCTCTGGTCCTTCATTTTGCTTGATTCTGTGTGGGTTGCTTTTTTACTTAGTTGAGTGTAGTTGACATACAATGTTACATTAGTTTAAGGTGTACAACTTAGTGATTTGACAAGTTTATACATTATGCTATGATCACTACCAGTATAGTTGCCATCTGTCCCCTTGCGATGCTATTATAATATCATTGACTGTATTCCTTATGCTGNTGATTCTGTGTGGGTTGCTTTTTTACTTAGTTGAGTGTAGTTGACATACAATGTTACATTAGTTTAAGGTGTACAACTTAGTGATTTGACAAGTTTATACATTATGCTATGATCACTACCAGTATAGTTGCCATCTGTCCCCTTGCGATGCTATTATATCATTGACTGTATTCCTTATGCTTTGCCTTTTAATTTTGTGACTTATTTATTCCATAACTGGAAGTCTGTATCTCCATCTCTCCTTCACTCATTTGCTCATTCCTTAATCCTTCTCCTCTCTGGAAACGATCAATTCATTGTCTGTATTTGTTAGTCTGATTCTACTTTTTGCTTGTTCATTTGTTTATTTATATTCCACTTATGAGTGGAATTATGGTATCTGCCTTTCTCAGTCTGACTTTTTTCACTCAGCATGACACCATCTAGGTCTAGCTTAATGTTGCAAATGGCAATAGCTCATCTTCTTTATGGTGACATAATATTCCTGTGTGTGTGTGTGTGTGTGTGTGTGTGTGTGTGTGTGTGTACTACATTTTCCTTATCCATTTGCCTCTTGAGGGATACTTATGTTTCCTCCATTTTTGCATATTGTAAATAATGCTGCAATAAGCATAAGGGTGCATATATCTTTTTAAATTAGTATTGTCATTGTCTCTGGGTAAATACCCAATAATGGAATTATTGGATCATATGGTATATCTGTTTTTAACTTTTTGAGTAATGTCTACACTGTTTTACCCAGTGGGCTGTACCAGTTTACATTCCTACCAATAGGGGAATGTTCACAAGGGTTCTTTTTTCTTCATAGCCTCACCAACACTTGTTATTTCCTATCTTTTGAATACTAGCAATTTGGACTGTTGTAAGGTGCTATTTCATTGTGGTTTTGATTGTCATTTCCCTGATAATGAGTGGTATTGAGCATCTTTTCAAGTGTCTTGATGCTCAAGTCGGACATCTCTATATCTTCTTTGGAAAAATATATATTCAGGTCCTCTAGCCATTTTTTAATCCGATTGTTAATTTTTTTGGTCTTCAGTTGAAGTTTGTGGGGGAATAAGTGGACTAATATGTGATCTATTCAGGAGAATGCTCCATGTGCACTTGAAAAGAATGTGTAGTTTGTTTTGGATGGATGGAATGTTCTCTATATATTTGTTGTGTCCACCTGGTCCAATGTGTCATTCAAAGACTTTGTTTCCTCATTGATTTTTATGTCTGTATAATCTATCTGCTGATATAAATGTGTTAAAGTCCCCCTACTATTATTGTATTGCTATCAATTTCCCTCTTTATGTCTGTTAATATTAGCTTTATGTATTTAAGCACTCTAGTGTTAGGTGCATAGATCTTTACAATTGTTGGATGACATCTTTTTCATTATGTAATGCCCCTTTTTGTCTCTTCTTACAGCCTTTGTTTTAAAGTCTATTTTGTCTAATATAAGTATTGCTATACTGGGTTATTTTTTTTTTTCCTCACTTCCATTTGCATGGTGATCGTTTTTCCATCTTTTTCACTTTTGGTCTGTATTTGTCTTCAGGTCTGAGGTGAATCTCTTGCAGGCAGCATATATACGGGTTTTGGGTTTGTTTTTTAAATCCATTCTTCTATGCCATGTATTTCAATTGGAGCTTTTAGACCATTTATGTTTACAGGAATTACTAATAGGTATACACTTATTGCCATTTAAAACATTTGTTTTCTGGACTTTTTGTTGTTCTTTGTTTCTTTTTTATTCTCTTGCTCTCTTTATAATTGACGAGTTTCTATAGTGTTATGTTTTGCTTTCTTTCTACTTTTTCTGTATCTATAATAGGTTTTGGGTTTGTGGTTACCATGAGGTTCATATATAACACCCTAAAAGATAGTAGTTTATATTAATTTGATGGTCATTTAAGTTCAAACACATTCATTAAAAAAAAAAAGAAAACACATATTTGTTCTTTATTTCCTTCTCAATGTTTATATATATAGGTTATCATATTTTTCATCTTTTTATTCATAATTTTGTTATGTCTACTTATGGCAACTATTTTCCCTTCAACATTTCTTTTAAGGCTAATTTAGTGGTGATAAATTCCCTTAACTTTTATTTGTCTAGGAATCTCTTAAGCTATCTTTCAAATCTGAACAGTAACCTTGCCAGTTAGAGTATTCTTGGTTGTTTATTTTTTTGTTTTGTTTTTGTTGTTGTTTTTTTTTTTTCCATATATCATGCCACTCCCTCTGGCCTGCAAAGTTTCTGCTGAAAACTCTGCGCTCATAGCTTTATAGGCTTTCTTCATATGTAACTTTTTGTTACTCTTCTTGTTGATTTTAAGATTCTCTCTTTACCTTTAACCTTTGACATTTTAATTATGGTATGCCTTGCTGTAGACCTCCTTGGGGTTCATCTTATTTGGAACTCTGTGATTCTTGGACTGAGATGTCTATTTCCTTTCTTAGGTTAGGGAAGTTTCAGTTATTATTTCTTCAAATAAGTTTTCTATACCTTATTCTCTCTTCTTCTTTGTGGGGACTAAGCTTAGGAATTCCCTAGGCTTGTACTGATGGGTTAACAAGGCATAAAGAATTAGAAGGCCATAGGTTGCTCACACTCAAGTTTGGGTAGGCAAGATAGGGTGAATAGGTATAGAGAAGGTGGGGCAAAGACCCCAATATAGAACAAAGGTATATAAAATAAGTAAGATTAAATGTTTATGGCAAAAGCACTCCCCAATTTAGTACTATAGCAGAAAGCTGCTTTCACAGGAAGGAATGACCAAATTAGGCAAACAGGTAAATAGCACTATAGACTGCTTCAGGATGAAGTTTCTCAGTGCAAATAATTAACAAAAGAAAGGTGCCTTGTTAACCCTGAAGTAGCTTGCTCTGTCTTTCTTGCCCCCTAAACCAATTTTAGGTAAACAGAGGTGGTGCCTCATGTCTGCTGTAACCAACCTTCCCATCCCCCACCCCCACCCCCTTCTGCCTGAAGCCAGGATTTTGCATTGTATTAACCCAAACCCCTAAACCCACAAATCTTCAAGACCCCCTTTCCCTCATGTCCATGAGTTAATGTTCAATTTCATTGTCTCTTTGTACACGTCCATCACCATGTTTGTAAGCCTCTGATCCTAATAAAAATGGAGTAAGGACCCTTAATTGGGGCTCTTATCTTTTCCAGGACATTAGCCATCTCTTGTACTTAAATCCATGTCCACTTTCTTGCTGGACAAGAAAGAACTTTAGACTTAGAATCGAGGACACTTCTCTAGGACCTCTGTGATGCCAGTGTTTATTCACTTGATGTTGTCCAAGATATCTCTTAACCTACCTCATTTCTAAAATTCTTTTCTATTCTTGCTGTACAGCTTGTGTGCTTTCCATTTCCTGTCTTCCAGATCACCTATACATTGTTCTGTATCCTTTGAACTACTGTTGGTTCCTTTCAGTGTGTTTTTTATTTCAGCTATTGTACTCTTCAAGTCTCATTTGGTTCTTTTTAGTATTTTCTATAATTTTATTGAAGGTCTCCCTGAAATCTACTCTTTTCCCCAGCCCAGTGAGTTTTTAATCATCATTTAATTTTTTTTATTCAGGCATATTGCTTATTTATGTTCCATCTAGTTCTTTACCTGTCTTTTTGTTCCTTCTGTTGGAGCATGTTTCTCTATCCCCTCATTTTGTTTGATTTTTTGTGTTTGTTTCTATGGATTAGGCAGAAAGCCCACTTCTCCTAAACTTGAAGGAGCAGTCTTCTGTATGGTGTCTCTTATATAAACTATGTATGCTTGGTGACTTTTGCTGGCTTCCTAAAGCTGTGGCTATACATGCTAGGTATTCTTTTATACCACAGATTTTTACAAAAAGATGAAAATAATAATAATAAATAGAATTTTTTAAAAAGCTAAAAAAGAAAGGAAAAAGAATTTTAAAAAGAACAAAACTTAAGAAAAAACAAAGTAGAAAAACAAAAAATAAATAACAATAAAATTTAAAAATTCTTCCCCCACACCTCAAAAAAAAAAAACATTAAAAAAATCCTGTGTCTTATTTTCTGTGCTCTAGCACCACAGAGACTGGTGTGGGTTTGCGAGCCCTGGGCTCACTAAGGTCACAAGCTCTCTGTGATGACCTGACCTACCTGTATTGGTATCCAGACACTGCTCTGGTCTGGGAGTTTAAGATGGAGCAGAAAAGAGCATTCCCACAGCTCCCTGACTTTTTTTCCCCTAATTTTTTTAAGTTTATGAATTAATTTATACACCCAGTGTGGGGCTCAAATTCCTGACCCCAAGATCAAGAACAATTAGCTCTTCCAACTAAGGCAGCCAGGTGCCCCTCTCCTTGTCCCATTTAAACCTCAGCTTCTTTTCTGTGTCCTAGCATGACCAGGGCCAGTTTCGGCTTATGGACTTTAGACTCATTGAAGTTGCAAGCTTGTTGTTATGATGAGACTTGACCAGTATGGCATAGAGACTCTGCTCTAATCTTGGGTGTGGGGAATAAATTCAAGAATTTCCCGGGCTTAGGGCACCTGAGTGGCTCAGTCAGTTAAGCATCTGACTTTGGCTCAGGTCATGATCTGACAGTTCATGGGTTCGAGCCCAGTGTCAGGCTCTGTGCTGACAGCTAGCTCAGAGCCTGGAGCTTGCTTCAAATTCTGTGTCTCCCTCTCTCTCTGACCCTCCCCTGCTCATGCTGTCTCTCTCTCTCTCTCTCAGAAATAAATAAAACATTTAAAAAAAAAAAGAATCTCTCTGGCTTACACCAATGGGTTAACAAGGCATAAAGAAGTATAAAGCCATAGGATGCTTACACCTGAGTTTGGGTAAACAACATTAGGACCCCAGGATAGAGCAGGGCGAGGGTGCAAAGGCACCCAGAATAGGGGGGCAAAGGACCCCAATACAAAGGTATATGAGGTAAGCAAGATTAGGCATTCATGGCGTAAAGTGCCCCCCAATTTAGTACTATAGCAGAAAGCTGCTTTCACAGGAAAGAAGGACCAAATTAGGTAAGCAGGTAAATAGAGCTATAGACTGCTGAGCTGCAGGTGAAGCTGCCCAGAACGGAAATGATTAACAAAAGAAAAAGTGCCTTGTTAACCCTAAAGTTATTTACCCTATCTGTTTTATCCTCTAGGCTAGCTAAGGTAAACAGACAGGACACCTCCTGTCTGCCATTAACAAACATCTGCCCAAATGCCCGGCGCCAGGATTTTGTTTTATATTGACCCCAAACACTGTATATCTTCAAAACCCCCTTTCCCTCATGCCCACGAGTTAATGTTCACTGATGTTCATTGTCTCTTTGTGCACACCCATCATGTTTGTAAGCCTTCTGATCTTAATAAATATGAGACAAGGATGCTTATTCGCGGGTCTTGTCTTTTCCCAGACTTTAGACATCTCTCCTATTTTAATCCTGAGTCTGCTCTCTCGCTGGCTGAGAAAGAACTTTTTTATTTTATTTTATTTGTAGAGAATTTTGCTCAGTTATACAGAGCATTATATTTTTAAAAATATGGTTTATTGTCAAGTTGGTTTCCATATAACACCTGGTGCTCATCTCAGCAAGTGCCCTTCTCAATGCCCATCACCCATTTTCCCTTCTACCCACTCCCCCTCAACCCTCAGTTTGTTCTCACTATTTAAGAGTCTCTTATGGTTTGCCTCCCTCCCACTCCTTAATTATTTTTTCCCCTTCCTCTCCCCCATGGTCCTCTCTTAAGTTTCCCCTGATCCACATATGAGTGAAAACATATGGTATCTGCCTTTTTCTGCCTGACTTATTTCACTTAACATAATACCCTCAAGTTCCATCCATGTTGTTACAAATGGCCAGATTTCATTCTTCTCATTGCCATGTAGCATTCCATTGTATAAATATACCACATCTTCTTGATCCATTCATCAGTTGATGGACATTTAGGGCATTTTCATGATTTGGGTATTGTTGAAAGTGCTGCTATGAATATTGGGGTATATGTACCCCTATGCATCAACACTCCTGTATCCTTTGGGTAAATTCCTAGCAGTGCTATTGCTGGGTCATAGGGGAGTTCTATTATTAATGTTTTGAAGAACCTCCACACTGTTTCCAGAGCAGCTGCATAAGTTTGCATTCCCACCAACAGTGTAAGCAGGTGCCTGTTTCTCCCCTTCCCTTGCCAGCAACTAGAGTCTCCTGATTTATTCATCTTAGCCACTCTGACTGGCATGAGGTGATATCTCAGTGTGGTTGTGATTTGTATTTCTCTGATGATGAGTGATGTTGAGCATCATTGCATGTGTCTGTTGGCCATCTGAATGTCCTCTTTGGAGAAGTGTCTTTTCATGTCTTCTGCCCATCACAATGAATCCAGAATTTTCCTTTTATATCTGTGTTTTGGAATAGCTTGAGAAGAATGGGTGTTAACTCTGCTTTAAATGTATGGTAAAATTTCCCCAGGGAAGCCTTGTGATCCAGGGCTCTTATTTGTTAGGGGATTTTTGATAACTGATTCAATTTCTTCACTAGTTATGGGTCTGTTCAGGTTTTCTATCTCTTTCCATTTGAGTTTTGGTGGTGTGTGGGTGTTTAGGAATTTGTCCATTTCTTCTAGGTTGTCCAGTTTGTTGGCATATAATTCTTCACAGTATTCCCTAATAATTGCTTGTATTCTTGAGAGATTGTTTGTAATAAATTCATTTTCATTCATGATTTTATCTATTTAGGTGCTCTTTCTTTTCTTTTTGAGAAGCCTGGATAGAGGTTTATCAATTTTGTTTATTTTCTTCAAAAAACTAACTCTTGGTTTCATTGATCTGTTCAACTGTTTGTTTGTTTTGATTCTATATTGTGTATTTCTGCCCTTATTTTTATTATTTCTCTTCTTCTGCTGAGTTTGGGGTGTCTTTGCTGCTCTTCCTCTAATTCCTTAAGAATGCACAAATGCACAAACAAATAAACGTACAAACACAAAAACAAAAAACAAAAGACAGTCTAAAAGCATAAAACCATAAATCCCAGCTACAAATGAAGAGCAGGGTGGAGGCGGTGCTGATGGAAGAGCATATAAAAAGAGAGAAATGACAGTGGCGGGAAGAAAGAGAAAATGAACATTGACCAGGCAGAGAGACTAAAAGTCTTAATTCAGAGAGAGAAAAAGGAGAATATGGAAGGAGGTGAGGAGAAAGAAATGATAATGTTACCAAGAGAAACTAAATGGCTTGCTTATTCCAGAGAGAGAGAGAAAGGAAAGAAGGAGATGTAGAACATGCTTCAAGAGTATGGATTAAATGTCTGTTTAAGCAAACCAATAACCAGAATAACCAGCCTAGAGGAGGGAAGAGATAGGAAGGAGAAAAGGGAGAATATATCTGAACAATAAGAATTGACCTAGGGTTAATCCAGGCAATGAAGCAGTGCTAGTTTGGAGGAGGAGGAGGCCATCTGTTTATGAAGCATTGTATCTAGCTCCCGTAGATAAGCAGCTACCCAGCTCAACGGGAATGGTTTGGTGTAGGTGGGTCCTACCTCCACTGTGGGCCCCACAGGCCAATCTCTGAAGCCCTGCCTTGGAGGCTGTGGGGGGAAAAAATGGCGACCCTCCTGTCCCTTCTCCATGGACCAGATGTCCTAAATCACTCCTTTGGATCTGTTCTCCCCGTGCAGCTGACACCTCCTGGGGACATCTATGCCCCACGCCCAGACTCATTCCAGGCTCCCACTCTGTTTGTGTTAATGATGCTGCCTGAAATGTAATCCTGTGAGCCGCAGCACTTGAGGGCAGGGAACCGTTTTCCTCCCGATGCCGACTGTGCCCCTGAAGTACCACCGAACTGGGAAGGAACTCTTCTCGTCCTCAGGCACAGAAACAGGGCAACTGGCCTGAGTCCAAAGAAAGCCCCACAGTTAGAGTTGGGGTCTCTCTCCAAAAGCCCTACAGTTAGGTGTGAGATAATAGGATCCCTCTCTGTCCCAGTCCAAGGTTTTTCTCTTGTCTAGATACAGTCCTACATTTCCCCAGCCACTCCTTCTCTTCCCTCAGGAACTTTAAAGTCTATGACACTAGGCTTTTAAGATGTGGTGGGGACGTAAACTGTATTGTTCTCCAGTTTCTCTGCCTGGAGAATGTTCCATTCCCATAGTTCCACTGCCACTTGGTAAAGTTCTAGTGTTAGCTCTTTTATATATTAGTTGCTCTTTTAAGCTGTGGCTTTTTTTCTGTGCCCAAGGAAAGATGGATTTATTCCCAGTCCTTGATAATATCCCTCCCCATAGCCATTTGCTGTGTGGAATTCGGGGTTCTCTTTGTGACCGTATCTCTATCTCTATTGTTCTCTTATCATTCTATGTTTTGTTGTTCAGTAGCTGTTCATAAGCCCCTAGTTCTTCTTCAGGAGGAATTGTTCTATTAATAGGTATAATTTGGTGTGTTCTGTGGAGGAGGTGAATTCAGTCTTTCAACACTGCCATCTTAGACTAGAACATTTTCTGTGTGTTGGTCTCTTTGCATTAGATAAAACAGCCATCTCCTTCAGTCTTGAATGAGGGGTCTCATGTAGGAAATGAACCTTATTGTTCAACCTTGCTCTAGCTCTTCATTGTTCTCCTAAAAGTTTGTGATTGTCCAAGCAGCCTATTTTATTTTTAATGGCTCCCTGTATTTGAGGATATGCCAGAACCTGTCAGTGTTCCAAAGGGAAGGGATCTCCATCAGCACTTAGGCCCAGCCTGATTGGAATCCAGATCCTCAGGCAGAGGCTTTTAAAGAATGCGAATATGCACAGTCCTATAGGGACACAACATACGCCCTTCTGGCCACCAGCAGCAGGCGTTCTGGAGGTGTTCCCTGGATTGCAGTCACACAACTTGAGGCACCAGACAAGAGTATAAGCTCATCTCTGGGAGGTACCCATGAGCAGAGCAGATTATGTCTACTGGCCTCTGTTCCCTGAGAGTATTTCTGAGGGCCTCTAGTTGCATGTGAAACCAGAAGACTGGCCCTAAAACAAGATCTCATGGACAAACACAGCCTCTTTTACGGAAAGTATCTTTCAGTCTGCTGTCATTGCCGTGCCCTTGGGGTAGAAGCCTGATAAGAACACTCACTCCAATTGTTACAATATAGGGAGACCCAAGAACACAGGCACCCCCTAGATAACAGAGCCAGTTGACCAAGGGGCACACTTGGGTGATAAGCACAAAAACTGGGGCAGCAGAAAAAATCTGGTCCATCAGGTGTGTGTAAAACCTTCCCTCCAGGCAACACTGGTGCTCTGGAGCGTGGGCAGCAGAGAGCTGGAAGATAATACTTGCCCTCCAAGGTCTCTTAAAAGAATTAAAATCAGCCTTTTGATGTATGTATAACTAGAAGCTATCCCTCGGGCTTCCAGCTATGATGATAAGCTGCTAGTCCACTTTCAGAGAAAGACTGAGCACCTGGGTCTGTTGCCTCTTGCTGTGCAGAAGAGATCAAAGAGTATATCCCCTGGGCAGCAGAGTCAAACATGTGTAAAAGCTCCCCTCTGGGAAATTCTGGTGCTCTGAGAGCACAAAGATGGTACCCACTAGCCGGAACAAGCCAGAGAGAGAACACATAGATTGAACCATGGGGGGTGGGAAATGAAACTTACTGGCTAGACTGAGTTTGTCAGAGGGAGAGCATAAAGGGGCCATCAGGCCCCTAGCTAGATGTGTGCTGAATTAGATGCCTGACCCTCAGGCCAATGCCTTAAATTAGCAAATACCTTTATTCACAAAGTCTGGCACTTCTCAATCAGTTGCTTCTTTGCTGGTCCCTAGGGCAAGTTGATTCCAAAAGTGCGAGCCCTTTAAGGGCCATTTCTCAGATTACTTTAGCCTGTGGATCTCATGGATGTGAGCCCCCTTGGTTGTCAGAGCCAGATGTGGCTCACTTTTCAGGTGGAAGTCTTGAAAGTTGGGGTGTCCAATGTGGGGTTCAAACCCTTCACCCTTCAGGGAGAAGTGCTCTAGGTTTTAAATTCCCTCCTGATTGTGGGGTCTCTAAGCCCGGGGTGGTATTTATGGCAAGCTTCTCCTTCCTATTTTGATGTGAGCTTTTACTTGTTTACCTACTGTTGAGGAGTTGATGAGAAGCCTTTAGGCTTTGTTTTGTTTTGTTTTGTTTTTCAGAGAAAGATACTCCATAGGTAGTTGCAGATTCAGTATGTCTGTGGGAGGTGGTGAGCCCAGGAGCCTCCTATGTTGTCATTCTGAGCCAGAACCCTCTCTCCCACACTCTTAACCTTCATTTCCACTCCTGTGAGCACTCTTTGCCTTCTTGCCTTTCAAACAAGTTCCTTTAACAACATGAGTTACATGTCTGAGGACTTTGGAATGAAATTCTTCTGCGTCTTCACAAATGCTCTTGATTCAGCAAGTGTCTGTGGTTTGTTTTTTGTTTAAAAAAATTTTTTTTAATGTCTTTATTTTATTTGGAGAGACAGAGACAGAGAGCGAGCGTGGGAGAGGCAGAGAGACAGGGAGACAGAATCTGAAGCAGGTTCCAGGCAGCTGTCAGCACAGAGCCTGATGCGGGGCTCGAACCTACAGACTGTGAGATCATGACCTGAGCTGAAGTTGGACACTTAATCGACTGAACCACCCAGGCGCCCCAGCGAGTGTCTGTTAAAGGGGATCAACATGCCTTCAGAGAGGTGCCTTAGGGAATGGCATGAAGACCATGTAAGTGATAAGGATGAAACTACTGTGAGGACAAACTTTATACCCTAAAACATAGTAACTCAGGAGAAGTTTGTGTGGGAGGCAAAGTGGCTACCAACAGATGAACACCAAGGAAGAAAAGAAAACCATGAGTTGTGAAGGAGGTAATAGACTTTCTCAGTTTAGGGAAAGTTGTGTAAGAAAATGCTATTTTAGTAGAAGTTGTAAAGTCATAAGAGAGATTTGTTGGGAGAAAGCAAATAAGCCACAATGTACAAATGTACTCCTATGATTACCCTCAGACAAAGAAAGAATAGTTTTTAGCTAATATTGGTAAGTAATTTTAGCATTTGTAAGTTGGGTCATATTATATGTATAAGAAAGATTTTATACTGTTATTCTTTTTAGTGACATGTGAAAAGGTGTCTATCAGAGTAAGGGAGATGAGAGGATGAGCAGAGGAATGTATCATATGGTATAAATCTTTCTACACAGATACAATACCCATACCCTGTCAATATCTGTGCAAAAATACTGACCAAGATCTTGGAAGATTCCAAAAGCCTACTTCTAGATTGTTTATATCTTTCCAACATGTAGCATATGAAAGTAAAACATTTGCAAGGTTCTTTTACATGTACATTAATTATATAAAATTAGCAGCTCTAAGAGTGGACCATTAAGTGTTGATTAAGCAATGATATTATGAGTTCTGGCAACATCAGTAATAGGGAACTAAGTTTACTTCCAAAGGGAGGAGAGATCATTAAAATTTTAATTTGTTTCTTAACAGTTCAATTATAACATTCCTAATGTGCCAGTCATGAACCTTAAGGGGCTTAACACAATTATGGGACTGCTCCAATACACTTTGCTCTCTTGCATTTATTTTCTCAAAAGATTAGGTGTTTGTAAGTGTTTTAGATCATTCTTGCCTCTCAAATACTTCATGATGTCTCTCTTTTACTTCCTACACTCTTTCTATTTCTTAGATGTATGGGTAGATTACTTCAAATATAATGAGAATTGGTTATCTTGCTAGGGATGGGGAGGGGGGAAAAGCAGTTTAAGTATGCCTTTTAAATATAGTTTAGTAGATGTTTCCTTTGTGGATATCATGCTAATGGTTCCCTCTGGTCAACAGTCCATTGGCCATTCACTTACTCAATAATAAATACACTATCTTCAGTGCATCTTTCTTTCTAAAATATTTTTATGGACTGCCATGTGCTGACCTCTTCCCTTCCTGATTTTGCAGTCTTGTCATAGTCATGACTAAAACCCACTGAAGGACAGAGGAGCCCTGTCACCCCTTTAAGTTTTGGGTCTCTGCATTTAAAAAAATCACTGATTTTATCAACTAATTCTTGCTAATATCAAACAACTAAAGGAAACATTGGAGAATTCCATTTTTCTTCTTATATTTCACTTATATGTTTTAACCAGAGTCTTTTGCTGAAAATTGCCTTTCCTGTGGTTCAGTATATAGGAACTTTATTTTGGATGTCAGGGACAACATTCCCAGAAGGCTAATTAGGCAACTGTATTTGGACTTTGGAGTTGCAAGTAACAAAAACCATTTTAGAAATTTATAATAAGAACACATAGAGATGTCCCAGAACCTAAAGGCATGTAATTTAAAGAGGAAAAGAAATTGTCTGAGACACAAATTTGTAGTAATTAGTGAATGCATTGTATTTAAGGCCATGATACTAGATAAAATAACCCAGGCAATGACTACTAATATAGAAGAGGTGTAAAAAAAAAAACAAAAACAAAAACAAAACTAAGTCCTTTAGCACTTTGAGGTTTCTGTGTTTGCTTATTTAAAATGCGATGTCCCATTTTTGAAGGGAGGAAGAATCTGAAAAGGGAATGAGGAACTGTGTCAAAAGTCACTGATTGAATTATCCAAAGTATGAGAAAAAAGTTATTTGGCAAATGTGGAGGTCATTCATCATTTGACTAGTAGTAGGTTTGGAGTGTTTTTGTTGTTGTTGTTGTTTTCATTTTTTTGTTTTTGTCAGAAGGTAGTAGGGAGGGTTAGTCGGGGAGAAAAGCCTGATTAGAGAGATTTTAAGAGAGAATGGGAGTAAACAGAGCACCTGTAAAGAGAACCTTTTAAGAAGGTTTGCTCTCAGGATATTTGGAGATAGCAGAAAAATACAAAGGCAAAACTTTCTTTTTCCTATTAAAAAGTTGAAATGGAAGCTCTTATAAAATGTGTGTATGCTGGTGGCAATAACAATGCAGAGACAGGAAACTCAGGAAGCAGGGAACAGGGCGACCAATGTCACAGCAATTAAACAAAGCATTGAAAAGTTTTCCCAGGTTCTACTGCTAGCAATTTGGAGACCTGGAATAACATCTCTGATGTCTCACTTCAGAGATTGTCCTCTTCAATTCTATTCTATGCTGCCTCCTCCTGAGTAGAGTAGGTGAATACTTAATCAGCTCACTGTGAGCTGGGTGTATGCCCCCAAATATGTTCATTCTAGCAGCCTAAACATAAGAGAATTTCTATTATTCCATGCTCCAGGTTATCATATAAGCCCTAGTGAGTACAGTTTTCTAACATCCTGTGTGGGTATTAGAAAACATTCTCCTGCAGACCACAGAAAGAATCTCTTTTGAAGTTTTGTGGAAAAGTATAGGTCATGATTGCCAAAGTGGACTGCAGACCAGGCCCAAAGACATAAGAAAAAAACACTCATTAACCACAGTAACACACACACACACACACACACACACACACACACACACACACAGAGACACCCAAGAAGTTTGTTTCTTTCTTCTTTCCAGGCCGAAGTAGAACTAATCTGTCAAGATCAGTAAAAATCCGAAAACAGTGACACTGAGACACATAGTTACCAATCTCATTAGGTCAAGATGACTTCATTAGATAGAAATATTTGAACAACACATGTTCTGACTGTATTATCCTGAATAACCATCCTAAATACAATTTTTCACTTTTACCTGAATAGTCAAGAAGATCATTTAGGAGGCCCTCTCTCTGGGGATCTTGTCCATGCTGGTGGCACATTGAGTCCCATATAAGTTCAGAGACAAGTGCTGGGACTCTCATGCCTTAGAGTAAATTTCATCTACAGGATTTGAGTTGCCTTGTGCTAGTCTTCATCTCTTCTACACCAGGTTTCCTTCCACCAGAGTGTCTACCAGATCAGGTAGAGAGCAAATCTTTAGATGTTTTCCTGAAGGGTATGTAAAAGCTCCCCAGGGTCTGGAATGCAGACCCTGCAAACCAGTGCAGGCTTTCACCAGGAGGCAAGATGTCTCCCACCCAAGAGAATCTAAGTCTTCTGAGAAGATGCAATTTCTTATGCCATAGCTTACACTTGATAAACCTCAACTCATTCTAGGGGCTGAATTAAAGCTAATAAAGCTAATAAGTCTTCCATCCTCCTAGCTTTTGGTCATCTAGTGTCCTCAATACAAACATCCTGTTGAGTGCCAATTTGAGGTTTATATTTTTTCCTCTTGCTCATGTGCTTATTGAATTTTCCACTGTGCTATCAGATACTTCAATTCTATGATTGACTGTTTTTCTCAATATACATTCTTTCTTTCTCCACTGGCATAACTAAATTCCATCTCATTCTTAATGATACTACTTTCTCTCCATCCTTCTCATGTGAACACTGCTCATTTTTGTCATAGACTCTGGGTTTGGAGTTTGCTCTTGTCCAGCAAGAGAGCGGATGCAGGATTGAAATCCAAGAGAGGCTAGTGTCTGGGAAGAGACAAGAGCTCCAAGTAAGGGTCCTTGCTCTGTTTTTATTAGGATTAGAAGGCTTATAAGAGTGATGGATGTGCACAAAGAGACTATGAAGTAGTGAACATTAACTCATGGGCATAAGGGAAAGGGGGTTTTAAAGATATGCAGTGTTAGGGGTTTGGGTCAATACAAAACAAAATCCTGGCACTGAGCAGATGGTTGTTTACAGCAGACATGAGGCACCACTTCTGTTTACCTGAACTGGTCTAGGGGACAAGAAAGAGCATGCTTCCTCTGAGTCAACAAGGCACCTTTCTTTGATAATTAGCTCTGCTCTAGGCAACTTTGCCCTGCTGCAGTCTAAAGTCCTGTTTTCCTGTTTTTGTCCTTTCTTCCTGTGAAAGCAGCTTTCTGCTATTGTACTAAACTGGAGGGCGCTTCTGCCCTGAGTACCTAATCTTGTTTACCTCATCTTGGATGTTTCATCCTGAGATTTTCTATTCCTATACCTTTGTTGTATACTGGAGCCCTTTGCCCAGCTTACCTAATCTTGTTTACCTAATCTTGGATGCATTCATCCTATGGCTTTCTATTTCTTTATGCCTTGTTAACCCATCAGTGCAAGCTCAGGGAATTCCTTATTCCCCACACATTATCTCATTAAAATGTATCTTAAAATCCCAATAATAATAACTAAAATTAATGTTTAATAATACTTAAGATAATGACCTTTATATAAATTTCTTCATGTGATCATTATTATTAACATTATTCAAGTGAGATAATAGAAGCACAGAGATCAAGTAAATTTATGAAATCCACACATTTAGTCAGATATAGCACCAAAAGGCTCAAAGAGCCCAAGTCCAATTGTGGTGTGCAGTCACAATCTTCTCCTTGCCAACATGACCTTCCCTTTTCATATGGACAATGTTGAGATCTGCATTACAGAAGAGATGACACTGAGAATCCTCCATCAAAGAGAATGAAAGGGTGGATTCTTCTGGACAGAGCTGTGTCTCTTTGATACACATAACATATGTGAAAGTAGATTTTAATCAATGATTACTAGGTGAAAATGAATTAAGTATAAGGCTGTACGTATCTATTAAAAACTTAAAAATATCATACTAGTTAAAGCAGCGATTTTTCAAAATAGGAATTAGGTTCTTGAGCCAGGTATCGTCTCTCTTCTTTTCTTAACTTCCACGACAGGCTAATCCCTACTTGGACTCACACATTCTTCGTTAGACATATGATACAGTTTTCTTGTATCACAAAGCCAGCCAAACCTACTTCTAAAATATCTCTCTAATCGCATTAATTTTTCTAACTCCACAGCTATCAGTCTGCATCGTGTCTTTCCTGATCCCATTTTCCTTTTACTTTGCTCTTGTTTCTATCCCATCCTTTCCGCACCTAGTAGCTTCAATATGTTCAGAAATGGAGCGCTCTAAATCCTTCATTGTTGTCTGTTCGAACAAAAGAAAAAAATTCAAGAGCTTTAATTCTGTATGTCAGGACCCTGCATTACTTAGACACTGTCTACCTGTCCCTCATTTTACCCCACCATCATTGCTTGCCATGCATCAGACACCTTGATCTTCTAGGTTCTCTAATGCAATAATTTTTATTTCAGGATGCATTAATCTTTGGGATGTGTCAGCTCTATATTGTATGTGAAAAGAAAACAGTAGAATCATAGTTTTATGTTCTCCTTGATTGTTATTTTTGTTGAAATGTAATGTCTATGTTTCACAATATAGATAATATGTATATAGGACACAAACAGAATAGTTGGTTAGATTTTGGCACAATCTGCTCAGACTTTGTACGAATAAAGTCTAAAATAAAAAGAAAATTTTCTTGAAAAGCAATATCCTAATTCTGCAAACTGTTTCCTACTATGAGATTTCAAATCTGTTACTCTCCCTGAAACATTCTTTGCCCAAATTTTAATCAGGTTACCTAATTGCTCATGATTTATGTAGTGTCATTCATAGAGAATGGAAGTAACTCCCCAATATGGTTTGGTTCCTTGTTACATGCTTTCTGTACGTTTTCTTGAAAGTATTAGAGTATGCAAATAAGAATATTTATTAGGCGGTAGTATTTAATATGACTCTTACTAAGCAGTGCATTTCTTGAGAATTAAAATAATCTATTTTTATTGCCACTGAATTGCATCTACCTAAATAGAACCTTGTTTAGTCAGTTATTTGACCGAGTTTCTGTGAGTGATTCTCTGTCCCTGTAAGATTCATTTATCTTTTCTCAGATTGATTATGTATTAATTTCATAATTTAAGTGTTAAAAGTTCTATCTCAATCCTATCTAGGTTCTTATGAGCTATCTCATTGACTCTCCAAACAATCTATACTATAAGATTACAGTGCTTTATAGTTTTCAGAGTATAGGTATTTTATGTCCTTAAGTTTAAATCTAAGTATTTTATTATTTGTGGTACAATTGTAAATGGGATTGCTTTCTTAATTTCTTTCTTTTGCTTCATTATTAGTGTGTAGAAATGCAAGAGATTTCTGTGTATTAAATTTTTATCTTGTGACTTTACTGAATTATCAATTCTAGTAGTTTTATGGTGGAGTATTTAGAGTGTTCTATATGTAATATTATGTTACCTGCAGATAGTGAAAGTTGACTTTTCCCGTACCAATTTGAATGCCTTTTATTTCTTTTTATTGTCTGATTGCTATGTCTAGGACTTCCAGTACTATGTTGAGTAAAAGTGGCAAGAGTAGACATCCTTGTCTTGTTCCTGATCTTAGAGGAAAAGCTTTCAGTCTTTCACCATTGAGTATCATGGTAGTATCATATCATATATGGGTTTTTCATATATGGTCTTTATTATGTTGAAGTATGTTCCCTCTAAACCTACTTTCTTGAGAGTTTTTATCATGAGTGGATGTTATGCTTCATGAAATCTGTTTCCTTTATATATTGAGATGGACATATGGTTATTATCCTTTCTCTTATAAATGTGATATATCGCATTGATTTGCAAATATTGAACCACACTTGCATCCCTGGAAAAAATTCCGCTTGATCATATTTGGATTGAAATTCATCAGAAATACTTGCCTTTTTAAAATTTTTTTAATGTTTTATTTATTTCTGAGAGAGAGAGAGAGAGAGATCAGGGGAGGGTCAGAGAGAGGGGGAGATACAGAATCTGAAGCAGGCTCCAGGCTCTGAGATAGCTGTCAGCACAGAGCCCAACTCGGGGCTTGAACCCACCAACCGTGAGATCATGACCTGAGTAGAAATTGGATGCTTAACCAACTGAACCATCCAGGTCCCCCTGCATTTTTTTTTTTTTTTTGTAGTGTCTTTGGTGTTTTTATATCAGGTTAATGCTAGCCTTATAGAATGAATTTGGAAATTTTCCTTCCTCTTCTATTTTTGGAAAGTTTGATACCTATTTGGTATCAACTCTTTAAATTCACCTGTGAAGTCATGCCATTTTGGAATTTGGTTTGTTGGGAGTTATTTTTATGACTGATTCAATTTTATTGCTCATAATTCTTCTTTTCAAGTTTTCTATTTCTTCCTGCTTCAGTTTTGAGTACTTATGTTTTAGGAATTTGTCCATTTCTCATGGCTGTCCCTTTTGTTGGCATGTAACTTTTCATAATATTCTTTTCATATCCTTTGTAATTCTGTGATGTCAGTGTTATTTCTTTTGTATTTCTGATTTTGAGTTCTCTCTTTCCTTGATGAATCTGGCTAAAGTTTTATCAATTTTGTTTATTTTTTCACAAAATAGCTACTGATTTCATTAATTTTTTTCTATTCTTTTATTTATTTCTGCTGTTATTATTTCTTTCCTTCTACTGGCTTTTGGTTGTTTTCTTTTTTCTTCTCTTTTAGGTATAAGGTTAAAAGCAGTTATATTTAAGTAGGGGTTTTAAGAAAATATGGATTTTATTAAAGACATTATTGAAAATTTGTTTTTTTTCTCCTATACATTTCTTTAGAGGATCATTGAAAAGCAGTTGTTTATGTATTTCATTACTGATGTAAAATTTAGAAAATACTATATGTTGGGATATACTTGAAACATGGATATTTTTAGCCAACCAAATTCCATATCTTCCTCATGACCTGTTTAAATCTTTGGCAATTTAGGTTTTTTTTTTTTATTAAATACATTATGTTTGTTTTTCATGGGATACTCCATGTGATATGACAGGAAGAACAATTCTTGGTTAAATTATTTTTGGCTTTTATGTCTTCCACTCAAAAAAAGACTTCTAAACATTTATTTATGTTAGTAAAATTTTGTAAATTTGAATACTGAACATCAAATGACTTTACCCACCCCCCAAAAGTTTCAGAGACTTGTCTTCACTGTCCTCCCCTGTTTAGAAAAATCTCACTCATGAAGCCTTTATTGCTATCATTATTAATTAATATTTTAAGACATAAACATTTCTTTAGGGATAAGTTCAACATTAATGACAGTATAATTTTCAAGTCTTTTTGATAACTACAGTTCTAGGTGACTTTTGGTCAGAGTAACTTAAGCATCATCTTTGCTCCAGGATGATGCTGTGAAGTGCTTCAGTTATGTGGTCAAGAAGGTAAGAGAAAAGGACAAAACCAACTTAAGTTCACATCAATATGACTTCCATTCCACAGTTTGTTTTCTTCTTCCTTGCCTATTCTTCTAGAATCATTTAAACAAAGTGTCCTTGTCTAAGTTTATTTAGCTAAAATAAATAAATATTTATAAATCCACTTAAATAGTCAGGTATGAACTGCAATTTATACAATGAGCTCAATTGCAAACTCTTTCATACTGCAAAACTCAGTCTTTTTTCAGGAAATTCAGATACTGCATGTGATATGTAACAGATGAAGACACAGTGAGCATGTCCTGGCCAATCTATGTTTAATATTAATAAAGTTTTTAACAGAAGTAAATTCAGATAGTTTTCTGCACTTATTCGACACCTTCAGTGAATCTAGCCATTTTCTGGACCCTTAACCTCCTGCTTTCTAACAATTTATACTGAAAAATAGGGCATGTTATATTTATAAATTCTGAAATTTTCTTAGAGTTAAATGTTGAACATCCAAATAGAGCCTTTAAACTCTTAAATAGAAATAACAAACAATAAAATCTGACATTTATTAGGAAAACTATACATTTCAGTGATGCAATTTGAATATGAATATAAAAATAAAATTTCCAGGAAACAGAAACATTAATAGCTTTTAATTTGAGCACATTGGAAAGGAAGTTGGAATGAAAGCAGCAAGTTATTGAACTTATTCATAAAGAGCAAACACTAATTTATTCTAGTTGTTAGTGTTAATATAGTCTGCAGCAGTGGACAAATCAATGTTAATTGAGTTCTAAAAGGAACACATGCAGGAAACAGCTTTCACTATTATGAGCAGTGGGTACATATGAAAAGACAGCATTGATATTAAATACAACTTAATTAAGTCCTGAATACTTTTATTAATATCAGAAATGCTAGACAGAGTAAATAAATTATATATACATTTAGGTTGTATTCTTTTCTTTCTACCACTTTAGTATGCAAACATTTGAGCATACAGCAAAATTGGAAAAACTTTTTAGTGAACAACCTAAAATCCAACACCTAGATTCTACCATTTTACCTAATATTTTACTATAGTTCTCATTCATGTTATCTATCCTTCTATTCACCCATGAATTCATCTTATTTTTTATTCATTTAAACTGCAAACATCTCAACAACTTCCTCAAATACTTTAGCATGCAGTTCTTTACTAAAATTTACGTAAAATAAAGCACATGTATTTCTAAGTGTACATTCCGTGAGTTTTGATGAATGCATACACCTGTATAGTCCAAACCTCTGTCAAGATACAGAACATAATTCTCCACTTTAGAGTTACCTCCTTATCATTCCAGCCAATCTCCATTTCCACCCAAGACCATTACTGTAATATTGTGACTTATAAAAAATATATATATTAAGTCTTCATCCCTATATCTGGCAAAGAGCTACTAAAACCCTTGGCATTTCCTCTAATGGCAGTGATAAAGCTTGCCTTTTTTAATGAGGTGGCTTTTGGACACCACCTAAGAATTGTGGCTGGTTGCCAGTATTGCCAACCAGATGAGGAGAGAATTGGAACTTTCAGTCTTACCTCTTGACCTCCAGAGCAGGGAGAGGGGCCGAAGAATTGAGTTCAGTCACCAATGTCTAATGATTTAATCACACATACCTATGTGGGACACAAGGGTGGCTCAGTCAGTTAGTCATCTGACTTTTGGTTTCTGCTCAGGTCATGATCTCATGGTTCATGAGTTTGAGCCTTACAGTGGGGCTCCCCTACTTTCTTGCTCTCAAAATAAATAAGCTTAAATTAAAAAAAATGCCTATGTAATAAAGCCTCCATAAAAACATAAAAGGAGAGCTTACAGGTGATCATGTGGAGATTTGGGGAGAGTGGAAGTTCCTTGCCCTTTCTTCATACCTTGCCCATGCATCTCTTCTATCTGTCTCTTCCTGAGTTTTATCCTTTTATAATAAACCAAAATCTAGTAAGTAAAATGTTTGAATCATGAGCCACTCTAGAAAATTAATTGAACTCAAGGAAGGGGGTTGTTGGAATTTCTAATTGTCAGCGGATAGGCCAGAAGCACATGTAACAACCTGGACTTTGGTATCTGAAAGAGGGAGAGCAGCCTAGCAGTACTGAGACTTAAACTTGTAGAATTTGATACTGTTTTTAGGTAGATAATGTTGTAATTAGGTTGAATTATAGGACCCCAACTGGTGTTGGAACATTGCTTGGTGTTATGGGAAACTTGTCCTCAACACATACGTTGAAAATTGGTGCTTAGAACCCATTGAACTACTATGATTTTCCACTACAATGATGAAGATTTCTAAAAGTGATCATCTAAATAAAAAGAAATTATCACCTATTCAACTGCTGGGCTTCTATTTTCCAAGGACATCGATAAAACTTTCTCTCATTGAAAGAAAAATATTTCAAATTGTACTTATGAAATACTTTGGCATCTGTCCAATGGTTGAGCAAAAACTGGAGTTGTTAAATATTTATTTAAAGGGAGGCTATGTTTACTTGAAGATCAGAACATTAGGCCACTTTCATCATATCTCAGTTAGTTATCCTCATTATGGATAAACCACGGTCACATTCTTGTTCTTTACCTACTTGATTATCTCACAAATTTAGATCCTGTTTTGAAATTTCTGGCTAACTCAATACCAACCAGACAGTAGGTACACAATAAATATCTGTTAAATGGAATAAAAGAGTGACTAAAACAACACAAAGAATGAGGAGGGAACTAACGTTTCCTAAGTGTTTAGAAATGTGACTAGCATTATGCTCCATGTTTTAAAAATATTACTTGCTTTTCTTTAAAACAAAATCCTGCAAGTTAGGTACACTTTGTGAATCCTTTGTACATGATACATGCTCAATATATCACAATAACATAACTAAATGAATCACTCCTGAACTGTGCAGGCTGTAATTTACTCAAGGGTTTTAACCCCCAAGAACATCACAGAAGCAATTGGATTCTCATGTGCAATAGGCTTGACACCAAACTTTTTATATCCAAAATTTTGTCTGGGCCAGAAAAGAGTAGTTCTAGAAACTTCTTAAAAATATATAAACCATCAGCATTTGATGATACTGCTTTTTTTAAATTTTAATGTTCTATTTATTTCTGAGAGAGAGAGAGAGACCATGTGAGCAGGAGAAGGTTAGAGAAAGAGGGAGATACAGAATCTGAAGCAGGCTCCAGGCTCTGAGCTAGCTATCAGCAGAGAGCCCGATGCGGGGCTCGAATCCACGAACTGTGTAATCATTACCTGAGCCAAAGTTGGACGCTTAACCAACTGAGCCACCCAGGAACTCCTGCTTTGTTTTAAAAAACCATAAAAATTATCAACTTTATTTCAGGGTCATAATTTTTCCTACTATAATTGGTAAGTTAAAAAAGCTACAGAATTTTGATGAGCAGGATACATAAATTTCTAGAATTCTATGCTAAAAGCAATTCAATTTAAATCTATTTCAGAGCTGTAATAGGTACTTATAAGGATACGCATTTTCAAGACCAAGCTGTTAAATTAATTTTAATCAGAATTGATATATCCAGAACTGGATATACAGTATAAAATGATGTTTTCATACCACAAATGAAAGAATCTCAATTTTCTATTTAAATGATATTAGCAAAGGGGGGGGAGCAAATTAAAAGGGCAAAATGAACAAACGAGTATACAAGATAACACTAAACAAACAAACAAACAAAAAAATACTACACAATTACCACAAACTGCCAGGTAAACATTTATCAAAATCTGGAAACTTTCATTGAGTGTAAGGCTGATGTCTGCTCATATCCATGTAGTCATCCAAGAAATATTTATTAAGCACCTTGTCCTGTGGCATAATAGGAAATTCCCTAAGGGCCTGTACACTACTTATAGCACATTTTATAATGATTGTTGATTACAAATGAGGCCAGGAATTTGTTTTGCAGTAATAATTTAAAATGTGTATTGCCAGGAATTTATTATTCAAACTTAATGACTGATTGGCAAATTATATCTTTAAAAATATGTAACAACTCCTGGTGTTGATTTTGTCAGTTGAATAGTCAACTGTTAGAAATGATTTAAATGTTTCTAGTGTTTGAGTTGTACAGGTTGTTTAAGAGCACACTTAGAATATTTAAAAAGTGGTTGAATCCCTTTATAGATGTGAGTACATCTGTCACTAAATTAGGTTTGTTATTCTACTAAAATTCTATAAAGAAGCCTCAATTATGGTAACTTTATAATATGATTAAAAATCTCAAAGTTTGATTTATATGGAATGAGTGTAAAGTATTCTTTGCCTATATGTGCACACTATTCTTCATGAGATGCTTTCCACAGTGGCTGCACCATTTTGCATTCCCACCAACAATGCACAAGACTTCCCATTTCTCCATGTCCTCACCAACACTGCCTATTTGTCATTTGGATACTAGCCATTCTGACAGATATAAGGTGTTATCTCATTGTAGTTTTGATTTGTGATTTTCTGATGATTAGTGATGTTCAGCACCTTTTCATGTGTCTTTCTGTTACTGTAGGACTTCTTTGGAAAACGTGTCTATTCAGGTCTCTGTCCATTTTGTAATCATGATCATTTGTTTCTCTGATGTTGAGTTCTTGAAGTTTTTTATATATTTTGGATATTAACTCCTTATTGGATATGTAATTTGTGAATATCTTCTCCCATTCCATAGGTTGCCTTTTCATTTTATTAGTTTCTTTAACCGTGCAAAAAAAAGTTAACAATGGTACAGTCCCAATGGTTTGTTTAATTTTGCCTTTGTTTCCCTTCCCTTAGGAGACAAATCTAGAAAAATAGCAAGGCTGATCTCAAAGAGATTACTGTCTATATTTTCTTCTAGGAGTTCCATGGTTTCAGATCTCACATTTAGGTCTTCAATCCATTTTGAGTTTATCTTTGTGTATGGTATAAGAAAGTCATCCAGTTTTATTGCTTTACAGGTAGATGTCCAGTGCTCCCAGCAGCACTTACGGAGTAGACTTTTCTCCCATTGTATATTCTTGCCTCTTGTGTCCTAGATTAACTGACCACATAAGCATGTTTATAAATTATTTTTGTATTATACTTTTTGTAGTATATCTTGAAATCTGGAATTGTGATACTATCAGCTTTGTTGTTTCTCAAGATTGCTTTGGCTCTTCAAGCTCTTTTGTGGTTCCATACAAATTTTGGTATTATTTTTTCTAGTCTATGAAAAATGCTATTGGTATTTTGATGGGAATGTGTTGAATATCCTTTCCGTAGTTTGGATGCTTTTTTTTTCAGAGTATAGGGCTTCCATCTCCTTGGTTAAATTTATAACTAGGTATTCTATCCCTTTGGTGCAATTATAAATAGGGTTGTTTTCTTGGTTTTCTTTTTGCTACTTTATTATATCTGTATACAAATGGAACAGATTTATATATGTTAGTTTTGTATCCTTTTAACATTACTGAATCAATTTATCTGTTGTAATAGTTTTTTTGGTGATCTTTAGGGTTTTCCAAAATATAGAATATTGGGTCTGTAAATAGTCAAAATTTTACCTTTCTCGCCAATTTGTAAGCCTTTTATTTCTTTTCTGATTGCTGTGGCTAGGATATCTAGTACTATGTTGGGTAAAACTGCTAAAAGTGGACATCTTTGTCTTGTTCCTGATCTTAAAGGAAAATCTCTCAGGTTTTCACCATTGAGTATCATGGTAGGTGTGGGTTTCTTATATGTGGTCTTTTTATGTTGAGATATGTTTTCCTTAAACCTTTGTTGCAAGTTTTTATGATGAATGGATTGGCATTTTGTCAGATGTGTTTTCTGCATCTAATGAGATGGTCATATGGTTTTATTCTTTTATGAATGTGATGTACCACCTTGATTGATTTAGATATATCAAACCACCCTGGCATTTTCCCAGTAAATACCCCGTGATCATAATGAATGATTTTTTAAATGCATTATTAAATTTGGTTGGCAGTGGATTTCTGTACATTGTTTTTGTATCCTGCAACTTTACTGAATTCATTTCTCAATTGCCAAGGTTTTTTTTTGGTGGAGTCTTTAGGTCTTTTATATACAGTATCATGTCACCTGCAAAAATTATAAGTTTTACTTTTTCATTACCAATTTGGATATTTTTTATTCTTTTTTCTTGTCTGATTGCCATGGCTAGGAGTTTCCAGTACTATGTGCAATAAAAGTGGTGAGTGGACATCCTTGTTCCTGATCTTAGGAGAAAAGCCCAGTCTATATTCAAGTGCATATAATGTCAGCTGTGTGTTTCTCATATATTTCTTTTATTATGTTGAGGTATGCTCCCTCTAAACCTATTTTGTTGGGGGTTTTTAGCATGTAGGGATATATCACTTTGTCAAATGCTTTTCCTGCATCTTTTCAAATGACCATATTGGTTTTTATCCTTTGCCTTATTGATGTGATGTTTCATGTTGATTGATTTGTGAATCTAGAACAATCCTTGCTTCCTGGAAATAAATCCCACTTAATCATGGTGAATGATTCTTTATTGTTGGATACAGTGTGCTAATATTTCGTTGGGGGTTTCTTCATCTGTATTCATCAGGGATGTTGGCCTATAGTTCTCTTTTTTTTGGAGTGTCTTTATCTGGTTTTGGCATCAGAAGGGTGAATGCTTTTTATTTTATGCCAAATAGTGAAAACTTTTTTTGAAGCTCTACATATTTCTTCAGAGAGGATTTATGTTTTCCTCTTTTAGTAGAGGAAGATGATGATCTTGACCCAAATTCTAAATTGAATTGAGGTTGTGAGGCAGTTTGACCATGTTCTGTTAAGACTCCAATTCATACCTACTCTGACCATATGGATCTCCCAGGATTCTAACTGGAGCCCATATGTTCACAAGGGAACCTCTCCATAATAGTAAATAAATTTGAATCTTTGATTTCTCAGTACTAGAAGCCTACAAAAAAACTCAGCTCTGCTATTGAAGACTTCCCAGTGAGCTTATTAGCCTACTGCCATAGGTATCATTATTCAGTAAATTGTCTTAATAGGGAAGCCAGCTATAGTCAGTTTTTTATTCTTCTCTTCCTGGTATTTTTGTCCCTTGAGTCTCCAATTTTGCCTCCTTAGCTATACAAGAGTGCTAAAGTTCTGCTGATTTATCTCTCTGTGAAAAGCATGGCTCAACCTGATCAAAGACCAGATTATTTTCAACTTATTTCCTTATGCATAGATTCTGTGAATACCCCTGGAAAAAGAGAAGCTGTACAATATCAGCTCATGTCTAAATGTTCCTACTTCCTCAGAATATTGGCACATTTATTTCTATTTGTTTCAGCAGTAGACTTTACAAAAATATTTTTTAATCCATTGTTCCTAGCTCTTGGTGGGGCCATTTTTCTTCAAACTATTTCCTTATGCCATGACTTCATTTATTTAATGTATATATCACTAGGGATTATAGGCTATGGTACAGGTACTGTTCTGCATACTGGGAATACAGTGATGATTTAAGATCCTACACTGACAGATTCTAGTGTAAGTAATTAGACAAATAAAATATATACTAATAAGTATGTACATTGTTAGGTGGTGAGAATTCCTATGATGTAGTAAGATACAGGGATAGAAAGTGATGATGCCATTTTATATGGGATGTTCAGAGAAGGTCTATCTGGTAAGGAGCCATTTCTGATGGTGACTTATATGAAGGTCACAGTGAGACATGTGTATGTCTGGACAGTGTGTTACTGACAGGAAATAGTTCCTGCAAAGCTAAAGAATTTTAATGCCTGGTGATTTTGAGGAACAAATATGCTTGTAGCAAAGGAAGTGAGGTGAGGATTGCTGAGATGAAAGAAGTAGCAGTTGGCACATTGAAACAAATTATTCCAGGGCTTCCAGTTATAGATTACATTCCATTTAACAGAAATAGAAACCTATTCAGGGATTGGTAGGAGAGACTATTTTAAAAGATTAATCTGGCTTTTTCTTATATTTAAAAAGATTAGTTTGTGATTTGTTCCACATAGTACAAGTGAGACAAGTTGAACCTTTTATATATAATCTTTCAGATGAGATAGGTCAGTGGTCTGAGCAATATCTAAACTGTATCTAAAGCAGAGTTGAGAAGTGTGGACTTCTGAGCTAGACTGCCTGCATTCAAATGCCAACTTTGCTTATCATTACCTGAATAATCTGGTTAATCTGTCCATACCTAAGTCCTGGAAAGGGCAGAAGAGGGTGGAATGGAAAGGATGAGGAACAGGTAAAGAGATTTAGATATAGTGTATTTGAGATGACAGCTGGACACTCAAGTAGAAATGTAAATTACATTTAGAAGCTCAGTGGGTAGGTCTGGGCTGGAACTAAATGTATGGGATAGACAGAAAATGTACTATATTTGAAGCTATGAGATTAGATGAGTTCCTCTAGTTCATCTATATAGAGATGGGGATCCAAGACTGACTAGTGAAGAAAACTAAATGATAGAAATATCCTGGAGACCAATGCTAGAATGTATTTCACAAAGGTGGGATGACCAACTGTGAAATGCTATAGATGGTGAGAAGTCAGGTACAATGACTGAAATGACTGGAGGGTGACCATTTGAATTAGCAATGAGGTTGTTCTGACCTTAACAGGAGCAGTTACGGTAAATAGCAGGAAACAGAAGACTGAATGAAGAGGGTACAAAGAGAAAATGCGAGGGGATAAAAAAGGTGGCAAGTGAGACAGTTTGCTGGAGGGGAAGATGAGATACCTTCCAATGAGATACAGATGTCGCTTTTATTTGATGAGGGTTACTGTTGATCCAGTCTCAGGCAGTAGGATTATGGCTTGGCTTATCTGTGTTGGTTGAAATGACTTTATGTCTGTGCCTAGCCTAGTGAATACTGTTATTGAACTCAAGATCTCTTTGAGTTGTTCATTGAAAGAATTCACAGTATTCTCTCAAACATCGTGAAGGGTCAGCATCTTTCCTGATGGGAGTGTTCTTGAGGTTATAGAAGTTGAATCTTTTTTTGAAAAAATTTTTAATGTTTTATTTATTTCTGAGAGGGAGAGAGAGAGAGACAGCATGAGCAGGGGAGGGTCAGAGAGAGGGAGACACAGAATCTGAAGTAGGCTCCAGGCTCTGAGCTAACCAGCAGCACAGAGCCTGATGTGGGGCTCGAACTCACAAACCGTGAGATCCTGACCTGAGCTGAAGTCGGACGCTTAACCGACTGAGCCACCCAGGTGCCCCTAGAATTTGAATCTTTATAAGCAGACCCAAACTATAACTTTTCTGGGCAAATTTTCAATGGTTTATGGTGTATTATTTCAGCATTTAAGTTACCTAGCTAGCTGACTTCTAAGCAGTTACATCTCTACACGGTCTTTCACCTTCCATTAATCACCATGATAGCTGTAATATTACATTCTATTGATTACACTGATGCCATATTACAAAGATATTCTGAAATTTTGGGGAACAGGAGTATAAGAACCAATACTTTAAAGTATTCTGTTTATCTGATATCTTTATTAACATAAACGTGTGCTAGGACTTGTGCTAACAAAATACCACAGACTGGGTAGCTTAAACAATAGGACTTTTTCTTATAGTGCTGGAGGCTAGAAGTCTAAGACCAAGATTTTAAAAAGTTTGGTTTTGTCTGAGGCCTCTCTCCTTGGCTTGCAGAGGCCAGCTTCTTGCTGTGTCTTCACCCGGTCTTTCTTCTGTGCACACACATCCCCTGGTGCTTCTTCATGCATCCATATTTCCTTTTTTTAAGGACACCAGTCAGATTTGATCAGGGCCTGTACTAATAATCACCTCTTTAAAGGCCTCATCTCTGAATATTCCACATTCTGGAGTACTGGGATTAGGTATTCAACATATGGAATTTGGAGGAACACAATTCAGCCCACAACCTGTGGTCATGTGTTGTATTAATGCATACTTAAAATTTTTTTAGTTTTTATTTTTGAGACAGAGACAGAGCATGAGCAGGGGAGAAGCAGAGAGAGAAGGAGACACAGAATACGAAACAGGCACCAGGCTCTGAGCTGCCAGCACAGAACCCGATACGGGGCTCGAACCCACAAACTACAAGATCATGACCTGAGCCAAAGTCAGACACTTAACTGAGCCACCCAGGTGCCCCTAATGCATACTTTAAAAGAGAAGGAAGACAAACACTGATATAGGTAATTTGAAAACCAGTAGGAAGCCTCAGGACTTGAACCAAATGAGAGCTAGAAAAATTAATACATTAATAAGCAATATTTATTAAACCTCTATGCAATAGATGTGTGTATATGTATATACACAAACATATATAAATATATATATATAAAATTAGTAATCATAAAATGCCTACAAGATAGGTATTATTCCCAGTTCTCAGATAAGGACATTTAAATTCTGAACACAAATCCCATAATTCATAAAGTTCTTAAATCTATAGAGTTATCTGAATTACTAAGTTTACATTCAACATATGATAACCATAGCAGAGCAGATAGGAATATACAATATAACTTAGAACATTTGCAATAAAAATAACTGAGATATAAAACAGATGAACGTTACCTGTAATATTCACTTCTGTGCTTTGCATTTCTAAATGATTATAGATAAACATGGTTGTACACAAGACAGAAAATTGTTCATATTATAAACTTAATTCTTCTTTTGATGTTTATTTTTGTGAGTGAAACAGAGTGCGAGTGGGGGTGGGGGGAGAGAGAGAGGGAGATATAGAATCTGAAGCAGGCTCCAGGCTCTGAACTGTCAGCACAGAACCCGATGTGGGTCATGGACCATGAGTTCATGACCTGAGCTGAAGTCACACACTTGAACCGACTGAGCCACCTAGTTGCCCGTAATTCTATCTTTTGATGAGTGAATAATTATGAAAGTCTTGATGCAAATGTTTTTAAGATAAAGTTTTTTCTTCTTTAAATGTAATTTCTACACACAATGTGGAGATCAAACTTCACAACCCTAAGATCAAGAGTGGTATATGCTCTACCGACAAGAGCCAGCCAGGGTGCCCCATAAGATGGTAAAAGTTTAAACATCTTTTCCCCAGAGGAAGTATCAAAAGTTTGAGCAAACATGAAAATATTTGGATAGTACAGTCTCTTCAAATAAGTTTGATGCATTTTTAAAAATATCTCCTTTTGTGACATACAGTTATGTGTATTCTAGAATTATACACTGTCCCCTGAACAATGCAAATCAGCAGCCATTACAGTTATGTACACAAGTCAGACTTTGCTTCAATTACTTTTGCTTAGTTTTGAATTCTCAATGCCATTTTGGTAAATCATCAGGTAATGATTTGTTTAGAGGTCAAATATTTAAAAGACATGCCTTGTAATTAACTTTAAGGCTATAGAAATGAAAGAGGACCATCAATGTGTATGTGTCACATCTGTGGATATTAATCATTTACAGTAATAGATCAGTATTCATAATGACATGTTTGGAAAAAATGACAGGTTGTTTGAAGTATATAATAAATTCAAATATTTAATCATCTTACCTTTTCTCCTTTTTAGATTTATTTCTAAGTAACCTTTAACTTCGGAAAATAACAATCACATTCCAGTAGACTTGTAAAACAATTTAATTTTTATTCAAAATATGAGACATCATCATTAGCCCTTACCTTACTCTTGAAAAATGGAGACAATTATACAAGAAAGGAAGGGAAACAGAGCTACTTGATTTTAAGCTCAGGTTTCAAAAATCTTCAGAGAAGGCAGGTAAGAAACTCTAGATACTTTCCCATGGTCAAATATGGTCATATGCCTCATTTCATAAATATTATAATTTATTAGGGATAACAGTTTTAGATTTTTCCCCTAAACCCATGATTTCTTGCTTTAAATGAAGTCTCCCTCGTAGTGCCACCTTGAAATTCATAAACTGACCTGCAGTTTCTTTTGGAAAAAAAAAACCTAATCGATATGGATTTAAAGAATAAATATCATACACCCATGGTGAACTATTTTGTCACCTCCAGATAAAAGTGAATTTCTTCTTTACAATGAAGAAATTCAGAGTATTTAAGAGTATATTCCCATATAATGACTGGACTTACAAAAGTATGGGCCTTCATATAACAGATTGTGAAGATGACCTTGAAAAGGGGAGTAGCCTAGCTATAGCTGATAACTGTAGTCAAAACTCATCAGACCTAATAAAATTCTTAGAAAATGGATTAAAAGCGCTGTCCCTAATGTAAACTATAATTAGACAGTATTGTGTGTTGGAGGAAAACCACCAACTCAGTAGCTGACCCTAATGTGGAGGCAAAAAACAGAGGACTTTGTTATTATTAGGCACAGGGAGAAGACTACTTTTTTTTTTTTCTTTTAATAAAGAGACCTGATTAAATGTGAACCAGTAGCTACCAAAAGTGGGGTAAACTATCAGCACTCTAAAATGGCCATATGTTGTATACTTCTAGTTAATTCTGATGTTGCAGAGAAAGAGATCACCACCTTACTTAAAATAACAAGAGATGAAATACAAAGTAAAGCAATAAGAATTAAAAAATCAAAACACAATGACAAAACCCCATGATAATGAATTTGTAAAAAAGCATGGTAAGGAATTAAAAAAAAAAATGTATATAGCAACAGTGCAAATGGCACCCATGTCAGGTCCCGTGTACAATGTCTTCAATGCAGTGTAAGTTTCTTCTCAGCAGCCACCTATGAAGAACTGAAGAGTAGTGAATGTACACTGTGGACGGTTCACTAACACCATAAGTAAGTGTGGCCAGTGCCATAATTCTTGTTTGGTGACTGAACATTATCTTGGGAAGTAGTCACTAGACTTTTTTTCTTAATAAGCAGTTTCTTACTAGTAAGTTCTGGTCCATAGTGAACTAGAATGATCTTAATGGAACTCCTTGGTTTTTTGTTAACTCTTTGCTTCTTTATAAAACTCCATTTGATAGGTAGCCACTAAAATCCTTCCTCTTTACAACTTCCCTTTCCTTTTCCATATGGTGGACCCTATGTAAACCTAAAAAAATATGGTAACTTAATATACAAGGTTTCTCAAAGTGCAAAATGTGTTATATGTAATTTCATAGGCTTCATTTAAACAAAGCATTTTATACAATACAGTACAGTTTGAGATTTCTGCTCATAAATTACACCACTCAACAGACAACTACTATAAAAGCCTGGCCAACTCAAAAGTAACCCAATGCCTTCTTACACAAGGTTAATACACTTGAACTGTACAAGCTTTGTTCGGACCAAAAAAACATAACCTTATACTTACCACATATGTACATATATATTTTAAAATACTATTTAAATGCTTATGTATAGCTAGACAAATCTCACAAACCATGAATTACTGTTCGGTTTCTGGTTTGCAAACACTCTATACAATATTATAAAAAATAATTTGCAAAACTATTTTATCTCTTTCTGCAAGATCTCCTCACCCTGTAAGTCTTTTGGAAGGGTTCTTGTCCGCTGCAGAACCAGGCTAAGTTCTTCAATAACCTTTGATGGTAACTTACTATCCGAGTCTAAAACAGCTTTGCCATTCCTGTCCTCAGTCTTCCTCAATGTCTTGAGGGCTTTCTGGCTTTTTTGTTGCCCCTGAAGGGCCTCAGCCTCTGTGTCCTCCAGACAGTTGAAACTCCGATGTTTTCTGGTTCGAGTTCGAAGTTTCTCGTCCTTGTGCTCGAGGCACTGGGCCACCATGGAGGCTCTCTCCCTTAAGTTGCCGTCCCCAAACTCTTGGTCACGCTTTTCACTGAGTCGCAGCCGCTCCAGCTCTGTTCTCGCACTCTGAAAATAAAATAGGGCATTACAGGGGAAAGCAGGATTCGGTGCAATTTACATTGAAAACATATTCCACAGAAAGGTGGATGCTCCTTATTTTGAACTTATTTCTATGATTTAGGTTCTAACTTTTTAAAATTTATTTTTTAAATGTTTATTTTTGAGACAGAGCATGAGTGGGGGAGGGGCAAAGAGCTAGGGAGACACAGAATCAGAAGCAGGTCCAGGCTCTGAGCTGTCAGCACGGAGCTTGATGCGGGGCTCAAACCCACAAACCATGAGATCATGACCTGGGTTGAAGTCGGACACTTAACCAACTGAGCCATCCAGGCGCCCCTTAGGTTCTAACTTTGACACAAGTGGCATGTCACAATTTATTGACCAAGAGATAATGCAGTCATCTTATAGGTACAAAATCAACTGAAAGGTAGATCATGGAAATTCATTTTAAGATACACTTAACATATAGCTTCAAACAGGTCTCTCAGGTTAATTATTCAGATTGATTCTCATTTCAATTTTTTAAAATGTTATTTAAATCCAAGTTAGTTAACATATAGTGTAATAATGGTTTCAGGAATAGAATTTAGTGATTTACCACTTACATAAAATACCTGGTGCTCATCCCAACAAGTGTCCTCCTTAATGCCAATTGCCCATTTAGCTCATCCCCCTCAACACCCCTTTAGCAACTCTCAATTTGTTCTCTGTATTTAAGAGTCTCTTATGGTTTGTCTCTGTTTTTACCTTATTTTTCCTTCCCTTCCCCTATGTTCATCTCTTTGGTTTCTTAAATTCCACATGAGTGAAATCATGTAATATTTACTTTTCTGACTTTTTTAGCATAATACATTCTAGTTCCATCCATGTTGTTGTAAATAGCAAGATTTCATTCTTTTTGATTGCCAAGTAATATTCCATATGTATATACCACCTCTTCTTTATTCATCAGTTAATTAACATTTGGGCTCTTTCCATAATTTGGCTATTGTTGACGGTGCTGCTATAAACATTGGGGTGCATGTGCATCTTTGAGTCAACATTTTTGTATCCTTTAGATAACCATCTAGTAGTGTAATTGCTAGATTGTAGGGTAGTTCTATTTTTAATTTTTTGAGGAACCTCCATTCTCTTCTCCAGAGTGGCTGCACCAGCTTGCATTCCCACCAGCAGTGGAAAAGAGAATTCTTTCCCCGCATCCTCCCCAACATCTGTTGTTTCCTGAGTTAACATTAGCCATTCTGATAGGTGTAAGGTGGTATCTCATTGTGGTTTTCATTTGTTTCATTATCACTGATGATGAGTGAAATTGAACATCTTTTCATGTGTCTGTTAGTCATCTGGAGGTCTTCTTTGGCAAAGTGTCCATATGTTTTCCCATTTCTTTACTAGATTGTTTTTTGGGTGCTGAGTTTGATGAGTTCTTTATAGATTTTGGATAGGAACCCTTTATCTGATATGTCACTTGCAAATATCTTCTCCCATTCCTCTTGCTGCCTTTTAGTTTTGTTGATTGTTTCCTTTTTGTGCAGAAGCTTTTTATTTTGATGAGGTCCCAATAGTTCATTTTTGGTTTTGTTTCCCTGGCCTCTGGAGACCTGTCTAGTAAGAAGCTTTTGAGGCTGAGGGGCTTTCATTTCAAACTTGCCTCTTCTATTTCATTTCTGCTTAAATGTGCCATATGTTAGTGTATGTGAAATTCCTTCAGTGTCATGTCTGTGGCTATATGATTTGGGGATATGCTCTATACTTGTACTACAGCCCCCTCTGAGACTCACAGTACATATTAGGTATATTAAAAATGTTGAGGGGCGCCTGGGTGGCTCAGTCGGTTAAGCGTCCAGCTTTGGCTCAGGTCACGATCTCGCAATTCCTGGGTTCGAGCCCCGCGTCAGGCTTTGTGCTGACAGCTAGCTCAGAGCCTGTTTCAGATTCTGTGTCTCCCTCTCTGACCCTCCCCTGCTTACGCTCTCTCTCTCAGAAAAAAAAAAAAAAATGTTGAGAAGTTCTATGGCAGAGAAATCTGTTTGATTTTTCTATTCTTTTCCTCCTCCAATATCTGACCAGTGAAATCCTTCCTCCCATACAATATCTTTTAGAATACCACAGATGCATTTCTGAAAATACTGAAATAACTATGTATATGAATTAAATATATAACTCATTGAATAGAAATTAATCATATTAAATAAATATATATATTTATCATTTAAAACTCACTTTTGGATCTGGGAATTAGAGTACACTTTCATTCACTGAACTATAAAGGTGTGCTATCTTAACTAGTGTTCAGGAGGTCTTGTGACTGGGCAATTTCTGGCAAACAGAACTTTTATCAGATTTATCAAAGGGTATGACAACTTAAGTGTAAGATGTAAGAACAAACAACAGAGAATCAAGCATATGGCGGTACGGGGCCACTGAGAGCAAGGAAGACTACCCTATAAACTGGATCAGAGCATAGGTGGAGTGGAAAGAAAGTTACTTTTCTTTTTACAAGAAACAAGAATTGAAGAAATGTTTTCAAAATGTCCCCAGTAAAAGCTGCAAAACCTAGAAAGTAAATATCTGAAGGAGAATTTATGTTACAAGTGTTGAAACAAGATGAAATGTTAACCTAGTATTACGTGTGAAACTGAGTAGCATAAATGGAAAAGATATTCAATATAATTAAGTTTAAAAGACAACTCCCACCTTTCTCTATTTTTCTCTCTAAAGCTTACTATTGTGATTATCTGAATGCCCTGCTACAAAGTTGACTCAATGAAAGCAGAGGGTTTTTGTTCACTGAAATGTGAACCTAGTATAGTGCCTGTGCTTAGGAAATAATCAGTAACTTTTTGAGTATTGCATAAAGGTTTAAATTTTTTCAAACATCTAACATTGTTTTATTTTCCTAAATTCCATTCAATCCAGACATGAAATTAAAACATACAAATTCAGGTTAAATATAAATATTTTCATAAATAAATTTTATACATTTTTAACTTTGAATTTTGTGAAAAAATTATGCTTATATTATCTCATGTAAATACATTTTTCTACTCTAAAAACGGATGAAATATTTAGTAACCAGCTTAATTCCAAAGTTTCATTAGACTTTGTTAAAGTACAGAGACAATGGTGATGTTTGCACCATGTGTATATAATTAATGACATTGAACCATACACTTAAATAGGATTAAAATGAACAGATTTATGCTATGTATAACAAAATAGCCCTCCTCTCAAATGAAAGATTAATGAGAATGGTGACTAACCAACACAGGGATAGGACTGGGATGATTAAATATTAATCACGGTAAGATTTATTTGGCATTTATTACCTGGAGAAAATTAAGGAGCAACATAGACTTTTTTAAACTGAAGCATAGTTGACACACAATGTTACATTAGTTTCAGGTGTACAACATAGTGAGCTGACAAGTCTGTTATGCTATGTTCTCCCCACCTGTAGCTACCATCTGTCATCCTACACCACTATTACATTATCACTGACTATACTCCCTGTGCTGTGCTTTTATTTCATGAACTATTCATTCCATAACTGGAAGCCTGTCTCTCCCTCTCCCATTCATCCATTTTGCTCATTCCCAACGTTCCTGGCAACCATTAGTTTGTTCTCTGTATTTATGGATCGGTTCTGTATTTTTTTTTTTTTTAGACTCCACATAGAAGAGAAATCACATGGAATCTGTTTTTCTCTGACTTGTTTCATTTAGCATAATATCATCTGCATCCATCGATGTAGTCACAGATGGAAGATTTCATTTTTTATGGCTGAGTAATATTCCACTATATACATACGTACCAGTTCATCCATTTATCTAAGGACACTTGGGCTGCTTCCATAACTTGGCCTTATAAACAATGCTTCAGTAAACATAGAGGTACTTTTATCTTTTTGAGTTAATGTTTTCATTTTCCTTGGATAAATACACATTAGAATTACTGGATAGTATATTATTTCTAATTTTCTGAGGAATTTCTATACTACTTTCCACAGTGGCTGCACCAATTTACATTCCCACCAGCAGTGTACACCTGGGTTCTTTTTTCTCCATAGTTTCATCAATACTTGTTATTTCCTGTCTTTTGGGTACTAGCAACTTTGATTGGTGTAAGGGGCTATTTCAATTGTGGTTTTGATTGGCCTTTCCCATATGATCAGTGATGTTAAGCATCTTTTCATCCATCTGTTGGCCATATTGTGTCTTCTCTGGAAAAATATCCATGTCCTCTGCCCATTTTTAATCAGGTGGCTTAGTGTTGAGTTCTAAAAGTTCTGTATATTCTGGATATTAACCCTATTGGAAATACATGTACAAATATGTTCTCTCATTCAGCAGTTCTCTTTTTGTTGGCTTCTTTTGCTATGCAAAAGCTTTTTATCTTGGTATAGTCCCAACAGTTTATTTTTGCTTTTTTTCCCCTTGTCCAAGGAGATGTACCATAAGGTATGTTGCTAAGGCCAATGTCAAATAATTGCCTCAGTTCTCACATTTAAAGTCCGTAATCCATTCTGAATTTATTTTTGTGTATAAGAAAGTGGGCCAGGTTCATTTTTTGCAGGGAGGTATACAGTTTTCAAAGTACCATTTATTGAAGACACTATTGAAGACACTGTCTCCCCGCCCCATGTATTCTTGCTTCCTTTGTTGCAATATTAATTGACTGCATAAGAATGGATTTATTTCTGGGCTTTCCATTCTGTTCCACTGATCTGTGTGTCTGCTTTTGTGCCAGTACCAAACTGTTTGGTTATTATTAACTGTAATGTATCTTGAAATCTGGGATTGTAATACCTTCCACTTTGTTTTTCTTTCTCAAGACTGCTTTGGCTATTCAGGATGTTTCTGTGGTTCCATACAAATTTTAGAATTATTTGTACTAGTTCTATGAAAAACGTTATTGGTGTTTTGATAGGGATTGTATTAAATCTGTAGATTGCTTTCAGTAATATAGACATTCTAACAGTATTGGTTCTAATTCATGAGCATAGAAATTCTTTCCATTTGTATCATCTTTAATTTCTTTCATCAGTGTTTTATAGTTTTTGGAGAAGAGATCTTTTGACTAGTGGTTAAGTAATTATGATATATTGTTTTTTTTAATTTCTCTTTCTGCTCTTTCATTAGTGCACAGAAACTCAGCATTTTAATAATAACCTTCCAATCCATGAGAAAGTATTTCCAATTTTTTGTGTCATCTTCAGTTTCTTTCATCTATGTTTCATATTTTTCAGAGTAGAAGTCTTTCACTTCCTTAAATTTTCCCAGGTTATTTTATTCTTGTAATTACAAACGGAACGGTTTTCTTAATTTCTTTCTGCCACTTTGTTATCAGTGTATAGAAACAGATTTTTGTATATTATCACTTCTAACAGTTTTGGGTGGAGTCTTTGGGACATATATATGTACACACACACACACACATAATCATGGTAACAGTTCTCATGATCTTTCAACCATTAGCAGAACAGACTTCAGGATTTTCTTAGATGTAGAATTTAGGGGTCAAGTATTCACACATTTAATACTAAAATTTCAAGTAAACATTAGTATTAGCCTAAAAGAGAGGTAATCTTATATGAAGGTGGGGACAGGTGATGGAAGTGACCTGTTAAGAGTCAAGAGGATGGGACATTGAGGCTTTTCATGAACAACATGGTGTGCTAGAGTGCCTTGCGTGTTGTGGGGGAAGGAACACAGTTTATGTCCTTAAAAGATAAGGCATTAGTAATTTAAAAAGAAGGATAGAGGGGGCGCCTGGGTGGCTCAGTCAGTTAAGTGTCCAACATTGGCTCAGGTCATGATCTTGCAGTCTGTGAGTTCAAGGCCCACATTGAGCTCTGTGCTGACAGCTCAGAGCCTGCTTTGAATTCTGTGTCTCCCTCTCTCTCTCTCTCTCAAAAATAAACACACATTAAAAATTTTTTTTTTAAATAAAAAGGATAGGTAAGGTATGAAATTAGAGGAGCAAGAGGTAATGTGGTGCAGATGATGTCAGTCTGTGCCAGAGTAGGTTTAGAGAAAACTAGTTTTTAATAGAAATGATGATGTGAGAAGGAGTCTTTTCCCTGCAGAGAGTAATTCCTAATGTCACTGCCAGAGCATGGTACAGGAATGTGTTCTCAGAGCAATCACATGGCTTTAGTCTGTGCCGTTATATTTTCCATGACATCCAGATACAGGCTAATGGTTATGAAGGTCTCACAATACCAAAACATACAATGATCAATATGTAGATTACAGAAGGAATGGTCTTAAATAACTTTCACTACTAAACTCACTATATTAGTTGATAATCTCCATGCTATAAAATACATAATCCTATCACTAGTTTATAAGATCATGACCTGAGCCGAAGTCGGACGCTTAACTGACTGAGCCACCCAGGTGCCCCTTCTTTTTTGCTTTGAGGGGGTCAATTAAGGCACTGAAACATGCATTCGTCCCAAAGCATCAAATGAGTTTTGAGTGCAAACAGCTCATATCCTTTCCCGATGAGACTGAACTTCAAGATTAATGTTACTTATGTTCTCCTTGCCCCTCAAGGTGAGAAGGGAAACAAATAGCCGCTTTCCTCAAAGATGCCAAGTAGTTTTATTGATGCTCAGCGGTCATCTTGCAGTTCTTTAAATTAACTGCGACACCCCCCATCAGTTCTCAAACTCCTGGGATTTGACTGTGTTACTAAGTATAGTTACTATAGCTCCAGGCATAATCAGCCCTGGGCTCATTCTAAGGGTGTTAGAAGTCAACTTGTACAACTAATTTGAGACTGTGATTTTACCATGTGGACCTCTGAATACATATTTAAAATCACCTACATTACAGATAAGGAAGTAAGTGGTATTATGCATATTTAATTGGACGGTCAATGACATTAAGAATCTTTAAGAAAATATAAAACTTAAAGGGAGTACAGGGTTATTCATAATTTTTTCTTACAGGATATGTCTTTTATACTATTCTTTCTAAAGGTTACTGTTGTGCTTTTGAAGCCAAAGAAGTAATGTACTTAATCACATTAACACATAAGAAAAGCAATGTTATAATAAATATAAAACAAAGAAAATCTGAACCTACCTCAATATTTTTCCTGGCTTGGGCTGCACTTCTTTCATGCTGGATTGGAATTAGAGGCAAACCTCCGATTTTGGGATTTTTGGTTATAGAACGTTTCCGTTCCTTTCCAGCTGGTGGCAATATATCATTTTCATGCTGTGGAAACACAATTTCTTGCTGTTGGTGTGTTATTATTATGTAGTAGATATTATAGAGTCACTTGGTTCCTTTTCCATATTTCCAAATCAAATGACCTGCTTTCTAGGAGAATTCCATTTGTAATTAGGATGTCGACTCTGGTACCAGCATTGCTTAGGGTATAAAACTCTTAAGAAAACAGAGCTTTGAGGTCTCCATTCAATTTCTAAGTTTCAAATACATGGCTTCTATACTATCAAAAAGAGGAAAACATTGGAGGAAACCGGCAAATCTCTTTGTGGGAGAAAATAACACACTTGTCTATTTTCCTAGGCCCTGTAATCAAAGTTTTTTTCTCCCTCCATCAGAGACAACTTTAGTGTAAAACTAATTTGACCTTAAAGACCTCAAATCAACCTAAGGCATGGCGGTTAGAAAAATCAGCCTCATTTTATGACCTTTTGAAAAATGTCACTTTTTCATCTAATTGAATTCCAAAGAAATTACCTTGCACACAGACATTTATACTGAAAATCACTGTCCAACCATTGGCACATTTGTTCTCAAATTGACTACATATTCTCTCCAATTCAGCAATTATAGATGACTGGAGAAAAATTAATTTTGTATTGGGGAGAAATATTCACAGGTAAAAATATAAGCTTTGTGTGATAAATCCCTCAGATATGCATGTACAAGAAAAATATTTAAAGAATTTTTCTACTCCTCAGGGTAGATTAACTTTCCAGAACTTGGCAAAAGTAAAATGATTTTCAGACAACAATCTTTGAAAGAAATACAGAATACGAATTATAAAATGATAAGCTTTACGGATGTTCTGATGAAATGAAAACCTTTTGGTAAACTGTCTAGCTAGAGCCTATTCTTTTTCCCCCCCTCTATTCTTAAGATTCAACACATTTCTGTTGTTCATTTAAATCAGTATTTTGGGGTACTTTATAGCAAAGAATTCAACAAATATTTGCTATGTACCCATATATAATGACGGGATTATATTGAGGGGCATATGCCAGACTTTATCAGTGTATATAATCTCACAACATATGTAACTACATATAAATAAAATCTCATTTAATCTTCAATGATCCTACAGTGTAGATCTTTTTTTACTAGACTGAGTGTATATGTATCAGATCTACCCTTGGATTTTAGTGAACTATTTATTTTGGATCAGCAAATGTATAATGGAAGATTATAAAATATTTCAGAAAGAAAGTTATAAGCTTCATAATGCTATTTTTATGTCACAGCCCTAAAATTGGTAAAACAGTTTTAATATTATGTAATTAGGACGTTCTCAACATATAAAAGCTAAAAGAAAACTGGATGGAAAGGAATTCACTAACTCTATGGATTATGCTTACACTTTATATAGTACATGTGTTAAATGACAGAAATCTAAGAGCAAACACAGTCTCAAATACATACTTCTTTTTCTGACATGACTAGAGTGTTATTAGTTCATACTGGATGGATCAAAGAGGTATTTTTCCCAACAGTACAAAACACTGTATCTTAGTAATATATTCTGACATTCATAGTTTTCTATAAATGACCTTAAAATTCATGGATCACATAGCTGAGGATCATACTTTCATTATTATAACAGTGATCACACCCTAAAATCTTCAGTTCTCTCACTTTCTATTTTTTCCCATCCTTCCAGCTCTGCAGCATAACTGACAAAATTGAAAGATGTTGAAAATCTACAATGTGATGATTTGATATATGTATACAATGTGAAAGGATTCTCCCCAATCAAGTTAGTTAATACATCACCTTGCTTATTAATTTCTTTTGGTGAAAACATTCAAATTCTTAACAAATTTCAATTATATAATATAGTATTATAACTATATCAACAGTGACCTTTTTTATATTAGATCCTCAAACCTTATTCATCTTCTAGCTGAAAGTGTGTACCCTTTTGCCAACCTTCCCCTATTCTCCCTATTCATCCAGCAACCACTCTGTTGTGTCTATGTTCAACTTTCATTTTTAAATTCCACATGTAAGTGATACTTATAGTCTCTGTCTGGCTTATTTCATTCAGTCTAATGTCCCCCAAGGTCATCCATGTTGTCACAAATGACAAGACTTCTCTCTTGTCTAAGGGCGAATAATAATGTGTGGGGCAGTGGGGGGGGGGGGCATACACACACACACTTTATCCATTCATCCTTGGACACTTAGCTCATTTACATGCCTTGGCAACTGTGAATAATGCTGCAATGAGTGTGAGGTGAGTCTGCCTCTCACTTTTTCTGACCCTGTTCTCTTACAACTTAATTCATTCACTTCTTTAGACTCCTTAAGACATCCAAATCCATTCTCTACTTCTCTACTGTCATTCTACTTTCCACTTCTTTCATAGCTTCATGAAAGAAGCTATGTCTTAGATTTCACAGTCCATAAGAATTTCACAGTCCTTATAAATATCTCCACGTTCTTTGCTGCTCTTTCTTTCATCATCCCTGCCTGGCAAGGCCCCGGAACTCATTAAACCCAATTCTACTTGCTATTTGACTGCCCACCAATGGATGAAGAAAGAGAAAGATGCTCCCTCTATACATTCATCTCACTTCAAATTTAACCTCCAGCACTCAGCATTAAGATGAAGTTCTACTTTCCTCTCTCTCTCAAGATTATTTCTCACCTTCCCTCCACCGCTACATTTCCAATATCCCTCCCTAACCCACTATGGTCAGCTCACGGATTTTAAAAATTACCAGTAATCATTAAGGAATTTCATTTTTCCACCAGGAAATCTACTACTTTCCCTGCATCTTAGAGCCACCGAAGTGAGGGTCCCTTCTCTTCTCAGTGGGTTACAGTATATGGTCAATAATGAATCTTTAATCTTTAAATACAAATAAATTGAAACCCCAAAACCTACTTTGACCTCTTTTTTTCTCTCTAGTCACAGAGCCTCATTTATCTGCACAGGAAATTCCTTAACTGGATTTTCTATACCAGTCATCTGGTTTTCCTTCTTCTCAACCCTTCTATTTTCATTTGCTGGTTTTTTTTTCCCCCTCTTCTGCTCAACCTTTAAAATTTGGAATGCCCAAGGGCATACTCTTCTGTTCTCCCTACACTGTGTGTGCCCTTCTTTCATTTTACATTTCCCTATCTCACCCAAATCCAGGGTATTCAATGCAAACTAAGTGTGGACTTTCCCCAAGTTTTTGCCTCAGTCCTTCTTCCCTCCCTCCCTCCCTGTAATCTCTATACCCAAAGTGGGGCTCGAACTCTTGACCCCAGGACTAAGAGTCACATGCATTTCCAACTAAGCCAGCAAGGCACCCCTTCTAACCTGCTATTCATCATATTTACTTGTATGTGTAACAGGTATCTCAAATTGCAAGCGGCTAAAACAGAACTTTCCATATTTTTCTGGATCTCTGATCTTATCACCTTTTTTTTTTTTTGCCAGTTTCCCAAAGCTAAAATAATAAACCAGGACTCTTCCTTGGTTTCTATTCTTTCTCTCAAACTGCTATAGCCAATCCATCTCCAAGTTTTACTGGCTCCACCTTCAGTGTCTTACTAGGTCCACTGACACCACCCTCCTCTGAGCTGTCATCTTCCACACAGCCCACCTTACACCTTGGACTCCCAACAGCGTGCCCTCAGCAAAGCAAACTAAGTTGTAATTTTCTCAGTTAACATAAATCAGATAAAATCCTTCTCTTGTTCCCCAAATTCATAAACTGGGACTATATGAACTGTTTATTACCTTCCTCTTCTTTTACATCTTTATCCACACAGCCCTTCCTGATGTTCATGGAACAAAGATTAGGACCACATCTCAGGCCCTTGTACTTGCTGGCTGTACTGGCATGCTATCCCCACTCCTGCATATTTGCATTACCTGCTCCCTAATTTCAGACAGATCTCAGCAGACCTGTCAGCTGTTTAAGAAAGGCATTTTCCTGAGAACCTATCCTAGAGTGCCCTTCCTTATCTCAGTCACATCTCCTTTCTGTTGCTTATTTTATTATCTTATCTATTTGAAATTTTGTCAAGTTATTTATGTTCTCTCCATCTTACTTTAGGAATACTGAGCATGTATTTTGTAAATGGCATTGGATTCTATGGTTCAAGTATACATTTAGGTCTACTAAGACTGACAAAGCCTTTCTTGTCATGGAGTTTACATTTTTGTCGGAAAAATCTAATTACAGAGTACTTTCGAATTAGTGCCACAACTGAGGTAAGGAATGCTAAGGGTTCCTATAGCCTGAGGTCTGACTGGTCTGAAGATCAAGGAGAGTTTCTCTAAGAATGTGACACAGAAATTGAAACCTAAAGGACTTCTGAAGCAGGAGTGAAGATGGGGATGGATATCATAAAAGTATTCTGCACACCAGTAAGAACTCATTGTAAGAAGCACTTAACTGTTGATGTGTGTGTTAACATGTATATAACATTGCTAGTTTTCTTCTGCCTCCCTATGGAGGTGAGCCATTAAATCCTTAAATCCAAGAAGGCCTTTCTGTTTATCTTAATCCTAAGCAGTGGAAAGGACAGAGGAAAAGTAATTGGGCTGAATCCCTAAGGCCAGGACAAAGAAGGACAGCTGAGACAGGGGGGAATAAACTGTCCACGAGAGCAACCTCTGCTTTCTGGCTATTTATATCTTGATTTTCAATCACAGAGTCTAGTGACTTCAATTAGAAAAACAATCAGAGTAGTTATACCACAGACACTGTAACAGTTTTGACTTTATAGTTCCAATTTTACTAAAACACTTCAAATCTAGTTTACCCTTTTTTTAAGGACTTAAATATCGGAATTTCTAAAAAGTCACAATAAGAGGAAAAGTCTCTAAAAAGTGAGGTCTTTTTCTGCCTATGTGTTTTCAGGTAGTAACTGCAGCGTCAGACTGAGAAGAGCAGTGTTTTATTAACCACTGGAAAGGTTAATAAATTAAATGAACAGAAAAAAGGTTTTCAAAACAAGTAAGGGCCAGATGTGGGTGTGAATTAACTTCCCACTTATAAGAGAAACTGGGAAGTGCGTCCTCAGGAATCAAGACTGGNTATTGAGATTTTTAACCCTTTCCACAAAGACTGAGTCCTTCTCTAGAGAGGAGACTAAATGGAGAAGTGAGCATAGGTATTAACTTCTGGCACTCCTGGGTTTAAACTACTAAACTTAATGTGTGGTGCTAAGCAAATGATGGACTTTTTGTTTCCCTCATTCCTTTATCTATAAGCAATGCCATGTATGGTTTGTTACAAAGAATACAAAAGTTAGCTCTTCTGAAGTACCCAGCACACATTAAGTATTAAAGGAATGTAGGCTCCTGTCCTTATTTCTTCAAAGGCTAGAGTGAGGGGAGTAGGTGGCCATAGGGAGAAGATGGAAACGGCACACTTTTCTAAATGAAGATGAATGTGGTACTCTGGTAAACAGGCTCCTCTTTCTTATATTACCATCTTGAAGTAATACACCTCTCCTAAGGTAAGGAGTTGCTGGAGTGCCAAAAAAGAAGCCTCAAGAAAGAGAGTAAGCTCTCTTTCAAAGGGTAACGGATCAATTTGGATTCTCATATACTTAGAAAAACTTATGAGGGGCACCTGGGTGGCTCAGTTGTTTAAGCGTTAGATCGTTAGACTTTAGCTCATGTCACAATCTCATTGTTTGTGAGTTCAAGCCCTGCACTGGGCTCTGTGCTGACAGCTCAGAGCCTGGAGCCTGCTTCGGATTCTGTGTCTTCCTCTCTCTGTGTCCCTCCCCCACTCATGCTCTGTCTTTCTCTCCTTCAAAATAAACATTAAAAACAATTTAAAAAAACATATGAATGAAAAAATAAAAGTATACACATAAAACTCTTATTAAAGATGCTTTGGAAATCCCACTAACTTTTCCTATAAGCAGCCGTTCTACTTGGCTGGAGAGCAGAGACAGATTTCGTACCTGGGCAATAAAGACACTGGCCATCCACTCCGTCTGAGTTTGTAAGCTATCACAACAAATGTGCCTGTAAAACAAGGTTTATAAAATACATAATTCAAAAAAGCAGCAGACTGTTCTCCAGTGTATTTGTTTGGTTATTAAATGATCAGAAACCTCTTTGGGTTTCTCCTGATTCATGACTTAATGCAATCAAAGCGGGAGTATTTCAGTATAAGTTGCTTCAGGCTTCTGTTAAATGTGCAGTATCAAAATAATAGTATAAATATGCTAGTTTAAACAAAATACAGCTACAGGCTTTGGTAACTGCTGAAGAATGATCGGCAATATTTTTGGAAAGGCAGAAAGGTCACTATCATTTACTTTTTCATGACATGATGTTAAACACATCTTTTCCCCCAGAAACTGTGAGCCTAAAGAAAAATATGTGCACATTTTCTTAAGAGCATACTTTTTAAAAAGGCTTAGACGGTTTCCATCATTAGGATTATAAACATTTAATACCCACAAGACTCATGAAAAATGAACCAAATGAAAAACTACTACTGCATGTCCAATAACACCAACTCAGTAACCTTTTATTGAAAACCTACATAAAACCGAGATCTTGCCCTCAAGGTTCACACATTCTATTAGAGGAGCTAGATATGTAAACAAATAAATAATAGAGCACAGTGAGAAAAAGAGAAAGTATCATTGACACAAATACAGAAATAGCACACTTGGGGATGCGGCAAAGGTTTCTTATAAAAGGAAACTTTTCTAAGCGATGTTAAAATGACATGGACATTTCAATGTAATTATATACTTTTTATATTCCTGTATAAAAATAATTTGGAAAAAATGTCAAAATGAAACCTGTAAAAAAATTCATGCTTCCTTTATTAGATTCTCATAAGGATATTGTCCCTTTCCATTAATGCATACAAAAAAACTGTCTTCTTAATAATTATGCATCCATGTGTGCAGGATACTATAGACGGCAAGAAGAAATAAGTAATGATTAGAGGTGAGAGTTATCAGACTTTTGGAGCATTTGAGCTATAATTTGAAAGAATGACAGTTGTGTCTACCACATCAGCAGGAAGGGGATGGGAGTGGGAGGTAAGGGAGTAGCATATAGTATGAAGAAGACTCAGTAGAGGACTCCATATGCTAAACATGTAGAGATGAAGGAGAAAGGAATGCATGGTGAATCAAAGCAGATTGCTGCTTTATCAGTAAGTAAAAAAGGGAGAGATGAAGCTACTGAAATGCTATGCCAATAATCCTGCACTTTATCCTTTAGATAGAGGATTCATAGAAGAGCCTGAATGCAAGAAAGAAACAATACACTTTAGAAAGCCTGTTTAGTGGCTGGGTAGAGCATATTCTGGAAAACAAAAATAAAATTAGAGGCATGAAGAGCACTCAGGATGAGTGGAATAAACCATGCAGATGAAGGAAGGCATGGCCTGATAGGGGAGATCATTAAAAGGCAGATCCAGACTGGCTCAGTGACGACTAACAGAGACACAGGTAGGGCTGAAGGAGACGTCCAGTACAGTTTCTAGGGAGACTGGCTAGCTCCTATCACAACAATGGAAAAAGTACATATATGGAAATAAACAGTTTGAGGCCAAGATTTTTTTTTTTTTATACTCAGCTTTGGCTAGTTCTTATCCTTTATATAAAGCTGAATTCTGCCTTCTTATCCCATAAGAGCTGGGATTCCACACTCATATAATAACCAGAAAGAAATCAGATACGCTTTCTCTTAAGAGGCACTGGGAGGTAGGACACGGGATTGAAATGGACTTAAACCTTGAAGCAAATCTATTTTCTTTTTCTCAGACTAAATATACTTAAAAAAAAAAATTAACTTCACTTAGTTTGTGCAACGTTTCCTGTCTGTTAATCAATGCCAGTAACATTGTTTAGTAAAGTTATCAATATCTGAAATCCAAAAACTGCCAGCAGTTAACTTACCAGTGATGTTTTTCGGAATATGCTGTCAATCCCCAACTAAATCACATGGGAAAAAGCACACATACACAACATATTAATAAAGATCAATTGTACAAAACTAAAAGCAGGATTAGATGTTAAGAAGGTGATATTTAATGGTGGCAATGTGTAATATAGAACAAATACCCAGGAGTGATGATTCAGTGGATAGGACTGACCTAGAGGTAAATAATAAATGAGGGGTTCGGCTACAAATTTAAATATGCTGAAGGGAGAGAGAAGGAAGGAGTTTATATGATGTTATGGGAAGGTGGGGAAATCTCTCAGAAGATACTCTTGGCTGAAGAAGGAGATGTCTAGGAAAATGGCCAAAATAAGAGGATTTATACACTGTCCTACTGAACTGTGGGAAACTAAATGTCAACTGTAACACAGGTGTATATTCTGGGTTTAGAATTAAGCATGTAGGCAAAAGAGAGAAAATCTTCATAACAGAATCCCCAACTAAGCATGTAATGGTTCATCAAAATGCTTCATAAGAAAAGTATTCCTGCAAACCTAATTAGCTATTCAAATTAAACTGTGATAGAAAATACTGGCATAAACCAAATGCTGGCATGATTCAAATGTTGAAAAGGAGGACACTGTATAAGAGGAGTCCACTTCCTCTCGGCCACCTATGTGGCTGTGGGTTTACTACCAAATTCAGCAAGATGAATAGGGCAAACTACATAGCCAGGCATCAAGAGGCTGTTTTCCTGAGTATAGAATTGCCTGGAACATTCCTTATGTCCTCAGGTTGGGAGACTGATCAAGGAACAGAATGTGGAGAAAAACCCATGTGTTTTTCAGTAGACGGGGCCTTCTGGGGATTTCCTGCTTTATGCAGCAGAGATGCAATCACCAAGGGGTTTGACTGCAGTGGAAACATCAGGCTTCTTTATCTGCCCACATAATTTTCCTCCATCTGCAACAGGTCCCCTGCCATGTCTGTGACAGTTCAAAGACTTTGTTTAAAGCTTAACTTATAAAAAGTTAAGTTGATAAACCCCTCTGGTCTTCAAATCCTTAAATAGACGAATATTCCTATAGCTTTTACTCTTCAAAAACCCTTCCCTTTCAAACTTTACCTTGTTGGAGGCTTCATTTTCTTTTTCACTCCAAGATAAAACTTCATTGAACCGAGGGAAAACATTTTCTCATATTTACTACTCTGTAAGGAAAACAAAATAATTTGTAATTAAATAGATTTTAGAAATATCTTAATATTTTCCTGGAGTATTGATACCTGGATTTAGGATTGTTTAGTTTCACCAATGTTCTATGGATGTTAATACCAAGTTTTTAGTCAATGAAGATTGTTCTGATTACAATGTTATAAATTTAAATAGAAAATATGGGTCATACATGTACATTTATAGAAGTGTGTATACGTATACACAAAAACAATTTTTGATTCAAAACACCTGGGACTAGATATACATCAGAACTGATCATTTTTCTTTTTTTGGGGGGGGGTATTTTAAAAAGACAGTAATATGCAATAGATAATGTAATTTCACCAGTGTTACCTGGGGCAGCGTCCTCTATTCATGTAACTAAGGCAACTGCTTTCATGTGAGGTTTTGCCACCAAATGTATTATGACTTTCTGTACTTTTTGGATTTAAGAATAATGGAAAGCACACTGTGAACCCTGATGGGTACATATTGAACTATCATCTCAAGTATCCATATTAACGTAATTTTTCACAGTCCATGAAGGTAGACTATTAAAAATAATTTACATCTGCTTTGGTTCAATTAGTCTCCATACACATCCTGATATACTTATTATTGGTAACTAATATTTTTAAAAATCCTGAACACAGACCATCCAAACTTCTATCAAACCATACCCAGTATCCAAGTACTGATCCTTGGATAACCTGAAATAGATTTCAAAAAGATAACAGCCATGAATATAATTATTAACACATGCTTTTTCCAGATCCTAAAAATTCTGAAGGAAACATCTCATTTCAAACTGCATATAGCATTCATAGGTAAAAGTAAGGGGCTTGGGATCATAGAAACTTGGGTGCAAATCTGGCTTGCTACTTAGTTTGTGATCTCACATTACTCGTTTGTAAAGAGGGACAATAAAAATACTGGGTATCTCACGGGGTTATTATTAAGATTAAGTGACTAAAGAAGGGGTTGCTGTGAAGGATTATTCTATAGATTAAGTGAGACAAATGCCTATAAGGTGTTTAGTCAGGTAATCATCAAAAAATTTGTGTGATAAATTACAGCTGCTGTTATTATGAACTTTGAACATATTACTTCAGAGACAGCAATATATACAAACTAAGAATTCTAAGACAGTGCAAAGAAGCCATTTAGCAAATATTGGCTAAAGTTTAATACAAAGTACATTTAGCTGAAATTAGTACTAAGTTCTATACAAGTTAAAATATTACTATGAAATCTTCATGAAAGCAGTCAAATTTGAAAAGTAAAGAATGAAAAATATGTTTAGAAAATTAAAAATTGTCTTCCAAAGAGATGACAGGTTAGGAGAATACAGAGTAAACATAAAGGAAAAGCAAGCAAGGAATAATGCTTGGGTGACTAGTGGTCTCTGGCAGTGAGAAGGCCTGGGATTTACATGATGAGTTTACTCCTAGTCAGTATGATCAATGTTTGCTATTATCATCATGGTAGATAATTTTAAAAATGTATATTTTTGGATATTTTTTCCCCTTCTGGCTAGATTTCTAGAAATGAAATCACTGGGTCAAAGGCGAGGAACATGAGTAAGATTTAGGCTAATTAAATATACACTCCTAAGTACCTTCATTAGCAATTTTCACTTTTGATTTGGTCAACAATTTATCTTTACGTATTTGTTTGAATTAGTTCTCTATGTATAAAAGAAAAGCTGCCTTATCTTTTAAAATGAGATATTCTACAGAAATTGTTTTCAATAATTTTGCTGTTTATTGTTATTTTTATACTTTTACTGAAGTATACAGTTTTTTTCTTTTGAACTTTCTTAACTATGCCTCTTCAACTTAAAAGCTGACAAATACTAAATTGCATGGCCATGCAATCTGAATGGTTGCTATTTTTAAAGTTAATTCTTTTGTCAATCTAGAATATATCTTTTATATACAGTATAAAAATTTAAGTTAAAAATTTTAACAATTAACCCAGCCCATTAAACAAACCTTTCTTTAGACATGCATTTATGATGGCATATTTATAAAAAATAAATCTTAATACACAATTAAGCCTTTTACCTGACTTTATGTTACCACTGCTATCTTGCTATCTTTTTTATGCTGGGATCTTTTCATCTAAGCCATTTTAGTTTTATTGCAGATGATGACAGTTCTTTATACAACAAAATGTTTACAAGTATTCTTATATATTTATACTTTGAGGTGATTATTGTATCATTTTTGTCAAGTTCTAAAAATAATTCCTTTGGGATTTGAAAACAATTACATTAAGCCTATAAATATTAGACTTTATATACATTTTATTTCTATCAGTGAAGTTCTGTAGTTTCCTTCATAAACACTCGACTTCTTGTTAAGGTCATTTTCTGGTAGTTTATGTATTTTGTCTTTTAGTTCTGACTGAGGACTGGTCTTGGGGTATTGATTTTGTAGTGTGCCACTTCACTGAACATTAAGGCGTAACACTGAAGTCTAATGGAGAACAGTGAGGTAGCTTTCTAAAGCAGTAAATGTTTCATGTAGGAAAGAATCAAAGCAAAGAGAATTTAGGAATGTATATAGTTGTGGAGCCTCCTGGCTACCTCTGTCAGAGATTACATTGGATTGCAACTGAGTGAATGTCCCTCCTCATGGCTGAGAGACTCCTGTTCCCTTGGACTCAGTCCCAACGGAGGCAAACAGGTGGGGTGAGAGGCAGCAGTGCCAGCAGTATGGGGAAGACAGGAGTTGCACAGCTGAGATCAATGTTTGCTATTACCATCTGCTGAAGCAGGTAGTCTTGGTTTATACAGGACATCAGTAGGCCCAGGACTGCCTACAGTTTGAAGTATTTTTGGCAGTAGAGAGTCTGAAGTCATACAACTGATTCTCAAGCCACTCCTGACATGCAAGCTCATTACTTTATACCACTAATGACAGAATTTGTGTGAAAATCAGCAATGGTGGAAAGAAGCTTTTTTAGTTTCAATCTTTAAATATAAAGTGTATATGTAAGGATACTAATGGAAAGTTCTATAAAAAGAAATCTCATTTGGCAAGATTACTGTTGGTTTATTACAATTCTCTTTTTTGGTATGTGTATTTTATGGAGAATTCTTCAAAAACTTCAATATACTGGACTGTAAGGAAGTCTCTAACGTGTTACTTCAGGCACTATCATTCAAAAGAAAGTTTTTAACTAAGCCAATTAAATTAGTGTGCTTAAAAAAATTATTCTTGCACTAAAAGGAGTTTGCTTATTAGTGCATGAAACTTTTAATGACCCCCCCCCCCACTTACCCACTTGCTTTTTTTCACACCATTAACAGTGTAATGGTAATATTCTTTGAAACTTCTCACCTTTTATGTAAATCAAGACTGAAAACATTTTAATTAACATTTTCTGTGCAGAGAAAACTCTCAAAACAAAATATATCTTCTCCTGTGTATTACCCTAATTTGTTGTTAATGAGCATTCATAAATTATCTCTAATTAACACATACTCTTTTTAAATACACTTTTCAATTTGTAATTTCTACTTCCTTCTCAGTAAATCATTTTCTAAGTATTTACAAGCATACACATATTAATGGCAAAACTGTCAAAACCAGAGCCAAATGTTTATTCAAATAAGTTAGATTTGCACTACTGCTTATTTACTGCAAAACAATTTGAAATGTTAACATTGACAATGACTCAACCATCAATATTAAAAAGGACAGATCAGCAATGTGAAAAAATAACCAGCCACACAAAATCATGTGTTGAAAATAATAATAGTTTAAGGAAAATCATAAGTTGAGTCTCCTCTGCTTGCCTGAATGTGCAAATTAAAAGTATCAGTTGTATTAATTTATTCTAACAGATGTACAAACACATCTTTTAAGCACAGTAATTATAATTCCATAATCTGAGGTCATTGTTATAAAAGCAAAATGTGTTCAGTGTCTTTAAAGTTCAGTGTCTTCCTGACAAATAGTGTATCTCACTAAATGTAGAATCTAAAAAAGTCACAATCATAGCATAAAGTAGAATGGCTGTCGCCAGGGGCTGGGGGAAATGCAGAGACAGGTCAAAGGGTATAAAGTTTCAGCTGTGAAGAATGAATGTTTTGGAGATCTAATATATAGCATGGTGACTATAGTTAATAATCCTGTACCATGTTACTTGAAATTTGCTAAGAGTACATCTTAAATGTTCTCACCACACACACACACACACACACAGCCAGCAGGTAACTGTGAGGTAATGGATATGTTAATTAGCTTGATTACAGTAATCACTGTATCAAAACATCATCATGTACAACATGAATAGACACAATTTTTGTCCATTATAAAAGCCTGGAAAATGAGAAATATTTCAAAATTATGTCACACCCCCCTCACTCTTTTAGACAAACTCAATACTGTCACTATCTACCAATTTATATGAATTATCTTAGACTGAGAAGGTTGATCCTTTCAAAAAGATATAAATTCTTCAAACATATTCTGTGAAACAATATGAGATTCTTTATCTCACAAAATCAATCTGTCTGAAAAAAAAAAGTCACTTGTCCATGAACAAGCTTCCTCTGGCAGATTTTTAAATTTATATCAGCTTGGGGGAAAACACTATAAAAAACTGAATTGTACTGACTGTCGTATTTAGGAATATTTGGTACTGCTAAAATGAAAAAGACTTACCCTCTTTAAATAAAATTCTGTCAGCAAAACTACCAAGCTAAAATAATGCAAAATTTTTATTTGTTTGGTAAGTCCCCTTACACAGAGGCTTTGGAGTTAGACACTTGGGAATGCATTCTGACTCTGTTGCTTACTGGTTATGTGATCTTGGGCAAGTTAGGTAATACCTTAGTAGGCTCCATTTCTTTATGTGTAAAGTGGGAATAATTACAATGGTAATTTCATAGGATTATAAAGATAAAATTAGATAATCCAAGTGAAATGTACAGAACTCTGCTTTTTATAAAGTAACCACCTGAACGTTAGTTACTGCTATTATGACTGCACTGCTGTTAGTTATTAATGACAACCAGTCGTTTCTAGCAGCGTTCCATTGCTACACAATGGAACCGCTGGTTCCTGAATGGGACTGAGATGTTCAGGTTCATTTTTAAATACCCTAAGCAGATAACCAACTATGAAAGTGATGCTTAACGAACATGTTATGTCACAGAAGGGCAAGGATTAAGGGAGTCCGTCCAATGAAGATCAAAGTGGGTGACCCATTGAAAAAAAAACAAAGAAAATTTAATCAGAATCAGTTCTAGATTGCTAGAATAATCAGCTGTGAAGTTCTGAAATTACTTTTCACAAACACAAATCTAAAGTGCATGAACCTTAAAACCTGATGTCTTCAGTTCGCATAACCCCAAATTCTTCTGTGCCTTACTTCTGCAAACTCCATTCTTCCCCTACTAGAAAAAGTGAAGAATAGTAATATATAATAACCATCTGATACCCATACAGATTCCCTGCTGGGTCTATGAGATGGAATAATAAGGCAGAAGAGTTCAAGTACAGTATATATTACAGCTCTCTGAACAGAGAGGTGAAGGCAGCCCCCCTGCCTGTACAGTCCACTGTCCTAATCAAAGGAGGAATGCTACTCAGATTTATTTATGCCCACATGGAGGTCTCTCTGCTGGAGGAACACACAGGGAAAGCGGTCAAAGCATGTGGGGAGCTCAACAGAAGCCATAATAAAATAATGTCAAAGAGCTCTGGAAAGCTGCCTAAGAATTCTTTCTTCATAACTATTAACAGATGTTACTAGTCTGGTCTATCTTTATACATCTCTATAACACATCACAGTGAATCACCACACTCATAAAGCATGCAAGCAATGTTTACCCAAGGGAATTTTATAATTCAATATAAAAAAGTGCCTTTAGATACTGCTGTCATTCTACATTTAAAAGAATTGCAAGGTGTTATTTGAATCTTGAGGCAGTAGAGATGTTACTATATACATCCCTGTAACCACCACTCCAAACTGGATAGAGAATATTTATTTCTATAACCTTAGAAAGATTTCTACTGACTCCATCATCTTGCTTCTGCAACAACCTTTCTCCACACCTCAGGCAGACACTTTCTGACTTCTATCATCATGAATGGTTTTACCTGTTCTTAGACTTCTTGTGCACAGACTCATATAGTACTACTTTGTATAAAGCTGCTTTTGCTAAACAAGGATTCAAAGATTCATCCATGTTGTTACATTCATTACTATTCATTCATTTTTACTGCTGAATAATATTCTATTGGTTGAATATATCATTTTTTTACTGATGATGAAACATTTGGAATGTTTCCAGTTTTTGGATTTTAGGAGTGAAACTGCTTATGAACATTCTTGAACAAGTGCTTCTGTGAACATAATACCTAGAAAATGAGTGGCTGGATAATGGGGTAGATGTATGAATAGTTTTTAAAACTTCCAGTTTTACACAGTGATTGTGTGATTTTACCCTTCCACTAGCAGTTTATGAGGATTTTAGCTGATCGACATCCTTAGTCATACCAATGGGTGAAAACAGGGTTGCGTGGTTTTCATTTGCATGCCCATAGTGGCTATTATGTTGAGCACTTTTAGTTCAATGGTTTATTGACCATTACTACATGGTCTTTCACGCACTATCTATTCAACACTTCACCACAATTTTTATTCGGTTGTCTTTTTATTGTTGATTTGGAGTTCTATACATTCTGGAAATGAGTCCTTTCTCAGATGTATGTACTATGAATATATTTTTCTTGGGAGTTGCCTATTAATATTCTTAGTGATGTCTTTGATGAGCATGCTATATATATATATATATATATATATATATATACACACACACACACATATATATAGCATATATATACACACACATATATATACATACACACACACACACACACACACATTCAGGACTTCTCTGCACTAAAAAATGAGAAGTGCTCAGAAAGGTCATATGAAGTTCTTCAGGGTGTTAGTGTATTGATTTCATATTCCAGAGGCTGCAGGAAATTGTCAGTTTACCATGTGTTCTGTTTACTACACGTCTTCACTGCCAAGAGAGGACTGAGAGAGGCATAAAATGAGAATGCTAATACCCACATAAAAACACACATGGGTTCAAATACTAAATATACAAGTACCTTCGAATCCTTGTAGAGAAAGAGATACCCATCTCGTAAAACAATATACCGGTCTTGAAACTTATTTCCAGACAGTATTTTAGATGGTTCTTCTTTAATTTTCAAGACTCCTTCTTTGATACTTTCCAGGGCCCTCCTCTCTGTAAAGTACAACATTACTTTTGTAAGTTAGGTACATTTTCATTTATTTGGAGTATAATACAAAACATTCTCTATTTTCAGTTTTGATAATACAAAATAATAACTTGTTTCTTACCATTAAGAAGCCTATGGTTGATTTCAGAGAATACCATGTTTCAGGATATTTATATCTATTTATAATATACAGGCCTGCCTATGCTGTTCAATTGGCTATTGGCTAATGAGCATTGAAATGTGGCTAATCTCAACTGAGATGTGCTATAACTATAAAATATAGGCCATATTTCAAAGACTTAGTACAGAAAAAGGTAAAAATATCATAATTTTGTAATATTGATGACATGATAAAATGATAATTTTAGATAATGTGAGTTTAAATAAACTATATTAGTAAAAATTAATTTCACCTGTTTCATTATATCTTTTAATGTGGCTACTAGATAATTTAAAATTACATAATTGGCTTGCATTGTGTTTCTTCTGAACAGGTCTTGAAAAATCAATGCAAATACACAGTTTAAAATGGAAGCCTCTTCCAGGATTCTGATTCAGGAACCTAAGAATTCTCAGGGCACTAAAGAAAATTCTGTACTTATGAACCAAGTAAGGTGGGGAGGGGGAAGACAGAATTGCTAAGGCAGAACATTTATCAACAACTCTATTTCATGCGTAGTACAGCCAGAGTCCCACATTTAAAAATCATTTCAACTAATTCTATAAAAATACTTTTGGTAAGAATACCAAACTTGTATTTGGATAAACATATCATGTGTAAATTTATTAATACACCTCCAGTCTAAGACTTTCTCCTTGAATTTTAGATGATATTCAACTGCCTACTTGAGAACTGAAGAGCAGTAGGGGGGGAAAAGAAAGAACCTTAAGCCAAACAGCCATGACATGGTCATTAAGCTGTCAACTTCTGCTTTTCCTGGAAAATAAAGAGTAACAACACATATTCTGCAGATTACTGTGGGCCTTGTATTAGAAAAGACCCACAAAAAGATGTAGGGTGGGACACTGTATCAGACTAGGACTGTTAGCAATTTTCTGCTAGTCAGGTGATACAATTTTTAAATAATCATGCGTGGTATCTAAAATTTACAAAATAAGTTGAATAGTTTTAGAAAAAAGAAATCTTAGTGTTAAATCTAACAATTCCTTGGTTTAAAGAAAGCCTGTACTTATAGAGCAAAGACCACACAGTGGACCATGACTATAATTAGCATAAGAAAATAGAAGTTAAAATACCAGAAATAGGTCCTTGTAATTATACCCAAATATGAGCATGGCATGAATATCTGGAAGCAGAAATCCCCAAGAGTAATTACATCACTGATTCTGCAAACAAATGTAATTCACAAACCCCAAGAGTTTTCATGATACATTTACTGGCCACATAGAACATTCTCTGAATCATACTATCATAGTAAAACAGGTTCTTTTTTGGTAGTTTGAGACTTTAATTTCTGAACAACACTAATAAATTTTCTCTTTTCATACAATCGCTTAATATTCAATTCCATAGAAAAATATTTCAAATGATAGAACTTTTCCAATTAAAAGATTTGAAAGATCTATTATAATACAACTGGAAGGCCAAGAAAAACAAACATATAAAACAAATATCAGTGAAATTCATATTACATCAAAGCACTTCATTTCTTCAGGAAGTATTAAGGGTCTAGTATGCACTTGGTTCTAGTAATATACAGCCTTGAAGACAAATGAGTTAAATATGGGCTAAGAAATAAAGCTGTGTCTACGAACAGAAGTGAGCAATTCAAAAAACGTTCAGTAGGCTTAGTGATTCAGATGATTTAGAACAGGAAAGTTGAGAATGGTAGTAATATCATTAGTTTAGAAACAGGCAATTCTTCTTTAAGTTTAAACTATAATCAAGATGCAATATATTGATACTATATTTTGCTACAACCAAAGAAATTCCATTTTACAGTTTTTTTGTTTTTTTTTTTTGAGGGAGAAAAAAAGAATCTTAATCAGGATCCACACTCAATGTGAAACCCAACATAGGGCTTGATCACATGACTCTAGGACCATGACCTGAGCCGAAATCAAGAGTCATACACGCTCAACTGACTGAGCTACCCAGGTGCCCCTCCATTTATGCCTTCTAATTGTACTTTTTCATTTACATTTTTGTCCAAATGAATAATCCTTTCAAATTTTACCAGTAATCATATGTCTACTGCCTAAGCAAACCATTTGTAGGTCAAAGAGAAAACAAGCTTAGGGAAAAAATACTGTTGCCGTGGTTGGGCTCATACTTGTTAAAATTTATCTTAATAACGTTTACATAATTGAGTATATTAGCTATATCTTGCAGCATACTTTAAGGGACTCAGGAGGAGGGCTTAGAGACAAATAATGTGAAGAAGGAGGAAAGAGTGAAAAGACCTTTGAAATATGAAGTTTGCAACTATCAAGGACTTTAAAGAATTTTTAAAAGCTCTCACAACTAAATTCTGTCTGCTCTTAAAATGTTAAAACAGAAAAATTACCCACTTATGTAAAGGGGTAAAATGAAAAGCAAAATGAAGCTACATGCTCTAGGGGACATTGTGTGTGACTCAGCACATCATGAAACTAAGGTTATGAACTAAATGGCTTCCAATCCTTCACTTTTCCAAACCTTTTCAGTACTGCTTGGTCCCTCAACTGTGGCATACTTCACTCTCATGTTTTCACTGCCCCCTCTTCACCCCAGGTAGAAAGCTTACCAGGATCCTCTGCTTCAGGGGAGTCTCACTCAGCACAAAGTTCATGCCAGCTATGTCCAACTGTACCTCCTGTTCAGACCCTGTCCAGGTTTGAATTCAACTCTAGTTTGTCAGAAATGTAAGTTTTATTCTTCTGCATGTCTCTTCTGAGCTGGACTTCAAATTTCTGCTTTTCGGATTTTTGCAGTGGGCTTTCTGCTTCATAATTCTTGAGATTCCGGCCAGTACTCCTGTCTCCCTGCCATGGTTTGGCTTCACAATTCCATGAGATCTTTCTATCTCCATAGTCCTTCACAGAACAGTGATTTTTTAGATGACAGTCATTTTTTTTTTTTTTTTTTTTTAAGCTCCAAACTTCAGAGCACTAGTATTTCTAATGCCATATAAGCAGTCTTTCTGGATACAACCCTTCCTATAGCTATTCAAAACACACTGAATCCTTCTGATCCAATAAAAAACAATGGTTTCATATGTCAAATGATTGATATCCATGATNAAAAAAAAAAAAAAAAAAAAAAAAGTAAATAGGAAAGAAAAACATAGGACACGCCATGTACATCTGCTTTAAATTGAAAAAGAAGCTGACTAAAGGAAATGGTTAATGAACTAAAAGATTTGGGAAAATCATCTAATGTATTTGCAAATATAACAAATGTGAAGATTTAATGCACTCCCCTAAGCACTTAATTCCTTCAGAGAAGGATTCTGGTATGTACCCTAATGGTTACAATTTCCTTTACTACCTTTGTCTTTCATTCTAACAAAACTCCAGCATTCTGTTACATCTAGAGAATCATAAATGCCTCTCCCCTTCTTGTTGATTACTAGGACATGGAAGAAACAATTAAGTTAATCAACTGTCTTTCAAATTAACACTGGGGTAAGGGGAAAAAAAAGCCAGTATTCTTAGTTGTGCTATAATTTTGTTATTAATTAGAAAGGCCCTTAAAAGTCACACGTATGAAACAAAACAGAATGGCCAAATTTATTTAAACAGACTATCATATTATTGGGACGATGAAACTGATGATAATAAAGTTTTTCCAAAGCATTTGAAAACCACAAGTTCTTATACAAATGAACAATTCCTAACTAGTGGTCCCTAATCCCAATGAAAGAACTCATCATAGAGGAGGTGGATGGATCCTAGGAAGGAGAAGGAGATGCAGGGGCAGAGAGAGGGTGAGGGAGAAACATAAATCCAGGAATGGTACTTCTAAATTATATACTCCTCCTTTATCCTTCATGTCCAGTCAGCTAGCAAGTCAGCCATTGTTCTTTGAGAATTTCTCTCTAGGGTTCAATTCTATTTTATTCCCAATGCCATCACTCTAACCCCTGCCTTTTCTACCTACTTCCTGGGGATTCCAAGATTTTATAACTCCGTGCCCTTTGTTCTAATGGCTCCAGCAAATAATTCCAGATATGTGTTATGTAAATGCTATTTTAGCACATTAATCCCCCCACCCTCCACCTAGTCTAAAACCTTGTTTTTCTACTGTTTAATGCCTTACTTTTCTATCATTGAAAGTCTAAACTCTGAGGCACCTGGGTGGCCCAGTCAGTTAAGCATCGGACTCTCGACTTTGGCTCAGGTCATGATCTCACCATCCTGAGATTAAGACCCATGTCAGGCTTCCTGCTGGGTATGGAGCCTGCTTAAGATTCTCCCTCTTCCCCATACTCTCCCTCTGCCCCTCCCCGGCTCACACAGTACACTCTCAAAAACAAACAAACAAACAAACAAACAAAAATGGCTAACCTTTTCCTGACATTTAAAGGGCTAAACAAACTAAATTTCTCCTACCCATCTCTATAAAATATTAAATGAAAATATGTTTATAATTCAGTTGCTCAAAATATACTGTTTGGAAAACCAATCCTCATCTCTATGGCATGTCTCAAGTTGATCACCTGAAAAAACTTGAGAGAAAATTCTACTCTCTTTGCTTCTATGCAAATTCTATCCCACTTCTGTACCCAGTTCTGTACTTATCCACAAAGATTTTTCTAACTATTCTAGTCCATACTTGTTATTTATATCCCTAAACTCTAAGATAAAATTTAGTTCCCAGATGTATAAATCATATATGCTTAATAATTTAGCTCTTAGGTACGATAATTTCATATATGCTTTTTGAACAATGTGTGATTTGGATTTTTCTTCCCAACCTACATGAGAGCTGACAGCACAGTGGCTAAGGGCACACTGTGAAGCTGGGTTTAAAAAACAACCATATGGGGGTGCCTGGGTGACTCAGTCGGTTGAGCGTCCGACTTCAGCTCACGCTCAGCTCACGCTGTTTCTCTCTCTCTCAAAAATAAACAAAATATTTTTAAAAAATTTTAAATAACAACCATATCCACAGGGGTGTCTGCGTGGCTCAGTTGGTTAAGCATCCAACTTAGGCTCAGGTCATGATCTCACCGTTCCCCAGTTCAAACACCATTTGGGCTCTGTGCTAACAGCTCAGAGCCTGGAGCCTGCTTCATATTCTGTTTCTTCCTCCTCTCTGCCCCTCCACCATCTCAAAAATAAACAAACATTAAAAAAAAAAAAAAAGACAACCACATCCACTCACTCTCAGGCAGTCATCTATGAATCTCAGTTTCTTCACCTGCAAAATGGGAATACATATAATACCCTATGCATTTGGTATGTGAAGTGCTTAGAACAGTGCCTGGCATGGAGCAAGCAGTATGTATTTTTCTCTGTACGCTTCCAAAGGCCTGATGATTTACAGACTGAGTTTATTAAGAGTTTAAAAAACTAAAATCTGATTTATCCTTGATTTCAGTCTAGTGGGTGGGTTAGGACAGAATCTATGGACTGGATTTGGAGACATCTTTATTCAAATGCCTGCTCTGTCACTTGTAAGCCAGTGACCCTGGAGGAGTTATGTAATGTCTCCACGTCCTCACTTCTCCATGTGTAGAAGATCTGGTTAAGTTCTAGACTAAGTAGGCAGAATAAATGAGCTGGTGAATGAAAAAGCATCAAACCCAGCATCCGGCACAGAGTAAATGCACAGTAACTAAAATGGATTTTTATCTTTTATATTTCTTATGTATATTCTGAGCAAAACAAAAGAATATGGGGGAAAAAAAAGCCCATTATTTTTCACGGTAAGCAAAATGAACCCAGCAAACACTCAGGGTTTTCTACTCAGACAACAGCACAGCCAACAGGCCCCAGGATTACAGTGAAAACATGAAATCATTTCCGTCCAGGAGTCCTTCACAAGGTGACGAAGACTCTGCTCTCATTCTAACCCAAGACAATTTTAAAAGCACAGATTGGGATCTGTCGGCCAACAGTGATCAAGAGTCCGGGGTGGAGGACCTGAGCTGTCACTCCCCAAGTGGCTGGGAGTGCGCACCCAGCAAAGACAGTGGCAAGGACCGTGATTCTGACGAAACTGTGTTTCTCACTGCCTGAACGTGCTCTGTGAAGCTCCAAAATAAAGGACACATGGGAAACACTTTCCAAAAATAAGGGAGCAGTGCAATTTAAAATATAAAGTCATTCAAGGAAAAATAAAAACACAGTCTCTATGTGTCTCCCCTCTTTTGCTGGTAAAGATTATTTCTTCAGGGCCATACATTATTCTTCAGAGTCATACATTATTCTTCAGGGCTGAAAAATTCCTTGTTATTCCACCTCTGCCGTGAATTGTAAAGGAGGCAGATGGGCAGTTTCCAGGAGAGATACCCTCTTGAAAATATGCCATGACCAAGTAATACTTGGCAATATTTGCTGCCTAACAGTTAAAAACTTCTTGCAAATTAAAAATTAGGTGAATTTTCCTTTGACATGGATTATATAGAATCATGTATATTCCCCCTTTTTTGTTTGTTTTTTTGCATAGCTGACACACAGTGTTACATTAGTCAGGCATACAACTTAGTGATTTGACAAGTTCATACTGTGTTCACCACCATTTGTCCCATTACAACACTATCACAGTATCACTGACGATATCCCCTATGCTGTGCCTTTTATTCCCATGACTGTTCATTCTGTAACTGGAAGCCTGTACCTCCCTCTCCCCTTCCCCCATTTTGCTCAATCCCCCCACCTTTCCCCTCCCTTCAGGCAAACAGCAGTTCTCTGTATTTATAGGTATGCTTTTGTTTATTTATTTGATGTTTTTAAAAAAATTTTTTGAAGGACTTTGAGGGTATTATGCTAAGCGAAGTAAGACTGAGAAAGACAAATAACCATAAGAACATGTATATTCTTTTTACTGGAAGGGAGCAGAAATTTCTGACATATTGCGTTCCCTGTATGACATTCCCTTAAAATGAATTTTAGTAAAATTTAGTTCTACAACTGAGTAGAAACCAAACTGGATAATAGCTGCTTGAAAGTAATCTATTTTTTAGGAAAACCCAAATATGTCCACGGACTCATTCCTACTCTATTTTCTTCTGCGTTACTTGTACTGAAGAAATGATACTTAATAGAACTAGCAGCCTGTTGACATCCTCCCACAATTAGTCTCCATAAATGAGAAAAACACAGATATAACTACTACTGAAGGACTGACTAGGAAAGTGCCAGAAATTCCATGCCATTTTACTGACAATGCAGCAAATTACAGAAAGTGGAAACCACTTTTCTATTCTATTTCTATTGTTATACTGAATTATAATAAACTTTTAGAAATAAAATTTAGTATCACAGTGTTGTTTACCATACTCTTAACAAACACACAGATAATATTTTAGACTTTCCAAAGTGTTCATGTATTTTACCTTATTGATCCTCATGCAATTTTTAAAAAATATTTTATTATTATTTTTTTAGGGAATCCCTACACCCAATGTGGGGCTTGAAGTTAGAATCCCAAGATCAAGAATCACATGCTCTATCGACTGGTCTAGGCAGGTGCCCCTCATGCGACTTTCTAAAGTAGGAATACAGGTATCATGATCTCATCTTATAAATGAGAAAACTATGGCTCACAAAGGTTTTGTGACAGGATTAGGAAACTCAATGTCCTAGAATTACAATGTAGGTCTCTTAACATCTAACAAGGAATTCTGTTTTCTATACTGAGGCACCTGTAAATAATGGTCATGGTGCATCACGATCACCACCCACCATCATTACCACAATAGTAATAAATGTTTAGGGGCCTTTCTTGACCTTGTGTGCCATATTACATTGTTAGATACACTCTTCCCTAAAGCTCAATCCTTTGAGGATTCCATGACATTGTTCTTTGTTTTCGGACAATCTTTCTGATTGTTCCTTCATATGCAGGGATCTCTTAATAGATCCGTGCCTTACATGCTAGTAATTCTATGCTCAGTTCTCTAATGTTCTTACTTTAACACTACATCTACATGACCTTACACTCTCCAGAAGCTAAAATTATGCCCCACATAATGTGCTCCCTAGCAATGAGTACTGAGATCCCTTCTAAACATATACTAATGGACACTTGACAGAAAACTGAAACTCCAGACATCCAAACCTGAATTCACTGACCCCAACCCTATTTCATCCCAAACAGCAACTTCTTCTATTCTCCTTATCTTAATGTCTCATCGAATCAAGAAACTGAGGACCATATGCCGTTTTCTCAACAATAATACATTGCTAATTTCCTTTGGAAAGCATTCCTTAACTATCTAGATAAAGCCTTAGAGTTTGCTAAGGCTTTGAAATTCTGTCAGCACTTGCTCAGTTACAAAATGTTACTCATTTACTTTAAAAAATTTACTTAACATGTACTTTTGGTGAGTAAAAGAAGATACAGTATTGTTACAGAGGACAACAGGTGTAAGAAAAACTAAACAAGTAATGATATTTTGTTGAATAAGATACATTGAGTGTTAGAAGAGATGTCAATGATCAACTAATTGAACCATTTTTCTGTGCTTGAAAGCTCTCCATAAGCTTCCTGGCCTATAGCAGTCATGTACTGCATGATGTATTTGTAGTCTTATAATTTAAATAGACTTAATACACTGAGATTTTCTCTTCCTTGTGGGTAAAGATAATGCTTAACAACCTTTAATTTTCCATAGTAGATTCCTGGGAGGTTCCTAATAGAAACTTACCAGTTGGTTTTCTCACTATAGAATTTTAACATTAAAAGATGTCAGGAAATTCATGCTTCATGGTGAATATCAAAGACTATCATCAGTTTTCAAGAAGATACTTCTATTTGAAGTGGATTAGGCTTACCTTCAACTTTGACACACATTGGGATTTAAAAAGATTTGATGGGGAGTGGATAGTAAATTCTTTCAGCGAGACTATGATTTATGGACTCATAGTATTTTCCGAAATAGTATGAGTCTGGACTTTTATTTTCTTAAGTTAGTTCATAGTGGAGGGTTCAGCTTTCCAGGTCTGTATTTGCCAGAAGCAGTTGCATTTTGAACCATTCTATTCTAATGCAAATTTAATTCCAAAGCATCTGTCATATGTAGCAATCTAAACTTAGAAACCCACAGGGATCTGCATTTGAGTTACATCTTGTATCTTAAAGGTATTTCTTCCCCATTTAGATTATTAAAACTGGATTCCAATGTATCACACTCAATTGGGGGTAATTTTAAAGATCTTTAATGCTGAAAATAAGACTTCAGCAACATAAAATTATTTATTCTGGAGCCTTACAGAAAGTATACTTTTATGGTTTATTTGGGATAGAGATGTTGAAGCTTAACTCAATATAAGAGATAATGATAACAAAAGACGGTCTAATGAGATTAGCTATGACAAAGTTAAAATGGAAATTTAAATGAAGTTTTATTCTTCTTCCTATCGTAATGTCTCCGTCACTATCATCTTTCTTTTCAAGTTAGTTAACTCCTCATTACAATAATGGCAATAGCACAAAATGTTTCCAAGAATAAAATGCTGCTTTTGAAGAACACAAAATTGATTTCTAAGTAGAGGCAACAAAATTTATTTACTGTCATACACTTCTATCAAAGTAAAGTATGCTACCTCATTACCTTAAATGAATGAGCAGAAATTAAGTGTTGGATTATTCTAAAATCTATTCCTGCCTGTGATGTCGACATTTTAAATTGTTCAGGTAAAGTGAGAAAATTACAGAAATGAAAACCGTCAACTACTCTAAACCCTTAAACCTATTATTTGATAAAATTCTTGATTTACAAGTAGGTGTTGAAAACCTAATGTTAAACAAAAGTATATGCTTATAATTTGTCACATAAATAAGAAAAACTATCACACAATTAATGAAATGGAACTCATGTAATATACAAACATGCACATATACATACTCATACACACACATATACATTTGTATGTGTAGATACAGAAATAGAAGCAGCAATAGGTAGGGGGATGGTAACACCTGTGGCAAGGAGGCATGGATTACGGAAGGACAGCGTGCAAAGGATGAGGTAGTGCTACCATCTATCTTCACAAAATGTTAAAAACATTAGCTATTCCCTACTGAGAAAAAATGTGGTTGCTACCAACTACCCTTGTTTCAAATTTTGCTAATTTCCACTTGGCCCCCTGGGTAGAATAACAAAATCTCAAGACAGGAAATGAAATCCGTCACAGTGTTCCATTTCTGCCGTGAAAAGCAAAGTCTTTCTGAGAGGATTCCAGTTTTTCTGCTAACAAATTGACAGGGAAATCACATTTGATTTGCTTTCATTAGTTTCCTTTTAGATCCCAGTTTTAAAGAGTAATGGATGTAATGAGTGGAACAGTAATTTTGTAGTAGGTGGTCACTATGATTGATTTAGGAGACATTTGCCCAGACAGAGACAAAGGAGACTGAATGTCTAGCCAACCTAAAATCTATCACAAAACATAGTCCCATAAGAAGTATTTATCAGCTCTTGGTTGCTGCAAGTCACAATTATAGGGAAAAAAATCATGACTTAAGAAACTGATTTAAAAAATAAACAACAGACCAGAGCTGTTTTAAAATGACAATCTTAAATTCACACAGATGTAGACCCAACCATAATGAAAGAGATTATTTTGCTTTGACAATCTGAATATAAATCAAGCTCTAATTAAAAACATTTATAAAATTTTTATTGGATAGAAAAAAAACAAAAAAAAACTTTTTAAAAATATGTACTGCATAGGTACTCCTATTTTTGACCAAAAATATATAACTACTAATACGAAATGGTCCAATTAATGTGTTTGCTGATGCTGTTACTCTAAAACCTGACTTTTTTTCCCCCCATGTAAAAAGAAATCATTTCCTGGTAGAAAGAACTACAGATATTGTAATAACACGCTGCATACTGGTTTGGCAAACTGAGGGAGGGATAGTGCAGGGGGCAGGCATGTGTGTTATGGCTCCCACTCCATTATAAAATGAAAGAGATGTGAGTCACAAAAACGTTTGCTGACATTTTACCCTAGAGCATGTTTCGTGCTTGGGTTCTCCAGTCTGTATGCAGATGTTTTGTCTAGACCTTATAGAAGCTCGATCCTTTCACACCACAAGGACACAGTCATAACTGCATAAAGAGGACACACAGGACTATATGAAGCATCATTATAACATCCAATCTTCTGACCCAGTTGTGAACATAGCCAATGCACAGTATGTCACTATACCATTTCTTTGTGTCCTTAAACAACCTTAAAGATTTCTACTCAGATGCAATTGCTCTCAACCAGCACAATATGTTTGCTATTTTCTTTTCTTTTTTTTCTTTAAAGATCAACAGCACTTAATGGTATCCATGTGTTGGTTATCCCTCACTCCTACCTGCACAAAATTTACTTTTTATTCCACAGCCTTTAAGATCTTATTCTTGTCTGTTCTTATTCACCTAACCAATCCACCAAAATTCAAACAAGACTGAAGGTAGTATGTCTAGGAAGGGTTTCAAGATTTTTTGCAACACAATGAATTAGAGATGTCCTGCAATGTCTAATGGATACTGGAAAAAAGAAAAGGAAAATTCTCACCAGAAAAATAAAAACAATTCCTGAAAAGATGATTTTCTAAAAGAAAAGAAGGCATGAGGACTTATTATATATATACATGTATATATTTCATAATGTTGACAAGACTTGCTTGATAAGCTCAATATTTTTTTTTATCTCAGTGTCAAAATGAAAGAATAACAGAATTTAAGAGCTAGAACAGATTTCACAGATTATCTAAATCCAATATTCTCAATATGGGCACCACGGGTGTTCTGAGCCAAATACTTCTTTGTAAAGAGCTGTCCTATGTTTTATAGGATGATTACCAGCACAGCATCCCCCATCTCTACTCACTAAATACCAGAAACACCACCCCATGTATTTGAGTCAGAAGTGCCTGGAAACACGGCCAATGTCCCTTGGAGAACAAAACTGCACCCCCCTGAGAACCACTACTCTGTGACATCATAGTCATGTCTGTAGGAGTAGAGAAAATTTGTGTTGCAATCCTTAAGAGGTGTAGGTATGTGGTCAAAAACATATACAGTTATGATAAAGGAATTTAAAGTAAGATAAAGGTTTCTAAAAGGCTAAACGTCTAAAGCAAGAAGAATAACACCTGTTCGGTTTATTGAAATGCATGTAAGATGAGAATGACACAGAAGTAGTTCAACTGTTTGCCTTTTGTAAAAATGCTTTCACGTAAATATAACATACAAAGGACAGACATACAAGATATAAAGGACATGTTATGGACAATGTTTGTGCTCCCCAAAATTCATATGTTGAAACCCTGCCTCCTGATGTGATGGTACTAGGAGGTAGCGTCTTTGGTGGTAATTAGGACTGGATGAGCTCAGAGGGTGAGCCCTTGTGATAGGACCAGTGTCCTAACAAATCACGAGAGAGCTTGCTTCTGCTCTTTGCTCTCCATTCTGTGAAGATACAAGAACAAAGTCTGCAACTGGGAAGGAGGCTCTCACCAGAACCAGACCATGCTGGAACCTTCATCTCAGACTTTCAGTCCCAGACTGTGAGAAATACATTTCTGCTGTTTAAAAGCCCTGAGTCTATCATGGCTACAGCTGCCAAAATAGACTAGGGCACTGTCATGAAATAAAAAATTTATCAGATTAGCTGTGGTACAATTAAGCACTTAAAGATCTATGGCCATTAGCTGGAGATCCTGAAATCCTTCTGAGGTTTCCAGCATGTAAGAGCTGTACATATATATAAAATTAAACCAAAGACCAATCTGTTCTCATATCCAATATTTAGTAACTGTCTGATCTGGGGCAAATTACTTCATTTTTCTGCACTTCTCTTTCTCCATTTGGAAAATTCAAATCACAGTTTGGGAAGTTTAAAGAAATTTAAATGAGCTTTGGTAGGTACAGAGCTTGATTAATAATATGTGATTAATAAATAGTAACAGCTACTATTAATATCAATTATAAAAGTTATAGTGAAGTTTATCTTCCAAAACTTAAATCCTTTGCTTTCAGCCTTGGTTTACGTACAGTGCTGGCAGTAAATCTTCTTCTAATTTGCCAGTTGATGACAATACAATAGATGAATCAGTTTCAAAATAAAAGTTTTCTGATACGTCACAAAGGTTCAGGGACTGTCCTGCATGTTTGCCTTGTGCTAATTTCTTCCACCTCAAATATGTACGTGTCTTCTTCCAGATGGATGGCAAGTATCCTTTTTGGGAGTGCATCATTTTGTACTTTTTCTTCACCAGTATCACCCCAAAATAAGTGAGAATTACACTCAGTTTCAGAGCTATACAACTTGCACTTCTTGAACACCCAGAGAACTTTCAAATGGGAACATAATTCAGGAAGAAGAATCACCATCTATCTAAAGATTAGAAAGACACATAATATTGCAAAAAAAAAAAATTCCTTTTAAAAATATATAAACCACTCCTTCCTAAAACATTAATTTGGGACTATCAAATTAGGCAGTATTGGCAGCATGCTACTTTCCAGGAAAATCTGACTCTGGCACGAGGTTCTCTGTCTCTGTGTTCTTCTTCCTATTCTACAATTCTGTGTCAAGTGGATTCTGTTTGCAGCTTCTCATGTTTTACATTACCAAATAATCCTTGAGTTATAATAATTATCCTGTAGCCACTTGAATTGTCTATTGTAGTTGCAAGGTGAAATAACAACACCTACCATTATATTGTCTGACTGTGTCAAGGGCTAAGAACCTCTTCACCACAAGATAAGCAGAGCCAGGTTCAGCTAGTGAACTCCACCGAAGCACCTGTTCCAACACATTTTCTGTGTAGTGAAGAGGGCGTTCTGCAAAAAAAAATACCAAACTGAAAAAAAAGTAAGTTACCAGCTTTTATACATTTTTTAAAATCCTTTATGAAAGATGTGTATGCAACAAAAAAATATAACCATATCTTATGTTACACAATAATAATAATGCTAGGACTACATACAAGAGAGCCTAACACATGGAACACCATTAAGCATATGATGAAATTTACTGTATAAATGAATCTGTGCGGGGACATTTGTTATCCAGCTAGTAAAAAAAAATTCAGAGGTGCTATCCTTTAGATGAAATCTCAGAAATAATGTTATCCTTTTCTAAGAGAAATCCATTTCTTACTTTACTTTTTAATTCAGAAAATATTATGGCTTGCTTCTGGGAAGCTATATGTATATGCAAGTACTTAACCAAAAAAGGACTAGCAAAGTTAATTTTGTTCAGTAGTAAGTAATAACCTTCATTTATCCCAACATGATTAGCATGTTATAATATCTGATTAATACCAATGAACAATTTATAGCTGATACTATCTTAAGTCAATTAACATGGAATTATAAAATATGCCTAAGGGGCACCTGGGTGGCTCTGTCGGTTAAGTGTCTGACTTCGGCTCAGGTCATGATCTCATGGTTCGTGGGTTCTAGCTCCAGACAGGGCTGCTGTCAGCATGCAGCCCACCTGAGATCCTCTGTCTCCTTCTCTCTCTCCTCCTTTCCTGTTCTTGCTCTCTCTTTCTCTCTCTCAAAAGTAAATAAACATTTAAAAATGTTTCTCAGCAGAGAATAGATGAAAATAATCATAAAATACTATATCATTTATACCTATTAGTGAAATATTATGTGGCAATATTATATATTAACTGTTGATACAATAGGCCAAAAGCAAGAAGTTAATTATCTTAAATATTTCACCTTGATAAATACTCATCCACAGGTCTTATTTTAGGCAATCATATATTTAAATGTGTTACAAATTCTTAGCACAGAGTTTAAAAAAAAAAAAAAGGACTGGTTTTAGAATCACAATGAAAGCTTTATAGTAAAGTGTTTTTCTTGATCAAAATATGACAGTCAGTTAATAAAATGCTAGAACAGAAACATATGCTAGAATAAAAGAAGTTCAAACCATCCCATGGTACCCTGAAAAATGGATAATTGAAATAGCAAGAGCATCAGCTCTAACGTAAAGATGCTGATGAAGCTTTCTCAGGATCATAGTTGTATATAAGTCAATTCAACTCTTTCATCCCTTCCTAAATACAAAGAGCACAGGATTCTGGTTTTTCATTTTCAATTAAAGTAAAAACACTAATGACAAACAAAGAGCATGTTAAGAGCATCATACTCATATAGGAACCATGATATAATTAGCGATACAATCCTAAGTAAAAAGACCAAATATATCACATCCCCTTAATACTGATCTCCCCTTGCTATGACCTCAGCATTCCCAAATGTATCAATAATCCCAGGTCCACAGAAGAATACAAATTTTTCTGCTTCCACTGTAAAGAACCAGATTTCTGCTTTACTATTCAGTATTTATTGGAGCAAGCCCACTCATTATGACAATAACAATACAAAAAAAAATTTTAAAAAGCAACAAGCCCATACATCTTAAAGACAAATCTACATCTTGTGTGAAATATATCCCTTTCTACACAGCAGACTGCTAAGTACATAAGAGACATTTCTATGGCGGACTATAATTAACAGAAAATATTTGGAAATGAACCAGCAGACAAAATTCTTTTCAAAGTCAGCTAAAATCTTCTGTGCTCTTATCAATCCCATTTGTCTTCTCGTCTTCAAGTAATTTGTCAAAAAGGTTTGACAAAGATCATAACGTCCTATAAACTGTCAAAGTTATAAATTTAATTGTTGATTAATCCATTAATGGTTGTCTTCTATTAATGGAGGTTATAATTAGAATTAACTATATTTCTTTAAAAAACAACTAATTGTAGAATGAGTACTCTCTTTACATTTGACATGATGTAATTCTTGGTTCCACTACTTGCAATCTCTGGGACACTGATACCATTAACAGCTGTCATTTCTGGAATAACCATGTATCAGACGATAGGTATACCAGATTCTCTGCATCGATGATCACTTTTCATCCTCATAGCACTCTTCACTAGGTATCATTCATATTTTATATGTAAAAGAAAATGAGGCTCAGAGGGTTGACTAAGGTCAACCTAAGGTCAAACAGCTGGCTCAAGTGAAGAACAAAGATTTGAATCTCAAAAATATCTGACATGAAAATCCAGTATTTTTAAATACTGCACTTAATTTTTATTTTGGGCAAGTATGTAGACTCCCACATAATGATTTTCTTACATGTAATTTGGAGAAAAAGGTATCGACTCACCAAGATTTTTTTGAGTACCAAGCATAAGTAGAAAACAATGTCAATTTCACACCTCCTTCACTTTCCTACCCTTGGTGACAAGATGGTAAGGATTTCAACATCTTGCACTTAATGAAACTGATGAGCCCACAGTCGGCTTAGAGGTGAGAATTCTATTCCCAACTGGAAAACAGTATCTGGATTAAAATAAAAGCTCATTCTTCTTATCAAATTAAATCGGTAATGAAACTTCCAAGTATCGGAACATTTGTATTAAAGAGGGTCCCTATTATAAGTAAATACTACAGCGGTAGCTCTAGTAGTGTTCTTAGTGATATTGAAATCAAAGTATAACTGACACCACAGATATAGAAATACACATTTGCAGAAAAATTTGTTAAGTATGTTTTTCACATCAGTATAATATTATGACATACTTTAGAGAGTGAAAATCCTGAAGATCCAAGTTCCTGCATAAAAACAGAGCTGAAGCATGGGATGAAAAGGTTAAGTATTTATTAGACTATTAATGCTACGTTTATAAAATGGCATTAAAATCCACTTTAAGAGATAATAGGCAGGGGAAATTGAGACATCAAACACTGCTAGAATAGAAATTCCTACAAATAAACAAGTTTTTATTTATAGTTCCATTTGTAACCATCTGTCATGATAGATTATATGGTATATATGTCATCTGGCATTAGGCATTACTAGGAATAAATAACTCGGTTGTGTACTATCTATAGCATAAAAATTGTTGAAAATTCACTATAGTTATTTGAGAAGAACAGGTTATGGAGGAGGTTATTTAGTTAGATAAATCACATTATCAATATCTTTTTTTAAAGTTTATTTTGAGAGACAGAGAGAAAGAGCAAGAGCACAAGGGGGGGTGGAGCAGAGAGAATTGGAGAGCGAGAGAATCCCAAGCAGGCTCCACACTGTCAGCACAAAGCCCCGATATGGGGCTCAAACTCACAACTGTGAAAACATGACCCGAGCCAACATCAAGAATCAGACACTTACCCGACTGAGCCAGCCAGGTACCCCTCATTTTCCATATCTTAAAATCATGCTCACAGAATCAATCTGGCCTCTTTTGTTAAAAAGAGAGAGCTATCCATTTTCCACTCGAAATAACAGGTGTTGTCCTTAACTTTCTGCAGTAATGACACAGGATTTCCTGAAACAATTATGATTCCCCCAATAGTTAAATTCTTAGTGTCAAACTAAGAGTTCTGCAAGTTTTCTCTGTCCTGTCCACACAATCAGAGGGTGAAAGCATTTTTGTGTCATCAGAAGGGCTGGAAAGAACTCTGATTAAAAATGAACAGATCTTGCATATCACAGTAACTCTTAGGAAGAAACAAGAAAATGTTCTGTTATGATATTGCTTCAGAGACAGCAACTGCCTCAAAAAACCTGAACCTCTCTCAGTGAAGACGCCCACTTAAATGAGGCCCCTTGTGTGTTTTTTCCTTCTTCTTCCTGTGTGTGAAGATGTGAAGGCCTTCTTCTTCCTGACGTGAAGGCCTTTCTGTTTGAAGATGAAGCATTAAGAGAAGAGCACACTTTAAAAGATTATCTCTAGATGAAGGTGGTGAGCCCTTCAGGGGAGGTTTCAGCTTGTCTTAATGACAGGCAGCAGTGGGTGAAGGATACTTGGCATCTTTCAATGAATGAAACAAGAATGACGTTTTCTCTACCCAGTACAAATGTCTAATGTCCCACCAGACCTTCATTTAAGAGGGAAAACCAACTCAGAAATTAGCTGAGCCTAGAATTTAATTCAGCTTTACATACGCATTTTCAAAATATTTATATGGTTTTAATAGGACCTATTTTTCCATCGATCTGACTACCAATAAGCAAAACAAGAGTTGTCCACCATTTGCTATGGTCTGAAATGTCCTCCTCAAATTCATACATTGATACCTAATCCCCAATGTGATGGTATTAGGGGGTAGGACCTTTCAGAAATCTTGAACACAGACCACTTATGAATGTGATTAGTGCTCTTATAAAAGAGACCCCAAAGAGCTCCCTTCCACCATGTGGGAACACAGGGAAAAGACAGCCCTCTATGAAGCTGAAAGCAGGCCGCCACCAGACACCGAATCTGCTGGTACCTTGATCTTGTGAAACTTCTCAACCTCAAGAACTGTGAAAAAGAATTTCTATTATTTATAAGCCCCCAGTCTATAGAAGTCTGCAATAGCAGTCTGACTGGACTAAGACACCATCTCACCAATGACAGCAATGATGCTAATGATATATGAGTCACAAATTGACATGCTTTTTCTATCATTCTGCTTTGGTACCTGTCATATCCAGGGCAATTCCATTTATAGGTTTGAGAATCTATTTTCATTATCCTCAACCATACAGGGGTGCCTGAGCATTTATATAACATATTTTCCTCTTATTTTTATGTAACAAGGGTATTAATTTTTTTTAAGTAAATAGAGTATCTCAGGAGAGTAAGGGAGCATTATAAAATATTTATTATAAAAGGGGCACTGGATAGGAGAGGGTAGAAAATTTAGTGTCACCTAAAACAAAATGCAGCACTTCTGGTTCACTTACCCTCTACCTCTCTATTTATCTCTCAAATTATTTTTGGTTACTTGGGGGATTTATAATTACAATGGAAAAAAGCAGCAATTCTCTACGGACATTCTTCCTACCAACTACAATTTTGTGACTGCCAATGCCTTCACTTTTAGCTTCTTTTTATATTTCGCTTTATCTCCCCTGCATGCTACTAGAAATAAAGCTTTTAACATTTCAGCAGGTCAGGTGGAACACACAGGTTCCGTCTGCTTCAGTAAAGCCAGCACATTCACCGGCCCCTCTGCTGCTTTCCTAGCACTGCTCCTTTAGAAGCAGTTAAAATGATCTTAGTTTTCTCCCCTGGAGAATTCTACTTAAAGAGTCGACCAAATATTAAAACCATGCCAAATGTGAATTCTTAACTTCACCAAATGTTTTCTTTCTTGGTGTACACGGGGTGCTCTTTTGATCATTTATTTAGATATTCATGAATCAAAACAACTTGGGGTCTCCTAAGTGTTTTTATATTTTTATCAAGATAACTTTTTTATTATCAAAGTTTATTTATTTATTTTGAGAGAGGCAGAGAGAATGCGAGTGGGGGAGGGCCGGAGAGAGAGAATCCCAAGCAGGCTCTGCACTGTCAGGACCTGATGTGGGGCTTCAATTCACGAAACCATAAGATTGTCGGGTCGGACCGAAACCAAGGATTGGATGCTTAACCAACTGAGCCACCCAGGAACCCCAAGGTAACTTTTTTTTTTAAGTTAGAAGAAACCAAAAGACAACAAAAACAAAACAAGAAAAAATCCAACTGAATCCAATGTTACTCCAATTTGTGGAGTACTAACTGTCATATGCAAGTTAATAAGCAGCCATTTTCAGAATCAGCAACCCTTCATTTTCCAAGATGAAATCTAGTAACAATGTTTCCAGATGTACTGCAATCTCTCTTCTAGTTATCAATAATTACTTCCTATCTTCATTCATTCTGCTAGATCCTCTCACTCAAGAGGACTGATGCCCAAAGACACAGGGCTCAAATGATGTGACAGAAGGATACATTTTAAATCAGTCCTTGAGAGAATAAGGGTGTTGGGAAGAGGATGCCTACCCCCAAATCTATGATCCACTTTTTGCTGTGGATGTTCTCATGAACACAACAGAAATAGAAGCATATAGGAAACAATCAGCTGTCTAAGAGCTAACCTGGCCTTGAGAACTCCTAGTGATTCCTAATCTATAAACAGGAATTACTTTTCATGTACCTTCTACGTTTGGATACATCGAATCCAAAGAGCAGCAGTCCAAGTCACTCAAGTCCAGAATGCATCTATTTTTATTCCGCTTCAGTTAAGATATTTGTAGGGTCTATTCTACATCAGTGCACTGTACTAGAGGTAGTGACAGATAGAAAGGTCTAAAAAATACGGTAAATGTCCTGAAAAACAAATGTTCTAGGGCAGAGGCAGGCAGATACACATTACTATTCTACAAGTCAGATAATATGCAGTGTTATGGATCAATAAACAAATAATTAGAAAAAGGTCAATGGGAACTATGTTCATCTAAACATCATCACAGAAGAAGGAGTATTTGAACTGGGTCTTGAAGGATAGGCAATAAGGACACAACAAAAGGGTTTTAAACAGTAGAACAACAGGATCCTATTTGTGATTTAGAAAGATAATTCTGGCCATAATACTGACAGTTGTCCTTTACTTACAATGACAATAAAGCTAGTAACCTAACCTTTTCCTTAAAAATTAAACAACAAAAATCAAAAGACGGGAACACCTATATACCGTATGGTAATAAAAAACTATGCTTTACTTATTCAGTAGATTTTAATTATACGGCAACTATATGTAAGGCACTAGTCAGACCCTAGGGACAGAAAAAAGAAAGTCCCTCCTTCCTTCCATGGAGCTCTGAGCAAGAGAGACAAGGTGCAATGGAACCCTTAGTATGGGTTTTAAAGGAGGTAAACTGGTGGGCTAGATGGGGGGAGAGTAAAGATGCATTTGGGAAATACTACCTCACCCTGGTTAGGCAAGCACAAAGAATGGAAGGGATTATCTATAAAGAACATGTAAATTGAAAAAGATGCCAAAGGAGATGGGATCAGCAAAAAGCTACCACTTAGGGGATAGACCAAGGACAAACTGACAAATAAAAGGAGTAGAGACCAAGAAGGACAATCCAGGCAGTATCAAATACAGAGTGAAAGACCTTCAAAAGGAAAGAGAATAGTCATTAGTAATAACTCTACAGTGAGGACAACGGAAGCCTGAAGCAAATCAACTGGGTTTGGAAGCTGGGGTCACAATGGTCATCTGCTAAACTACCTCCTGCAAATGGGGGAGACCAAATATGGGGGGACACAGCGTGAACCAACACCAAACCATGGGAAGTACTGAATCTTGACAATAAATATTCAAAAATTATTTTATTATTTTAATATGAATCAGATTTTTAAAGAATTATGCATGACAAAAAGAAAGATGAAAACATAACGACAGACTAATGAGAGACAAAGTATTTGACATCCCATTTCATTCTAACATTGATTACAACACTCCTACGAATGCACGGTAGGGTATTTCAATGTTGGATTTTAATTTTTATCTTGAGCTTGCAGGTGGCAAGATTCTACTTTTGGCAGTTTGACAACTATACTTGAAAGGGTCCCAAGACCTTAGTAGGTTGCATCTAGACAGATGGTCAAGGTACAAAGATATTCTGCATCTTTTTTTTTTTTTTCCCTAGAGGTCCTTAAAACTAATGACACCTAGAGGTGTCATTAGACTGTAAGGCTTATTCAGCATCTGACTACTGGGACAGTCAAGGTATTTTAAAACCTCTATCCTTCCGTGTCTGAAATAATATATGACAAAATATCTGGTCCACTCCACTAAGAGAGATGAAAAGAGAAAACAAAAAACAAAAAATAGATAATAATCTATTTTTTATTTAATAATATTTTTGTTTAAAAAGACTTTAGCTTTTTTAGCTTTAAAAAAGGCTTTTTAAATAAATAATCTTTTAAATCAACATTGTTTTTGTTAAAAGAGCAGCATATAGCAAATGAGATGGATGGTTACAATGCCATTTAGAATAGTTACAAATCAAATTGCTTAACCTTATTATAAGCAAAGGCCTATTTCTTGAAGTAGCAATATGGATGTCCAATGCTTTGCATTATATTTTCATAGTCAATAAAATAATTATTTAGATGAGTAAAATCATAGGAGGGCAAACTCAAGTGGCAATGACATAGAACACATGCACTCAAGTAGAAGGGAATTAAAAATGAAGAGGTTAATCTTTAAAAACCACAAAATGTCTGTACTTTCTTGGCACAAACATAGTACTTGTTCATACTATAAGGAATTTAAGAATCCTTGCATGAAAATCACTTACCTAGCTCTTCATTTTCAATGACTTCAAATGTGGCCCAGATATCACCTTTCACAGGAATTATGTTCTTTACTGCTAATATATCATTAGTTAATTCCTCTGCTTCCATCACAGGAGAGATCTATAAGAGCAGCAAAGTTTCTTCAGAATGTACGTCAAATACAGAAGTAGCCATATGACAGAGTCAATAGTGGGCACCCCATCCACCAACTTAGGACATTCTAAGTTTCTTCCTTAGTATGTTTACTTAGCTTCTCTAAGCACACAGAAAAAAACCAGCCTGTTCAGATCTTCTCCATAAAATAGAATACATCTTAATGTGAGCACATGAAGATATTACAATATAGGCATAATCAAGAACAATATGTTTTTTTTCTCAATCAGTGAGCAATTAGGGAGAAAAAAATGTACCTAATCATACACAGAAGAACCTTCACCAGACAGTGAATCCAACAGCATTCTAGGAGTAAAAAATTTCACTCATCAGTTCTATATCCATGAGTTCAAAGTGGCTTGGTTGATTCAGTCTGGACCCTGAATTATACACAGTCGACTACAGCCTACTGTGCCAAAAAGCCCCACAGTCTTAGTGGTCTGTGGTGTGCCCTGTCGTGCCAAGTGACAGATGGCGAGGCCCCAACGTAGGCTGGGGCCAGGGCTGCAGGACAGAGGGCAGGGTCTGCAGTGCCAGCCCTGAGGCCAGGTCCACAAGGGTCCCCAAGCCTGAGGCCGTGGCATAAGTGCACTGTCTTTCTCAGGGACTTTGGGGTTTTTGATTTGTTTCTTCTTGTTTTTGTTTTTGCCAATCTTAAATGCATACGGGACAAAAGCAAGCTGGCTTTCTTCAATTTGAATTTAGTTATAACGGTACACAAATAGAAGATGTTTTAAACATGAAGATACTGTGACTGCAACCTAGTTTGCACATTTTCAGTAGAAGTATGTACTTATTTGAAAATTGCTTCAAACAGGAATGTGCCATTACCATTTCTCCTGTCCATGACCAATCACAGGCAAATCGCACATATGTAAGTAACAGAGAACACTTTCCATTACAGGTAACTCATACCGTCTATTTTCTAGGCTTCATGGAATTTAGTACTTTCTTTGGAAAATATTAATGATACAATGAAGTCCACTATCTTTTAAACAGTGCAATGAAATATAATCTTAAAAGAAAAAAATCTCACTATCTGGGCAAAGTGGAAAACTATAGTAGAAACATCAGATGAATCATTTCAATAATGCTGTTCATCTGAATGGCTCTGACATTTTTTAAGAAGCATAACTCTTTCTTAAAATAATAAATTGCTGAGAAAGCAAACTGTACAAGAGAGGCAGGGAGTGCCTCAGGTTGACATGGAGTGGAAAACCGAACTCCATTCTTTGTCCCAAAGGGCTCCCAAGGACAGGGAGCTCCTAGAACCCCACATGGCACACTTTGCAAATTATTACCCTAAGGAATATACAGATGAGTATGATGAGCATCAGGGTAGGAATCTGATGACTATGGTATGCGTTCTGGCCTTAACACTTTTAATTCCAAGTTTGCATTCATGTAAACTTGAGACATTTCCTGCTTCAACTATCTCCTGGTACTGAGGTAACAACCAACTGAAATAAATATAACTGAATAGTTTTCTAAAGCCTTAAGCATGAAACAAATGTTAATAATTATTTTTACAGAGAAGCTGGAATTCTTGTAGGTGAAACTAGGCAGTCCTTTATGTGCATTTGCTTAAAATAAGAATTTTGCTCAATTATAATAACTTGTGTTATGGCCTTTATTAGTTAAGACAAAATTAAAATGAGCTACTAAAGAGTGTGTGTGTAAGTGGAACTAAGTCATGTGCTCTGAATACCTCCTCTAGCATTAATGATGGATGTGTGCTGATTCTCTGTATTACTTCTTCGTGTCCCCTATGATCAACATACCACCATTGGCATAGGAAATCTGATGTGGTCAAGCAGTGGCAAGGCTCCTATGACTTAGAAACAAAACTTATTACTATAGCAGTTCACTCCATGTTCTAAGTGAGTTAACCAGTGCCATAGAGACATTATAATCATTTAAAAATATAAATTAATAGTTACAATGCATTTAACAAAACTGAGGTCCAGAAATACATAAGATTCTGTTGGAATCTTGGAATTTAGATGGCAAAATGTCTCCTTCATACATAGAATGTAGTCTTACTAAGCAGGAATCTGAATTATCACTGTTACCCGCCCCCTAGGCAGACTAAGTACTGAATATGGCAGCACGAGAGGGATACTTTTAATTCAGAAAAAAGAAAAAAAAAAGATTCATATTCTCAAAAAAGAAAAGAGTTATCCAATATTCACATATATTGGGATAGAAAGTCTAGGATACAAGAGTGGAAGACTAGTAATAAATAATAAAAATAATATAGGACTAGTAGTAATTATTAAACACTATGTGCCAAGCAATTTACTGTTTTACACACAGTATCTCATCAAGGACTCACATCAGTGATACTATGTAAATATGCTAATTTTTCCTCATTTTTTAGGTGAGATGATTGGGGCTCACACAGAGTAAGTTAAGCTGCCTGATGTTAAGAAGCTAGGAAAGGGAGGAGCAAGTATTTGAGAGCAGGTTATTATTTAGAACCTACAGAATATCCTAATCATAACCCAAAGCACTTTAAGATATTCTCTTTCCAAATAACTAAAATATGGAATTCCTGGAGAATATTGGAATAAAAAGTCAATCCTATCAATCAGTCATGGTTTGAACTGGATAGGTGAAATAAAATACAAGAGGTGATGGAAAATTCAAGATACGTAAATTAATGTGTATTAATACTTGCGATTTCCAGAAATACTCTTTACATCCATCTTTAGGACTCACCCGAATTATAATACTGCAGTCAGGTTCCTTCTTTTCTACATACACTTCAATTAACAAATCTCCAGCCTGAGAAACCTAGAAAAGGGCAGATATGAAGAGAGCAGATATAGGTATGTTCCAAGAACATACTTATGACACTTAGGACAGAAAGTCCTAGTCCTTTTTCTAGATATTTTATAATAATGAAATGAGCCTATTAATAGCACGATAATTCTCATCTTCAGATGTGGTTGACTAAGAAAAAATAATCTACGCAAAGGATGTAATCACAGTGCAATTTTTTCATCTCTTAAGAATTTAGTGTCCTGAAACACTCTTATATTCTTACTAAAATAATGAATCTGTCTACAATGGGGGCATGCAGACTTCAACAACAGAAGGTCTAAGAGCCATCACCATGTATGTTACAAGGAGAAACAAAATTAAGAGTGAAAATGATCCATGTGTAACTGTGCTCTAATCTACAGAGTGAGTGAAACCTAGAATTAAAAGAGAAAATAGGTGTTGCTAAAATTTCAAAGAGCTATGCCCAAAAACTGAAATTTGAGGATAAATTAGGTCAGAGCTGTATTACAACTACATAGAGAGGAAGTATATTTAGCAAAGGAAAAAAAAAGTGAAGTGACAGAATAAGATAGATGATAAAGAGAGGTTTTTATTTTAATTACTTTCAGCCAAGCATTAAGTGTTACATGATTTGGGTCACTACTGTAGATCAGGAGACATATTAAGTGAAGAAGAGACACTTCTTCATAAAATAAAAACCGTAAGATACCACTATGTCGATCAGCAGTATAATGTGGAAAAGATTAACACAGAACTTAGCCAACCTATGAAAAATATTTTGAGTGCTTTTTTCAGAAATTGCCTTAAATTATAATAACCACTTAGATATAAGATCTCACAATTTAAAACATGGTCATAATGGAGAAACAATCACTCTGAAGTTAAATTTGCCTAAGAAGAAAACCTGATGAAAAAATTAGGGAAAACATTTAAAAATGTACTTTGAAAAGTATTTTTAATTATTTTGGCATTACAGACTTAGAAAAGCTTATTTCCAATTTTTCTTCCTCACTTTCAATGAGACACAAAAATTCTAGGAAAGAAAACATACAGCTGACGTTTCTACTTTTCACTATGTTTGCATAAACAACTCTCCAGGAAGGACACATTTTAAAAATTAAAAACGCAAACACAAAGAACTCATACAGTGAAGCCAAAACAAGAATAGTTAAGAAAATTCAAACAGGGATAAGACAGAGAGCCTGTCAGAAAAATACACCAGAACAGAGTTTTGAATGGATTAGAGAAAAACATAGCAAAAGAACAAGTTTTTCCAAAGTATTCTACTTTCCTGTCCAATTACCACTATTTTAAAGACATTATTTTCTCCTATTTACTTACATGTACTTAATTAAAAAGCAGCCAAGACTCATTTCATTATTGTAATATGAACATAAAAGATAAAAAGGGAGAAGGATACTCATATTTTATCTATTTACAACACAGGTAATGCTGCCAAAGATTATCCCTTGGGCTCACACATCCCTCAAACTCCCCCAAAAACATTCATTCAAGAGAAGTGATAAGGTGCCAGATTTCTTAGTTTTACAGCTAACTCCTCTGGAGGCCATGGGTTAGAATGGAGGGTTAGAATGGAGAAGGTGCTTTCGTAGGTAAGTACCAGCACTCAGGGATCCTGGGCACTGGAATGGCAGCCCTTTCTCCTCTCCTTCTTATGGAATAGTAGCTCCGATGACTTCTCTGATATTTCAGGAATGAGGCAGATTTAGAGTTTGACTAATAAGGAAGCATTTGCTTCATTCTCTGAGTGTATATATATATATAAACAGAACATACTGGACCCATTTATATTATTTACATTTGTATCCAGGATCCACTACAACTCCTAGTGATTAGAAGAAGATTAAATACAGATTTTATGAAAGTTCAATAAATGTTCATCAAACATGGAAAGGTGCCCTGGAAAACAGCAGTGCACCCTGAACACACAAATCCAATATAATGAGACTGAGGAAAGCAAAAGAAGATTTAGAAAATAGTCAATTTCAGACATAAATCAGCGTACGTTGCAAAGATGACATTAGAAAAATTGCCACTAATATAATCATCTGAGAGCATGCAGAGCAAAAGCATAGAGGAAAAAATTTATATTTTCAAAATCATAATGGAAAGAATCATTACGGAGCTGAATTTTCAATTTAGTCTTGTATTTCTTTGGCTTTAAATGCTTCCATTGGAATCCACTGGTACTTTTAATACTGCATTTGTAACTAAAAATTGATTTTATAAAGGCCATATGATAAGATTAATAATGATTTTTCCTTCTGTATTTTGAAAAATTTACATTAATATTCTTTGGCATTTCACATATGAGCATCATGCTGCAGAATTAGGAAACTATTTTACGTAGGTTTTTCAATCCCCATTACTTTTACTTTGCTTCAGATAGGAACTTGAAAATAAATACAACAAATGTCTTTACTTACAACAGAAGTTTTTGGTTTTTGTTGTTTTTAAAATTACTATTTTTATTCTTTAGAGATCTGACTATTACTACTCACTTGAGTGTCTTTCCACTTGGTAATAAAGCTATTTTCTATGTCCATTTGTTTGACTTGGTCTTCTTTAACCTGTTTAAAATATAATTTGGGACATTCTAATAAAATACAAGAAGTGATGGTACTCATCCTCTCATAACTCTTCAGGAATTTAAAGACCAACAGTTTACAAATAAATGAGAATGACCATCTTAATCAGCATGGGCCCATACAGCTAGGGCAGAAATAAAGCCAACATAATAAAGCCTCATAAAGTTCAGAGCATTTTATGATGACATCACTTCAAGCTGCAGATTCCATCAATGGAAGCTGTATCGCTAAGTGCCTTAATAAGCAAAGGGGTTAATAAGAGATCTGTTAGAGTTTATGTAGGCTACGAGACAAGACTCATCTCATTTCTCAAACTGAAATGATTAAGTGCTTACAAAATTTCAACCATTTAAAGTTGGGGTTAGCAAAACTACGAAGATAACCATTTTTTTTTTATTAATGTAACAGTACAAATATAGAAAATAAAGAGAGCGTGTAAAGCCACACATTATTTTTTTTCCTAATTCTTTCATTTCTCAGCATCAGAATTATTGCAAAGAAGCTGCTGTTGATCAAAAACAGTGGACACATATAGAAAGAAAGAAAGGGATCAAAGAGCAAAGAGAATCCAACAATCTTGGTGTCCATTCCTATATAAGGTAAGATACAAATGGTGTGTTTCTATTTTATTAGAGTTTCTTTCCCTTGGCTAAGGAATCTTGCAATCACTTAATGTAAGAACATAAGAACTCTACATACAGTTCTACATAGAATAACCTATCACATTAACCCATTTAATTTCAATTGACATACCCATAACCTTGGAAAACAAGAAATCTTATATAACACCACTTAATAGAGTGCCCCCAAAGGTTAAATGCCACCATGCCAGTGGTAATTAAGATGTCAGTGTTAATAAAGTGATGGAGTTGGACCTTTGACCCAAATACCCTATATCCCCCCCATGTTAAAATCTTGGGCTTATTTCCTTGATTTTTACTTCAACTAAGAAATCATCCTTATTCCAACAGTTTTCTTATGAAGTGTGAATATATTAACTTATTAAATAGCAAACTGAAAATCAAATGGTTAGAACAGACTTACTAAAAACCACAGAACATTATGTTGGGATTTTCTTCATTTCCAGTTCAGACACAATTAAAATAGAACACTAAAATGCATTCAATTACAGAATTTATCAGCTTGTTATTTATTACCAAATTTGTGAAATTCATAATTTCACACCTCTAAGTAGACATACTTAATGCACACACATACTGACAAGGAAAAAAAGCCATAAAAACTCTATAAATAGAAATATTCTGTCCAGCAGACACCAGATGACTCTCAAAGCAGTCAAATTTAAATGAATGGCTATAGCTAAGAAGGCTACTTGTATCTAAAATATTAAAAATCATGTAACTATGCTTTATTTTTAGATATTCATAAAGATGTGATTATAAACATCCTAAAATATTAATTTTTATTTGCCAACAGTAACATCAAAACTATTTTACAAAGGGCAGGATATAAAATATTTACCTCAAATATCTCAACATAGTTATTAATTAAGTCTTCAATTACATTCACTTCTTCACTAGTTTGTCCTTTAGTTTGAAATAAACAGGATGAAAAGACCAAGGCCAAATTATGAGCATTCATGTGATTGATTTCTGAGCATTTCTGAACCCTGTTAGAGAAAAGCAGAGCTCATTACAACACACTTCACAGAACTTTAGTCATAACACCATTTATCATTATTTAACACACACACATCGAAAGTCTCTGATAGAAGACGTATGGTGGTGATTTAAAGAACAATGTACAGTTTGTTCTTCTAAGCAGTTGACAGTCAAGTTAAGAATATAAGAAAAAACTACTGTTAAAGAAGATATGATTACAAGTTACAAAGTAGTCCCTGTCTGTGGACTGGGTGAGACCCACCCAGACAATGGTGCAACCTTAGGCTAAGGCTTCAAGAAGGGCTTAGACAATGGTGTAAAATGACCAGTGGGACTGAAGCATAAATGAAAGAGGGAAAAGGAGGCATAGGTAAGAAGAAAAAAATGGCACGAAAGGTGAATTAGGAGGCATACAGTAGAGAGTTCCAAATTCAAGGTTCAAGGCTGGGCTGAATTTTCCAGGAAGTGAAAATCAGGTGAGAAAATACTGGACAACATGGGCTTGTATAGTTATCCAAAATAGGATATTCTCTCTCACAAATCAAACAATTTAAAAATACAATTACAATTTTCTTGGATATAACTAAGGTCTTTTTATGGTGAAGAGACATGAACAGAGGAGTCAACTCTCCCCACAATTAGGCTACAAACTGTGGGTCTTACCAAGAACACTTAAAGAACAGTTCACCCTTGAACAACACAGTTCGAACTGTGTGGGACCACTTATGTGTGAATATTTTTGGATAAATACTGTACAGTAATATAAATATATTTTATGATTTTCTTAATATTTTATTTTCTCTAGGTTACTTAATTATAAGAACATAGTATATAATACATATAACACACACAAAAGGTGTTAATTGACTATATACGCTACTGGTAAGGATTCCAGTCAACAGTACGCTATTAGTAGTTAAGTATGGGGGAGTCAAGTTATATGTGGATTTTGACTGTGAGGGGGAGCACTGCCCCTAAATGCTGCATTGTTCAAGGGTCAATTATATTTGCAAATGTTAAATGCAAAGTGATTAAAAAAAAACTACATCAACCCAACAAAAGGAAATTTACATCAATAAAAATGTACAGGTAAGAACTATAAGTGATACACATGCGAGTATCTGTTAATGCTATTTGCTACTGACTATACATAATAGCACGCTGCTCAACCGCCTAATTACATTTGTAAATTTTAAACTACATACTGAAAAGGAGAGACCAACTGTATCAAAGGAATAAAACAAGACTCAGCTAGGTACACCTGTCTACAAAAAGCAGATTCCTGCAGTTACCAAAAAGAGTAAAGACAACAGGAATATATATATACGATGCTATAAGAAACTCACAATAAAATGCTGCATTGCATAGCAGAGACTAAGTAAGTGCATCATATGTGATTTAGAAGATGCAAAGTGAATTGCAAGTTAATAGAGGAGAGTGTGATAATTGTAGACATCCCTCTCAAAACCACATCTGTACTCTTATCACACTAAATTATAAACATCTGGAAAATTTATCTGCAGGTCTGCCTGTGTTACCAGAACTGAAATATCTCCCAGTCAGGGACTATTGCTTTAATCACACTGGAGAGCACAATAAATATCTGGTGAATGGAATTAAGTAAAAATTAGTCATGGAGGAAGCAATCTGTTATCTGGGGCAAGGATGGAATTAAACGCTAAATCAACCTGACCTTACCAAATGGACCTCTCAAACTTCTGATGACTCTATCAAACATTCTCACTTTTTTTGAGACTTCCTTCCACAACAGCATCCTTCTTTGCTACTCTTCACCTCTCTTCTCTTCCATTTGTGCAGCTGCCTTAATTTCTGGCATAAAGTTCAAGGAATATAGTATTTTCCTTTCCTTCATTTCTCTGCCCCACATGTTATCATCCCTAAGTGTTCCTATTCAACCTACTGAGCCTCTTCTCACTCAGGCTTTCTCATTAGAAGCCCAAGAAAACTGTTTCCTGATTAGATTCTCTGTGTCTATTCCCATCTCTTTTCAATCAATCCCATTCATGGGTTATTGTCACAAAACAGACTTGATTAGTCACTCTTTGTTGCTTAAAGGAATAAAATCTGAATGTTTTCACATGACCACCTGAGCCTTTCACAACCTCCTGCCAGCCAACTAAACACCAGCTCATCTCCCAGCACACCTGTTTCCTAGAAAATATCTGCCACTCATTTCTTGTCACTTATCTTCCTTCACACCTAGTTCACATACCCTTTTCAATGTAAAGCATCTCCTGATGTCAACACACAACAAATGACTCAATCTTTCCTCCCATATTAAAATTCTCTATATTAAAATCTGTTCCAGTGTTGCTGTGTTTCCCTAAAAATTATAAAATGCCCTGTAGCACTCCTGTGCATTCACGCTGACATCCAGACGTCCCTGGCTGTTTGGGAACTGTGGACTTTAGAGTTTTTGTCATTCACATATTATCATCATCAAATGTTTCTGTTCACATGGAATCTTAATAGGTACTGTTTTGTATACAGTAGAAGCTAAAATATGTCAGTTGAAGAAACAGAGGGAAAGGGGAAGGATGGGAAGGAACTCGTGATCTCAAACTCAAATCTGAATTAAGAATTTTAAGAACAATTATGTTTAACTCAATGTTCAAAATATTAACTTAATAAACTGTAGCAGCCTAGTCATATATTAAGTTTTTTAAAGTTTATTTATTTTGAGAGACAGAGAGAGAAAGAGACAGAGAGAGAACGAGTATGTGAGCATGAGTGGGACAGGGGCAGAGAAAGAGGGAGAGAGAGAATCCCAAACAGGCTCCAGGCTGTCAGCACAGAGCTTGATGCAGGGCTAGATCTTATGCACCGTGCGGATCACGACCTGAGCAGAAACCAAGAGTTGGACGCTTAACCAACTGAGCCACCCAGGCACTCCTAAAATTTTGATGAAAAATCTGTCCCAATGTCTCATAAGAATTTCTGACTCTAGACTGCAAATAAGATAGTTTCGGTATGAATTCAGCTTCACAAAAATTCATTCAATGGCGTACTGCATCCATGTAGAAAGCTACAATGATATATTCCTTAAGCCATATTTATACTTATGGAAGTTTTTGTAGTGATTCTGACAGCAAAACCAACCAACAAACCTTTCATTTTAGCTGAAAGGGTTATTTTCAAACATACCTCATCCTTTAGAGGTCTCATTTCTCAAGCTATGGCTATATTCTTCCTATCCTCCCAAATGAAAGAAACTATATACCCTGATGTAGAAAATATTTTTCACTTTAAAAATTTTCTCATCTGTCCAACAGTATGATGCTAAAATATTAGAATTAGATTAGATATAAATTGACAAGGAATAAAAGTTTATGAAGAGTTCATCATGAGAAAATACTGTGTTCACAGATTCCTGATAGGAAATTTTGGTCTTTGGACTTTCTTCTCTTCTCCAGCTTCTGTCTTAAATAAGTTTTAGAGTTTGTGCTTATATACAGTATTCACTTCGGGATGCTGTACATGATTATTTCTAAATCATTTAAGAAATTTTCCAGTATGCTATTTATCTGAAATGGGTCTTAATTACAGAAAGAAACACTAAAGTGATAGTTTGCTGGGAATTATATTTTAAAATCATTTTCTTCACCCATCTGCTCATCACCCACCTCCTCTCTGGCAACCCCTTGTTCTCCGTATTTAAGAATCTGGCTTTTTTGTCTCCTTTGTTTTCCTTCTTTGTTCATGTTTTTTCTAAATTCCATATATAAGTGAAACCATATGGTATTTGTCTTTCTCAGTTCGATTTATTACACTTAGTATAATATCTTCTAGGTCCAGCCATGCTGTTGCAAATGACAAAAACCTTGTTCTTTTTTATGGCTGAGTAATATTCCTGTGTGTGTGTGTGTGTGTGTGTGTGTGTGTACACACTACTTCTTTATCCATTCACTGATGGACACTTAACATTGCTTCTAACCTGGTTATTGTAAATAATGCTGCAATAAAATAGGGGTGCATATATCTTTTAGAATTAGTGCTTTCATTTTCCTTGGGTAGATACCCAGTAGTGAAATTAATAATTATGGTAGCTCTATTTTTAATGTTTTGAGGAGCATACATACTATTTCCACAGTGGCTGCAGTAGTTTACATTCCCATGAATAGAGTAGGAGGGTTCCCTTTACTCCACATCCTTTCTAACACTTGCTGTTTTCGATCTTTTGGATAATAGCCATTCTGACTGGCAGAAGGTGATATCTCACAGTTTTGATTTGCATTTCCCTGATTATAAAGTGATGTTGAGCATCTTTTCACGTGTCTGTTGGCAATCTATATGCCTTTGGAGAAATGTCTATTCAGGTCCTCCACCCATTTTTAATCAGATTGTTTCTCTGTTGTTGATTTGTAGAAGTTCTTTATGTACTTTGAAATATTAACCATTTATCAGATCTATCATTTGCAAGTATCTTCCCCCATTCAGCAGGCTGCCTTGTTTTGTTGATGGTTTCTTCTGCTCTGCAAAAGTGTTTTATTTTGGTGCAGTCCCCATCATTTACTTCTGCTTTTGTTTCCTCTGCCTGAGGAGACAGATCTAGAAAGAGGTTTCTAAGGCCAATGTCAAAGAAATTACTGTCTAGGTCTTCTTTTAGGTTTTATACTGTTTCGGGTCTCACATTTAGGTACTTAATCCATTTTCAGTTTTGGGAGTTTGGTTTTTGTTTTGTTTTTGTATCTGGTGTTAGAAAAGTGGTCCAGCTCCAGTCTTTCGCATGTGGTTGTCCAGTTAAGAGATGGCTTTTCCCCCCACTATATTCTTGCCTCCTTTGTTGTACATTAATTAACCATGTAAGTGTGAGTTTATTTCTGAACTTTATATTCTCTTCCACTGACCTATGTGTCTATTTTTGTGCTGGTACCACAAGATTTTGATCACTATAGTTCTGTAGTGTATCTTAAAATTTGGGATTGTGATGCCTCCAGCTTTGTTGCTCTTTCTCAAGATTGCTTTGGCTACTTGGGATGTTTTGTAGTTCCATACAAATGTTAGGATTATTTGTCCTAACATTTAAAAAATAATGTTTAACATTTAAAAAATTATGTTGGTATTTTGATATGGATTGCATTAAAATTGTAGATTGCTTTAGGTAGAATAGATATCCTAACAATTTACTTCTTCCAATCTCTGTGTGTGGTATACTTTTCCATTTATTTGTGTCATCTTCAGTTTCTTTCATCAGTGTTCTTTTAATAGTTTTTGGAGTATAAGCCTTTCACCTCATTGGTTAAGTTTATTCCTAAGTATTTTATTATCTTTAATGCAATTGTAAAGGAGACTTTTTTCTTAATTTCTTTCTGCTACTTCATTATCAGTCTATAAAATTCCAACAGATTTCTGTATATTAATTTTGGATCCTGCTACCTTACTGAATTCATGTATCGGATCTAGTAGTTTTTCAGTGGACTGAAACCATTTCTAAGGTATGATGGATAATTCACAAATATAGAAAGTTGGCCATAGAACTTTAAATTTAAGAAATGACTTGTAGAGTGCCATGTCTGAAATGTCTGGAAAAGCTCCTGAAACCACCCACCTGTAAAGATGTTCAATGACAGCTGCCAACGTTGCTCGGTTAACCCCTGGAAGAGAACGTATAAATGCCCCATACTTTTTAATTCTTTCCTTGTCATCTTGAGTATCTAGAGATTAAAAACAAACAAAATAACTTTAGGCCTAATCTAATAGTCTGTATTACAAATTTGCCTTTTAACAGTATTTTAAAACAATATTCATTATTGTAATTCACTAAGTGATCTAATCAAGTTTCAACAGAATAAATATTCAAGCTTCTATAACTCTGGAAAGGCATTTACATAGACATTCCATGGCAAGAAGATAGAGTTCTTATGCTTTCTAATTAAAAATGAAGCACTCTCAAAACCCAGGGATGCACTGCACTTTATCTTCTACTTTATGGACTACTGAACTTCATCTAATAGAAATATATTGAATTAATAACTCAAATTCGAGTACAAATTGAGAGATAAACTGAAAGTATTTTAACTTTGTCCATGGGAAGATTTCAGTCTGTTATTTGCAAATGACATTTCTGGGGTTTTTTTCCCTTATGAAATTATAAAAATCTTACCAAAACTAATGAACCATCTCAGAGCTATGGACTGTGTTACCCCGCAGATCCATGTATAGGGGCCTTTGACCAGCCCTAGCTGGTCTCTCTAAATCTTTGGAAGAGGTAAGGGGGCAGTGGAGGAAGTCATATGCAGGCCCTAATAACTAGGACACAGACTTAGAGAAGGATGGGCTCTCTGTCATTGTCACTGAGAGAACTCGGTTATTTATAGAGAGTAGGATGAGAGGTAATTATGTTCCACCCTCCTAACCCCAGAAGTTAAATACTTAGAGAAACTAGACCCAGGAACCCCCAAAGTTCTAGACTCCAGAAGATGTGAAGTGGTTTGCTCTAACCTGATAGCTTATAGGGGAAAGAAAAGGCCATTCTTCAAATAAATAACTTGTGCTGACTTTGTAACTCAAGGGGATTGCACTTATATATTCACTCACAATTCCCAACTACCTTTGGAAACAAGGCTTTTTCATTTTCTGTTTAGCCCAACCTATTCTAGTCACAGAGGGCCAACAGCACATTAATGATCCTTCAAAAGTACACGGTCACTAGTAAAGGGCATTAGGATCCCTGGGGAGTAAGAAACTCTGGCACAGTTTTGAAGTACACTCCTAATCAAAACTGTAACTGTAGCTCCTTTGTACCGCTTTAGTCTATATGTAAGACCTATAAAAGTAAACGTGATCATACTGACTTAATTCTGTTAATAGATGACTCTCTAAAAGCAAGAGGGGAAAACAACAAAATTATATTCAAAGACTATACTGGAAGTGAATTAAAAATTACCCATCATCTCTAATACAATGCAAACATCCTCTTGTCATCCAGTTTCTAACTGTAATGGTATTTATTTAATAAGATGTTATTAATACTAGTACATTTATAACAAGAAGTCATGCGAGTACAGCATATATTCACAAATCTTGTAAGTATAAAATAGATGATATTTTCAAAATAAAGCTTAAGCAATTTGAAAGTAAAACTTAAGATAGATTTCAGGTCACACAGAAAATACAATGAACTATTCAGCTAGCCACAGACTTCAGACAACTTAATGGTGTTCTAAGAAGAATAGATCATATATCATATAAGTGGTATGACACTGTAAGGCATTCTTTGCCTCAGTGCACAGGACCCAAGAGAGCCCTTCTAGGAGGTCATCGAGAGAGTTCTGGTTTGTCCTTGTCAGATCCAAAATACAGCACCTCTGACAAGTTAGGGTGAGCTATGTTGGATCTAAAAGCAAACAACTTTAAGGCTATTTGACCTAGCATCTAAAGCCTTCTCCAGATTTTCAAAGAATTCACATCCAAGTAAAAGGTGAACATATTCCTCTTTACACTTGCTACTATTTACCAACTACCTACTCCTGGTAGACTGACAAAAGTAAAGACATCTTTGTCTTGGAACCTGACAATTGAGCAAAGGTATACTTGCCTCAAATTTTTGATAACTCATTTTACAATGAAGACAAATTGTTAATGCTTATAAAGTAGAGATGCTGTAACTTCATAGTTATAAAATTATAATGAATCTTAAAACAAAAATGGGGGTGGCAAGGTAATTGGGCTTAAAGTGATATATTATCTAATTCTATATTTTATATCCTAGATAACTATGCAATCAACTCTCTGTGATTAGAGTGGAACCTACTGATTTGAGAAACACCAGGAGGCAAATAAAAGTCTTCTGAATTGGTAGTTAAATTATGAAAAGCTTTATTTTAGTAACAATACCACTCCCTTCTTGCTGACAGTAATAAGGGTCATTCTTGGGAGAATTTTTCAAACTGTGGATGTTTTATGACATCACTTCAACAGTAATCCCTTAAAATATCATATTTGTGTGTGAGATTAAACAAATACTGTCACCGAAAAAGCCTATTCTCAAAAGAGGCATATTGTATCATCAAATGCAAAGGTCACTTTCCCAAAAAAGATCTCAAAACAGACTGAATGTACAAAAGAAATATATTAGTAAATTATGGTAAAAAATTCAATAATTTAAAAATTTTTAATTGAAAAAATGAAGATTAAAAATCATTTTGGAAGTATTATAGATATATATGAAATGTTTGTGGTTTAAGAAGAAGGATTATATATAAATTATAGGTATGAGGACAAAGACTACAAAATGAGATGTAAAAATGAAAGAAATTCCATCTATTAGAAAGATGGGATGAAAGGTAATGTTTACATTCCAAAGTCTTCATTGTTGTAATATTTTTGTAAAAGGAGTTATTTTGAATTAATGAAAGTAAATGTAGGTTTTACTGAATCAATTTGACCCAAGTGATTTAGTAAACTACTTTTCTGGAGTCCTTTCTTAAATAGGTTCTTACAGTGTAGCAAAGCCTTTTCTTTTTTTAACGAAGGGAAAATGAAGAGAGAAAGAGTTTAAAGAATATATTGTTATGTACCCTACAGAGGTAAAATGAATGATAAAGGTAAAGAGCCAGATAGGGAAACCATATAAAACCAATCTTACATTAAACCTTTCATTTTAATCTTAAGGAGAAAGTAATAGCATACACAGACTTAACCATAACACTTTCAAGGTTAAAGCAAAGTAAACATTAAAAAATCTGAATATCAAGACTTACTTTAACACACTATTTAGCAATTATTACTATAAATTTCTGTTGAGGTAGATATAAACAGCTATTGATATCTACACAATTTCTGTTCTAAACCATTAGGTACACTGTTCCTTTCAATTAAATTTGCAGATTACCAAATATTTTAGATATATAATTATCAGATGAGAAGGTAAGCAGTTATTATGTGCTATATTATATGTATTACCTAAAGCGGAGATCCAATATGGATAGAGCTCCTTAGTAAGGAGTGCATCATCAATGTCAGAGAGAAAGTTTTTCAATACTCCTGTCACATCTTCAAGCTGATGTTTTCCAGCCCTCAATTTAAAGCTTCTTGCATCCTTTTTGAAACTCTCCAGGAGTTCACTTATATGCAAAGGATCACCATTCTTTTGATAGATATATTTGCATCCTAAACCTTTGTTTAAAAAAAAAAGTTACATTATAAAAAGTCTAAAATAAAAATCTACGTTTATACCTTAGAAATAGAGACTTTCGCGTTGGGACATTGAGCCAGACAAAAGCATTCTCCAAGAGTTGATATAAACATGCATGAGGAGAAAAAGGTTCCCCCACCCGCTAAGTTTAGTTCTTAAAATGGTGATCAAACTTTTCAGCTATTAGCAAGCTTTTAGCAAGCCCCTGGCCAACTCTTACCCCAGTTCTTCATGGTTTCTTCAAATGTTCTTTTACCACAGGTGTCCTATGTCTACTTTGCCTTCCAGAATTCAAGCCTGTCTCCAGTTCCACTGATAAAAGTGAGGCGCTCTAGTATAAATTTTCTTAACCCTTTGCCCTCATATTTATATATTAATTTCTGTCTGTTCCCACTTTCACCTTCTTCTGGGTAAAGAGCTGAATCATCTCCTTATCAAAGTTACTGATTCATCAAGTGCTCCATATAAGAAAGAGGATAAGGAGTGAAGAGGAGTGAGGATGATGATACAAACAAATTTTTTAAGTACTCCCTTGCCCCTCCCAGGTCTCTGGTCTCACTTCCTTCCAAACCCCAGGTGACTTGCCTATATTTATTCTTCCTACCATCTCATGCCTCTGTTCATCCTTCAACCCTAATCCTGCTTCTATGTATCTTTTGGGATCATCTTCAGCAAGAATATGAATGACAGCCCATTTTCTAGGTGCTTTTCTGTTTTTATCTAATGAGAATCCTCTGCAGTGTATGACACTCCAAACGAATCCCTGCTAAAATTCTTTTAATGTCCAACTTTCATGACATTATAATCTCCTATCTTTCCCCCCATTCCTCTATGACTACTCTTCCAGTCCTCTCTTTATTCTACCATCTAGTATTACTAAGGATTCCATAAACCCTTCCTCAATTCTCTTCTCTTCCCTACTCCCCTACAAAATTCTCTGGGTGCACCCATCCAGTCGTTAAACAACTACATATACATTCTCACCCAGGTTTTCATTTCTAAGATGTCAAACACACACAATACACTTCAATATACAGATACTTTATATATATACATTCAACACTTGCTCATACCATTCTCATGAAGAATTCAAAATAATCTAAGGAATTAAATCTCCTGCCCCATTCACTATCTCACCTGCCAATCTCAGTATGCTCTTTATCTTGTCCCTGTATCTCAATACATGGCACTTCTTCTCCTCGGTCCTTTATAAGTCAGAACTTTTCTTTCTCGCTTACAATATTAAAAAGCCACATATGTTTTCATCATAACCTTACTCTGAAACTGTACCCTTCTTTCTATACCATGTGCTGTTATTTTTTACCCTCAATTCCTCACTCCACTGTCACAACTCCCTGCCCCTTTTCTCCTGTAGCCTTCCAGTCCTTCTCAACATTGATAACAGCTTGATCTGAGATACAGGTCTGTTGGGGTCATCAACATGCTTAAAAATCTGGATACTGCCCTCTCACTGCCCAGAGGACAAGTTTGAGGATTTATTACAATATTTAATATTCTACACAAATAGGCATAACCCTCCTGCCTCTTATCTACCATTCTTCTCATGCAAAGCTCTGGCCACATTGAACTACAAAAGGGCCCTCAATAGACAACCTCCTTCATGACTCCATACGTGAACACACACTGATCCTCCTCCAAGAATCCCAATTCCCTTCTTCTCCTAACTACCTCCTATTTTCTCTTAAGACTTATGGTAAGCACATCTCACTCATGAAGCTCTCTTGTACGAATTCCTGAACCTCTCTACCATAGAATTTTGTACACCTGAGATGTAACTGCCTAGCTGTTTAAACATCTTTGATTCACAAATCTGTAAAAAGCTAGAAAGTAAGGATCACGTCTTGCTCTCTGTGTACAGTAACCCTGCCATGACTAGAACTTAGGAAGCACTTGATAAATGATCATTTAATGCAAGAATAAGCAATATCTACAAAAAAAAACCTGTGACTAATTTTATGATCTTAAGTTATATTCCTAGTTGAATGAATTTCTAAAAGCTACTACTCAAATAATTAATTGCATGCATAATTTTGTTGACATAAATTAAAATAACTCCCAAGAACTAACTATTATAACTCATTAAAATAAGTTAAAACTCTAAAAATCTGACAGTGAACTTGGTCAAGTTCAAATCTTAACACCATGAACATTAAAATTAGCCTTCTGATTTTAATACAAAGGTCAGGAAGTTCAAAATAATTGTGACTTGTAAAGGCTCTGAGTCAGCCATCTTCATTCTATTAATCACTGAGCATTTTCTAAGTGTGTATTATATCCTCCCTACTATACATGCTGGTAACATCAGGGTTTTCCCCTATTCTGCTCATTAAAAACAAAACAAAACAAAGTCTTTCACTGGCTTTATTACTTTAATATGCAAGTTAATGTACCTTGTGCCACAGTTACAAAGTAGTTTTAATGTATGAAATTTAGCTGAAAACAATCTAATGCTTAATGATTTTAAATTCAAAGAAACACCACAAAGAAATTTCTGATTTCCCTAGAGAATCCTTAAATTGAATACACCGGAGCTAGCAGAGTTATTTTAATCATTTCTCAGCATAAGAAAGACCCTATGCTATTAGGAAACTAACATGATGTGAAAATTCCCAATGAGGTTATGCTCTTGCTAAAACATAATACGTGTGCAATTCATTTAAACCAATGAAATTCAAGTGTGCTAATACTGAATGACTAATAAATGAAGATGATAACCTTCCTCTACCATTTTCAAATAAGCAGATGATTACCTTGATAAGAAAAATAAAAACATATTATCATGAGTTTCACAGAGTAACCGCCACATAATGTGACTGCGTATTTACAGTATATAATTCAAAGATATATAGTTCAAACTCAGTGAATCTGAATACTAATAATTAAACTTGAATTACACATGAAATAAGCAACATACTTAAAATGGCACTCTCCCCCGAAGGAAACAGATTAATATATACATATTATAAATTTAATTTCTAAAAATTATTTTCTTCATAGCCTTTGTTATTTCTAACATTTGGCTCATAGCAGTTTGTTGTCAGTACTCACTAGTGAAACCTATGATTCATGGTTTTGTCTTTATTTTGTACTCCCACTGCTGTATTTCCAGTACCAAGATCAATGGCTAGCACACAACAGACAATAAATAAGTAACGAACTAATAACACAATGTTTTACTGCAGCTCTCTCACTGATTACACCTTCTTTTTAAATTAAAAACACCCAAGGACACTTCTAACATTAAGAGAAGAAGGAAAAAAAAGGTTAATTACCTTCCCAAATACAAGATCAATCATTTTACTCTTTTCCATGCTTGTAATCTAAATCAATGACACTTACCTACAGATTTAAAGGTAGAAAACATTTTTATATTTAAAGTATAGTTTTCAATTTTCTACCTTTTAGAGTACTGAAGAGTTATGTAACAGAAGGAATCTGAGGAATTCAAATTTGAAAATAAACAAGAATCAAGGAATACTTTACTATTATAGCATATTATTTTAAAATGAAACTAGCCCATGTGTACGTCAACCAATTGTTTTTTATTTGCAAATTATTCATAAAACTGTTAAAATTAAGTAAAAACTATTACAATAACCATGATTCTTAATATAAACATCTGAATAATAGCATGTTGAAAGAAATAAATACACACACACACTTTGAACTCATGTCAACAAAAAAATTCTTTTACATACTGTCCCACAGTTTATCATTTCCAAAACATGTTTAGGCAACCCACTGCACTCTGTTAGACGTTACTGTAACCTCCTGTAACCCCTGAAAAATATAGTCTTCAACCTATTTTTAATACACATTTTGCAACATAGATTCTTTCAATATGGCATTTAATTTTTTTATTCATGTAAAAGAAGAAGAAAATGTAAAAGTACGTTGTGCAATTTAAATTTTATTGGGAAAAGGAATGGCATTTGGCTGAACGGTGACTACATTTTTATTTTTCACTGATGTACTTATAAATATAAAGAGCTCTAATGCAGTCCAATGGAGGAACCACTTAAAAAACTCTAAGAATGATATTATGAGTTCTGGGGGTTGAATAAAAACTCTGCAATACTTACCATACTGTGTAACAAATGCTATACAGCTGTTCACAATAATGGGAACGTCATTTTTGCTGAGCTGCTGATCTGGTAATGCATTACCATCTGTACCTGCTGCTTTTTCAATTGCAGTATGCCAGACTGTGAAATCCAACTTGGTATGCCCATGGATGTATAATGTTCTGTAAAGTTTAAAAGCATTTCAAATTATAATTTTTTTAAGTTCAGACTTCTAGATAGATTATCCTTAAATTCAAATAAATGTGATCTTGTCTCATCGATGAGAAGAAAAACTATCCATCTACCACTACCTTCCATTTGATCTCTCTTATCTGTACAGTGACAGCTCCCCATGAAGTGTAGGAAAGTTCTCTGAATTCATGCTCTTACCTCCCTTCATTTTCTGACCCATTTTATTTTGTTTCTGAATAAGTGAATTGAAACTATTCTGGCAAGCATCATGGGTGACTAGATTTTATGGCTACTTTTTTCAAGATTTTAGAACTGTTGATGATTTCACTTCTTACAAAGGAAAAAAATTCATTTTGGTTTTTATAATATAATTATTCCTGGATTTTCTTCCTATCTTTCTGGTTACTCAATTCCTACACAAGTCATTTCCTCCTGTGAACCTTAGTGCACTTACATGAACTCCAAGGACTCTGCAGAGACCTGTCATTCAGGCGAGTGGTTTCATCCCTCAATTCTCAAATCCCATTTCCAGATTATAATTTTATCTCACAGATCAGATCTCCATGTGATTGAAAAGAGCATGAAATAGTCAAGAGAGTGGAAAATGTAAGTACCACCCAACCTCAACTTTTCACTCCACACTTATTTCCTTTGTGATCTTGGACAAGTTATCAATCTTCTTTGGCCCTGAATTTCCTTAGTGGCAAAATGAGGAAAATAATAGTACCTACCTCAAGATCAATGAATGTAATATTAAATAACTAAATAGCAAACAATAATACTAATTAATATTAATTTTTGGACACTCTCATCTTACTGTGTCACTATTATCTTGAATCTTTCTCTTTCTTCAGGTCAGACTAGTACTAAAATCCTCCACTGATCTCACCAGAAATATGGGATTAATTAATTTTAGATTGGCTCTGCTTTCTGCCTCCACCCAAACCACATTACTGCCACATGAATTCTGTTGATTCCCATTCTTGGATATATATATACTCTGCCTCCTCTTCATTCTGACATTGTCTAATTTCAAGTCTTTACAATGCTTCTTTCTTAAGGTCACTAAAATGTCTCCTAATAAGCTTCCTTTCCCACTTCTTCACATCTCTAATACCCACTCCTCCGGGCTTTGAGGATGATCTAATATGCAAAACTAATATCCATTAAGACTGGGAGATGTAACTGACATAATACACAGAAAACAGGGAGTTAGTCAAAATAAGGAGACAGAGGAATATATTCCTAATGAAAGAACAACAACAACAAAAATATCTCAGAAAAAGAACTAAAGGAAAGAGAGAGAAGCAATCCACCACATAAAGAGTTCAAAGTAGTGATCATATCACTAAACTAGCTTTTTGCAAGAAATATTAAAGGGGACTCTTAGAGTGGAAAGCAAAGACCAAAAATGACAAAGACACGAAAGGATCTGAGAAAATCTCCAGAAACCACAACAAAAAAGTAATCAAATGGCAATAAATACATATCGATCAGTAATTACTTTCAATGGAAATGGAGTAAACACTCCAATCTAAAAACACAGGGTGTCAGAACGGATAAAAATGTAAGACCCATCATTATACTGCCTACAAGAGACTCACTTTGGACTTAAAGATACCTGCAGATGGAAAGTAAGGGGATGGAGAAACATTTATCACACAAACAGACGTCAAAAGAAAGCTGGAGTACCAATACTTACATTAGACAAACTAGACTTGAAAACAAAGACTATAACAAGACATAAAGAGGGGCACTATATCATAATAAATGGGACAATCCAACAAGATCTAACAACTGTAATTATTTATGCCCCCAATGTGGAAGTATCCAGATATATAAAACAATTAATAACATAAAGGAAGTGACAATAATATAATAACAGTAGGGATTTTAATACCTCACATCAATTGACAAATAATCTAAACAGAAAATAAACAAGGAAACAAGAGCTTTGAATAACACTCTGGACCCGAAAGGCTCAAAGTCATGATCATAAAGATGTTCACTAAAATTCAAAGGAAGAATGGATGAACGTAGTGAGAACTTCAATAAAGAGATGGAAAATATAAAAAAGAATTGATTAGAGCTGAGGAATACAATAACTGAAATAAAAAGTACTAGAAGGAATCAACATATTAAATGATGCAGAAGAATGGATCAATGTAGAATGGAGGACCAGGGAAATCACCCAATCAGAACAGCAAAAAGGAAAAGTGATTTAAAAATGAGCATAGGTTAGGGGGCAACTGGGACAACATCAAGTAAACAATCACTTGCATAGTAGGGGTCCCAGAAGGAGGAAAAAAAGAAGAGCAAAAGGGACAGAAAATCTATTTGAAGAAATAATGCCTGAAAACTTCCCTAACCTGGTGAAGGAAAAAGACTTCCAGCCCAGGAACAGAAATCCCAAAATAACATGAACCCAAAGAGACCCATGCCAAGATACATTACAACTAGTGTCAAGAATTAAATAGAGAATCTTAAAAGTGGCAAGAGAACCCCCTCAAGACTATCAGCTGATTCTATTAATTTTTTAATTAATTTTTTTTTGAGAGAGAACAAGCACAAGCTGGGGAGTATAGGGGGAGGGGGAGGGAGGGAGGAATGAAGGGAGACAAGAAAAGAGACAGAGAGAATCATAAGCAGGCTCCAGGGCTCCTCCCTCAGCTCAGAGCCCAAAGTGGGGCTGGATCCCACAACCCTGAGACAAAATCCAGAATCGGACACTCAAATCAAATGAGCCATCCAAGCGCCCCAGGAGCTGATTTTATAACAGAAACTTTAAAGAAGGGAGTAACATGATATATTCAAAGTGCTGAAAGGAAAAAAAAAAAAATTACAACCAAGAATACTCTATACCCAGCAATATTATCATTCTGAATTAATGGAGAGATAAGAAGTTTCCCAGATTAGGAAAAGCTAAAGGAATTCATCAAAACCAAACCAGCCTTATAAGAAATGTTATAGGAACCTCTTTAAACAGAAAAGAAAAGGCCCTAACTAGAAATTAAAACCTATAAAAGAAAAAAAATCTCATTGGTAATGGTAAACATACCATAAAGGAAGTAGATCAAAAACTTACATAGCTAGAATGTATCTATGTAGGTTGTTGAATGCAGTTTAAAAGACAAAACTAGTAAATCACCTAGGACTACATACTTGGTCAAAGGATACACAAAATAATAATGTGCAAAACGTGATGTCAAGAACATAAAATATGTCAGGAGGGGGCAGTTAAAATGCAGTGCTTTTAGTAAATCCTTGAACTTAAGCGACCATTAACTTAAAACAAACTACTATATACCAAAGATATGAACCTCAAGGAAACCACAAACCAAATATCTATAATAGGTGTACAAAAATGAAAGAAAAAGGAATATGAACTTAATACTAGGAAATGTCATCAAATCATAAAGGAAGAGAGCAAAAGAAGGAACGCCAAAAAACTATAAAAAAACCTACAAACAACAACAAACAGAAAATAATGAACAAAATGGCATAGGTGCCTATCTATCAATAATAACATCAAATTAAAAGAACTAAATATTCCAATCGGCAAGGGGGTGGTGGTGAATGGATTTTTAAAAAGACCTATCTACATGCTGCCTACAAGAGACCCACCTCAGATCTAAGGATACACAAAAAGTGAAGGCATGGAAAAAGATATGCTATGAAAATGGAAATAAAAAGAAAGCTGGAGCACCAATACTTATCTTAGACAAAACCTTAAAACAAAAAAAAGTAACAAGGGACAAAGAAAAAAAACATTACATAATGATAAAAGGATCAATTCAACAAGAGGATATAACACTTTTAAATATCGCTGCACCCACATACGGATACCTAACTGTAAGAAGCAAACATTAAGACATAAGGGAGAAATTGACAGTAATAAATTGAGAGTAATACATTGACAGTAATAAATAATAGTAAGGGACTTTAATATCCCACATAAATCAATGAATACATCATCCAGACACAAGATCAATAAGACACATGGGCCTTAAACAACATGTTACAGAAGATGTACTTAACAGATATAAACATAGGCATTAAGAAGGCCACTTGTGATGAGCACTGGGTGTTGTATGGAAGTGATAAGTCACTAAACTCTACTTCTGAAATCAATACTTCACTGTATATTGACTAAAATATAATAAAAAAATAAATATACATAGGACATTCCACTCAGAAACAGCAGAGTAAATATTCTTTTCAAGTGCACATTCTTCAGGACAGATCACATGTTAGGTTACAAAACAAGTCTCAATAAATTTAAGAAGACAAACCATTTCAGGCATCCTTACCAACCACAGTGGTATAAAACTAGAAAAAAATTACAACATGAAAACTGGTGAAAATGCAAACACAGAGGCTAAACAACATGCTACTAAACAACCAAAGGATTAATGATGAAATCAAAAAGGAAACTAAAAAAAATATGAAGACAAATGAAAATATAAACACAACAGTTAAAAATCTGTAACTCAAAACCAAAAGCAGTTATAAAAAGGTAGTTTGTAGTGATACAGGTCTACTTCAAGAAATAAGAAAAAATCTCAAGTAAGCAATCTAACTACACCTAAAGGAACTAGAAATATAAGAATAAACAAAGCCCAATGTTAATAGAAAAAGAAAATGATAAAGATCAGAATGGAAATAAATGATATAAAAACTAAAAATAAGAATAATAAATGAAACTAAGAGCCAGTTCTTTGAAAAGATAAACAACACTGATAAATGTTTAGCCAGACTCATTAAGAATAAAAAAGCAGGAGGACTCAAATAAATACAATCAAAATTGAAAGAAAAGTTACAACAGATAACACAGAAATACAAAGGCTTATAAGAGAATACTACACAAAATTATATGCCAACAAACTGAAAAACCTAGATAAATAAATTCCAAGAAATGTACAGTCTCCAAGACTAAATAAGAAACAGAAAATTTGAACAGACCCATTACTTAATTACAAAAGTTAATCTCAGTAATCATAAAAACTCCCAACAAACAAAAGCCCAAGACCAAATGGTTTCACAGGTGAACTCTACCAAACATTTAAAAAAAGTTTATATGCATCCTTCTCAAACTATTCCCCCCCACCGCAAAAAAGGAATACTTCCAAATTCATTCTACAAGGCCAGAATACCTTGTCATCAACATTGATGATGAACTTTGATGCAAAAATCCTCAACAAAATATTATAAAACTGAATTCAAAAACAATTAAAAGGATCATTCACCATGATCAAGTAGGATTTATTCTAGGTATGCAAGGACAGCTTGATATCTGCAAATCAATCAGTGTGACACACATTAACAAATGGAAGAATACAAACAATAGCAATCATCTCTATAAATGCAGAAAAAGCACTTAACAAAATTCAACATCCATTAAAGATAAAGAAAAAAAAAAACTCTGAACATAGTCAATTTAAAGGGAATATACCTCAACATAAAGGCTATTAATAACAAACCCAAGCTAGCATCATACTCAACTGGTGAAAAGATAAAAGATTTTGCTCTAATATAATGTGTAAGACAAGAATTCTCTCACCACTTTTATTCAAAATAGTATTTAGAAGCCTGAGCCATAGCAATCAGACCAGAAAAATAAAAGGTATCCAAATCAAAGAAGTAAAACTGTCGCTATAGATGACATGATATTACTATGTATATAAAATCCTAAAGACTCCATTAAAAAAAAAAAGATTAGTAAAGTTGGAAGATATGGAATTTGTATTCAGAAATCTGAGCATTTCTATACACTATGAATGAATCATGAGAACAAGAAATTGAGAAAACAATACCATGTACAATTACATCAAAAATAATAAAACACCTAAGAATAAATTAAAGCAAATAAGTGAAAGACCTGTATTTTGAAAACTCTAAGCCAGTGATGAAAGAAACTGAATATGACATGACTAAATGATAAGTGCTATTGCTGGGTCATAGGGGAGTTCTATTGTTAATTTTTTGAGGGATACAGGAGTGCTGATGCATAGGGGCACATGTACCCTAGTGTTCATAGCAGCACTCTCAACAATAGCCAAAACATGGAAAGACCCTAAGTGTCCATTAACGGACGAATGGATCAAGAAGATGTGGTTATCTATACGATGGAATACTACATGGCAATGAGAAACAATGAAATCTGGCCATGTGTAGCAACATGGATGGACCTTGAGGGTGTTATGCTGAGCGAAATAAGTCAGGCAGAGAAGGACAAATACCCTATGTTTGCATGTATAGGAGGATTAGGAGGAACTTAACGGAGGACCGTGGGGGAGAAGAAGGGGGGAAATAGTGGGGGAGAGGGAGAGAGGCAAACCATGAGAGACTCTTGAATGCTGAGAACAAACTGAGGACTGATGGGTGTGGGGGGGAGGGGGGAGATGGGCATGGAGGAGGGCACTTGTGGGGATGAGCACTGGGTGTTATATGGAAACCAACTTGACAATAAACTATTTTAAAAAAACAGGAAAAAAATAAAATAAAATAAATGGAAATATATATACCATGCTCAAAGATTGAAAGAATTAATACTATTAAAATGTCCATTCTATACAAAGCAATTTACAGATTTAATGCAATCCCTATCAAAATATCAATGGCATTTTTTCCAGATTTAGAAAAAATACTAAAATTTATATGGATCCCAAAAGACCCTGAATAGCAAAAGCAATCTTTTAAGAAAAAAATTTGTTAACATTTATTCATTTTTGAGAGAGAGATAGCAGGTGAGTGGGGGAGGGGCAGAGAGAAAGAGACATAGAATCTGAAGCAGGATCCAGGCTCCGAGCTGTCAGCACAGAGTCCGACACAGGGCTTGAATCCACCCACGGTGAGATCAAACCTGAGCCGAAGCCGGATGCTCAACCAACTGAGCCACCCAGGCGCCCCTAGCAAAAGCAATCTTGAGAAGGAGAACAAAACTAGAAGTACCACACTCCACATATTCTAACTATAGTCTAAAGCTACAGTAATCAAAACAGTAAATTGCAGGTATTAAAAAAAGACATGTGGATCAATGGAACAAAATAGAGAGTCCAGAAATAAACCCATGTTTATATGGTTAATTAATCTTCAATAAAGGAGGCAAAAACATATAATCGAGCTCTTCAATAAATGGTATTGGGAAAACTACATGCAAAAGAATGACATGGGACCACTTTCTTATACTATAAACAAAAACCAAACAAACCTCAAAATAGATTAAAGAATTATATCTAAGACCAGAAAGCATAAAACTAATAGAAAAAAATTTTAAAAAGTAAGCTCTTGGAGAATGGTCATAGCAGTATTTCTTTGGATCTGTCTCCTCAGGCAAGATGCAACAAAAGCAAAAATAAACAAATGGGAACACTTCAAACTAAAATGCTTTTGTACAGCAAAGGAAACCATCAACAAAATGAAAAGACAACCTGCAAATTATATAACCAACAAGAGGTTAATATCCACACAACTCAGGGAAAACAAACAATCCAGTTAAAACACTGGCAGAAGACCTGAAAGACATTTCTACAAGGAAGTCATTCAGATGGCCAACAGACACATGAAAAGATGTTCAACATCATGCATCATCAGGGAAATGCAAATCAAAACCACAATGAGATATCACCTCACGTGTGTCAGAATGGAAAGTATCAATAAGAGAGGAAACAGCAAGTACTGATGAGGATATGAAAAAAAAACAAACAAAAACAAAAGGAACCCTCATGCACATTTGACAGAAATGCAAAACAGTACAGCCACTGTGGAAAACAGTATGGAGATTCCTCAAAAAATTAAAAATAGAAATGCCACACAATCCAGCAATTTCACTTCTGAGGAGGGGAAGGGGAGGGGAAGGGGAAGGGGAAGGGGAAGGGAAGGGAAGGGAAGGTATTGTGCTAAATGAAATATGTCAGAGAAAGACAAATATATGATTTCATTCATACGTGGGATCTAAGAAACAAAACAGAAACTGACTCCTAGATATAATGAATAATCTGGTGGTTGCCAGAGAGAAGAAGGGTGAAGGGATGCACAAAACAGGGGAAGGGTACAANGGAAAGGGGGAGGGGAAGGGGAAGGGGAAGGGGAAGGGAAGGGAAGGGAAGGTATTGTGCTAAATGAAATATGTCAGAGAAAGACAAATATATGATTTCATTCATACGTGGGATCTAAGAAACAAAACAGAAACTGACTCCTAGATATAATGAATAATCTGGTGGTTGCCAGAGAGAAGAAGGGTGAAGGGATGCACAAAACAGGGGAAGGGTACAAACTAACTACAAATAAGAGGTACAAGCTTTCAGTTAAAGTAAATGAGACATGGGGACACCACATACAGCACAGGGACTATACTAATATGTAATAATCTTGGAAAGTGACAAATGGTAGATTTATTGTGGTGATCACTTCACAATATATAAAAATGTTGGGTTACTATGTCTATATCTGAAACTAACATTACCTGTCAATTATACTTCAATTAAAAAGAACTAAAATAAATTGACAAATAAATGCAAAGCAGATGGCATCATTTCCTCATCACTTCCCTTCCATAGCTCTGGACTTTTCAGGATTAAAAGGTCTTCATATCTGGCCCATGTTTCCCCCTCCAACTCTGCCATTATCCTAAAGACACACTTAAAAACATTCATATCTTTTTTTTTTTTTAAATGTTTTATTTATTTCTAGGAGAGAGAGAGAGAGAGACAGCGTGAGCAGGGGAGGGTCAGAGAGAGAGGGAGTCACAGACTGAAACAGGCTCCAGGCTCTGAGCTGGCAGTCAGCACAGAGCCCGACGCGGGGCTCGAACCCACGAACCGCGAGATCATGACCTAAGCGAAAGTCGGACGCTTAACCGACTAAGCCACCCAGGCGCCCCAAAAACATTCATATCTTATTACAATAAATACTTGGCTGGCTACTCCCACGCTCCCCAAACTGTACTCAAGGAAACCTTCCTTGACACTCTATCCTTAATGTCCTAATGCTTAGTATGTGTCCCTTCCTAATTCTGAAGAGCTGATTTGCCCACCATTACATCTGTTCTTTGTATAAATGTTTTTGCTGTTAGAATCCAAACTTTGCACAGGCACGCAAGGAAGAAAGCATTTTGGATTTCTAGTCATTAGCACAATGCACAGCATTTAGTGGTATATAATAGTTTAAAAACCCTATTGCTAGATATAAAACTTGATTTGAAACAAGTTAAAAGTAATCATGATGTATTTAAAAGTATATTTATACCACAGTAAAACTATTTAATCTTGATTTCAAACTCTGATGGGGCTCTTTTAGACTCGACCTAGAGAGAAAGAAATGAGTTGCATAAACACTAGGTTACTGTTTTATTGTATTTTATTCTGGGAGGGGGGGGGTGTCACCTTTTACATTCCTGATAATTCACTGGCCCTAATTTAGAAAGCAAATAAAAATCCTCCTTTATTCCCTCTAGTTTCTTTTCTATAAATGTTTCTCTAAGAAGATAAAGCTACCAGCATCTTACACACACTTCTAACATCTTCTGAACTTGCTACAACTACTATTTCTTCCCTGACATCCATGCCTGTAATCTTCATCTCTTGCTTCCTGACGTCTGTGTCTATTGTTTTTATATTCCACAGCACCACAGCAGCCATGACCTCCTGTTTCTATAATTTTTTTTTGAAGAAACCGAACGCTGGCTATAGTATTGCTGACATGCTTTATTTATATTTAGCCTTTTCGTTTACTTTACATCATCTTAGGCTCAAAAGCATTCTATTGGTGGGTGTATTTGTCTAACTGAAATTATACAACTTGGGTAACTTTCCTGAGAAATATGCCAATACATTATGTAGACAATCAAAATTATGATTTGCTAAATTCAAGAGTTTAGGTAAAGAGAGAACTTTAATTTTCTTTGATTCATACTTACATATTGTTTTTACTGATAAACCCAAAATATTTACAGAATATTTGGCACTGTTTGCTTATTAACAAACAAGTGCCATGGATGAGTTATTTCAGCAATCAAGGAAAGAAATCCAAAATGCAACAACCTTTCTTCAATACCAGTGTAATTCTGCCATCAACTGTGCACATTTCAAACTTAAATTTTCTTTCTAGTCAGAAGAAATCCCAGGATGACAAGTTTAGCTGTCTCCTTGTGAACTAGTGACGGGTAGAACAAGTAATGACAAGTTAGCTCCTGAGTCAACTTGTCAAAGACTGAATCCTAAAATATAGCATCCACTGAAGTAGATATGTGACATTTAATAGCATCAGTTCAACAACTTTCCTCTGTGATGCTTATCTAAACTCAGTGTACATGGAATGAAGCATCAAAAGACATTTTCAACACAAATCCTGGCCAACTTTTTAATTCCAACTAATATCAAACAATGTTTTTACATTTCTAGGTTCCAAAGTAATTTACATCTTGAAAATCTGAAAAGTTACTTTGAAGAACTTGGTAATAGAGTTCTAATTTTCCATTCCTCAAACATAAATTTTAAAGGGCATTTCAAAGTCACATAAAGAAATATTCCTATATCCTATAATGAATCAAGAATAAGACCTAGAAACCAAGCCCCAGGACTTACAAAAACAATTCTCTCAAAACTGCAATATAAAAGCCACAAAGTTTACCTATCACATTTGAGCCTGGTCTACTGATAAAAACCAGACTGTCTTCACAAATAAAATCAATAAATTTGACTGCATAAAAAAATAAAGAATTTAAAACACAACTAAAAGCCAACCATACCCCATAAATATGACTGAAAAATAGAATATCGTACACATAAATCAATCTTTGTTTGGTCAAAAGTAGTTTACTTTACGGCACCTGGGTGGCTTAGCATCCAACTCTCAATTTCAGCTCAGGTCATGATCTCACAGTCTGGGGATCGAGCCCCATGTTGGGCTTCACGCTGGGCATGGAACCTTCTTAGTATTTTCTGTCTCCCTCTCCTTCTACCCCTTCCCTTACTCACATTCTCTTTCTCTTTAAAACAAAACAACTTTTGTTTTCATTTCTGAAAGATATTTTTTTGCTAAATTTAATATTTTAGGTTAACAGCTGCTAGTCTGCTTATTTTGTCAGATTTTTTAAAATGCTGTTTGTTTTTCTCCAAAAAAGACTTTAATAAATTGTCTTCTGGCTTGCACGGTTTCTGATGAGACATCCGTATCTTTGTCACCTAAACTTAATGCTTTTTTTCTCTCAGCACTCAATTTTTTTTTCCTCACAATGGTTTGCAGAAATTTAATTACGTTGTATCTCTTGATATGGCTGGTTTGTCTCTATCATGCTTGAGGTATGTTGATCTTAGTACATATGCAGCTCACAGTTTTTATCAAATTCATATATTTGCCCATAATTCTATAAAGATTTTTGGACTTCTTTCTCTTCTCAAGTTTTGGGATTCTAAGTACATTTACATGAGACTGCTTGATACGCCCCACTGGTCACTGAGTTTGTTGATCTTAGTCTTTTTCTTCTCTGTGCTTCAGTTTTGATAGTTTTCAAAAACTTTCATTCTTTCAAGGTCATCAATCTTTTTTTTTTTTTTTTAATGTAGAATCTACTCTTGCATTAAGCTGATCCAGGGAAATTTTCTTTTCAGATAGTATATCCTTCAGGTTTAGGATAATCCACTTACTTCTTTTTTAATTACCCATTTTCCTCATTATCTTTATGTTTTCCTTTACACTGTTGAATATATTTATAATATTTCATAATCACTCTACAGTCTTTGCTAATTCCATTATCTTTCCCACTTCTGGGTCTGTTCGTATCAATTGATTTGCAGCTTTCTCACAACACAGGCAATTTTAGCCATACACTAGGCATTATGAGTGCTGAGTGTCAGGACTGTTGTCTTCTTTTACAGAGTGTTGATGTTTATTTTGGCATAATTTGCCTGTTTGACCTCTGGCAAGTAAATTACTTGCAGAGCACCTGATGCTTTGCAGATCCATTTTTAAGCTTAGTAATAAGGTAAAAAATAAATCTACCTTTAACCTAATAACCTTAATTCTATGCTGTTATCTTTTTGAGATCTATGCCAATGCCCTGTGTGTTTAATGAGGTCTAACCTAGCCGGACAGAATGTGAACATACTCCACTGTCATCTAATTTGTGGGAATTGTTTAGTTCACAGTACCATGGGAGCTGTTTCTACCTAGCCTCTGGGAACCTCACCCTACAAATATCCAGATTAGTACTGAGCCAATGATGGAAGGAAACTTCTATGAAGATTTCCAAAAGTCTTTTTTTAATCTATTTTCCTCTGTTCTGATACTATCACTGGAAAATTTTAGCTACTACAGATTTCGTAAACTCCTCTCTCTCTCTCCCTTTTCAATGTAGCAAAAACACCACATTCTGTTACGGTCTGCCCATTCCTAGTGCCATAGATTGAAAAGTGCCCACAGGTAAAAAGACACGGTGATCTTAAATCTTACTTTGTTTGTTTCCCTGCTCTCCATAATTACAATCCTGAGATGCTTATGGTCTCAACATTTGAAAACAGTTTCAAGTACTTTGCCCAGTTTTCTAGTTGTTTGAAATGGGAGGGCATGTTCCAGGCCAGTAATTTCCTCATGGTCAGAAATGAGAGGCTGGCAATTTTATTTAGTCACTGCATCCATAAATCTCTCTCATTTTAATCTATACAGATACAGTATTTTTCGCCTACACCTTCAGACAGGAGTTTGCTGCATAAGTTTAGAGAGAAGCAAGCAAACAATTGCTAAGAAGATCTGCAGATACAGAGACTGTGGCACAAAAATCATGCAGGAAGAAGTATTATTTTAAAGGTCTCGTTTCTTTTGAAGCTAACAGTTCAGTAAAATATGTCAAAGCACCTCATTCCCCAGGAAAAGCAAAGGTTCCAGTTTTTCAATCTCATCTCTGCATACTATTTAGGCAATCACCCACAGGAATGGGAGAAACAGCCTTGTTTCAAGTCTGCTTAAAACTTTTAATGTTTTATGTTTAATGTTAAGTGTTTCACTGGTTGCAGAATAAATCCAAATTCACACTTTTAACAAACAGTATTTTTTTAAGTTTTAAAGTATCTTAAAAAAAATACATATTTTGTACCCTTGAAAAGAACCTGCAGTCTTTTCCAGAACAAGCCAAGTTATTAATTACATTTAGCTGATAATACTAAGATGGTATCAGTCTATCTTTCCGAGTTCATTGGTTCACGTTTCCTCCTCAGGAACTTAAGGTCAAGGCCAGCTTGCACTGAAATTGTTCCCTAGCCATCCTACTCCTCTGAGCCTATTGTTTCCACTTTATAGAATATCTTAGTCTCTTTGCTCCTTCATTTTTTCCTACTGAAATCCTATCTAGCATTCTAGATCTAGTTAAACATACTTCTCTTAAAAAAAAAAAAAGTCATTATCCTGCTCATATTTCTTTAGAAGTGATATTCTCATTCTTTTGGGTCTTTTCAGGTATTATCACATTCACTTGTTCATTTACTTGATCTATTATATGAAAGGTGCTTTAAACTGAGTAAAAGAAACTTTTGAAGCAAATAATATATACTTTAAAATCTACCTGTGTTAAATAGTCACGTGTTCCCTTTACTGTAATTCTATTTAACAAAAAAAAATTCACTTTATAATATAAATTTGAATAGTTTCTTTCTTTTTGCAAAACCTGTGGGGGCGGTAAGGAAAGAGAATCTCTTGTTTGTCTTGGCAACATGCAGATTAAACTACCTCTACAAATTAAATCGTCAGTAAGTTACAAAAGCAGTCAAGCTGATATTGTGGGCAATCGGCTACTATTTAATTTGCAATTACATGCACAATTTAGAAACCATTTTAAGATAATCCACCCTCCAGAGTATTGCTAACATATCAGCTAATGCAAAATACAATTCAAGGAGGGAAAAAAAAAACATCATATGTAATAAATTGATATGAAAGAAGAATCTTAAACTCAGGGTCTTAATCTCCCAAAATGAGAAAAGTAATCTGTTCCATAATTGTGGAATGTATTGATGAAGTGTTTATTCTCCAGTGTTAGCTTCTTTATGTCAGGAATTTGCAATTAACACTGAATGCAGTCAGGCTTGGGAGCCATCAAGTGCATTATGCTTTACTATAGGTCAACCAAGAAATCTTAACAAACTAAACCCAAAACAAAGAAACATGCCAGCCTTTTCTGTTTCTGATAACATATCTGAGTTATTCATACTGTATTCATTACAACCAACAACCTTTCAGTTAAAGCTTAATAATAGGTGTCTTTGACAAATGGGCATGTAGCTATAGAAAGTGAAAATCGTGAACAGAGTGGTTTATTCATCAGAAAAACATATACAAAGAGTGCAGGCTAACATGCAGAAATAGTTTTCACATTTTAAGAAAAGGATGCTTTGAACATTCCAGTTAAAGTAGATATATCACCTATTGTCCAGGAAAATGCCTTCTGACCTCATAGTCTAGAACACTCACTAACAATAGAATTCAAACCATTATTTTTTTTTAACACAAAGAAATCCTAAGTCATAAAAGAAAATCAGAGTCTTAGTCCCAATAGCAGCACCAAATAGCAAGCCAGAAACCCTTAAGTGTAATCAAGAAGGCTTTATTTTACAAAATAATAATTTTTAAAGTATACAAAGAATACACATTAAAGTGACACCATCTGGAACACCTTCTGTTTAGAGCTTTTTAGAGCAAAAATGCTCTGTGTGTGCAAAATATTTTTGCAATATTTTTCTGTATAAAGACACGTTATGCACATAAAGATAATCACTGTGAAGATTAAAATATATATCTAAATACTGACTATATTCAGTGGATGAGTATCAATATATGAACTTTTCCAGTTCAGGGCTTTTTTTTCATCTTCCTTCTCTTTAGGAAATATTAATATATTTTGGCACTTTAATCAAAGGTAGACAAGGACAGGGAAAAGATGTAAAATTTATTAAGCTTATGACATGCAAGATATTACTAGGAAAAAAAAGACTTAAACTTACAGTTGGTTGGTTTCCTCTTTCTTTCAATTATTCACCCTATCTCTATATGCTATCAATATGAATAATTGGAAGTTGTTTTACTTCCTAAAGCCACAATTTTATCTGTCATTGACAAGTTTAACAATCTACTTTAGCTTACAGTCATTATTTCCCAAGAAATAGATCAAAAAAGAGATGAAAAAGAGGGCAATGCAATGAAATTATCTTCTTTTGACACTATTAAAACAGTTCTTAAGCAATCATATCTATAATTAACTAGCCTTATTTGAGTACTGGGAGAGGGTATCTCTATCTTGGTAAATGATACAACCATTCCTAAAGTCACCCAGGCCAAAAGCTCAGGAGTCATCCTTATCTACCAGGTCAAAAAGCAATGAAAACCATCAGATGGATATCTTTCTCAACATTCTACCCAAAAGCTCTAGAAAGTTACCAACATCCAAAACCATCCATCAGTTCCTCTTCTCTTCCTGTTATAATCAAGGGACCTTACTTTCTTCTTGTCCCCTTCTCTTATACCTTCAATATCTCCCTTCTTGCATCTCTTTCCATCAGAATTTAAACTTGCGCAAATTTAAACCATCTAAAACAAACTGCACACATATTCCCTTTCTGGGACAAATCCCTACTACCTTACTAATCCTATTAACCTCCAGACATTCTCAACAAACTTACCAGCTGTTTCAAGTTACAGAATTCCCAAACTTAATCTAATCCAGTTTCTGCTTTATCTCTTTTGCTCTCTTCAAAGTCACCAGATGGACTGTGCATCAATTATCCATTGAAGTATCTGCCCTCCTCAGCACCTAACAGTTCTGATGATTCCTGCCTTCTTGAAATACACTCTCTGGTTTTATGGTGGTGGTTTTAGGACACCATCCTCTCTTGGTTTTATCCCTCTGGATAAACTAGATTAAAATCCCAAGGCAGCTACTCCACCCTGACAATCAACCAGCCTCTAAAATCATGTGTATTCATCATGGCTCTAACACACTACTTCTTCCCTTCTCACTCCATAGATTCTTTCTAAGTGACCTCCTCTTCTTCCTTCTATATATGGGTAACTCCAAAGTCTATGATCTCCACCCCATTAACATGTATTTGAACATCAGATCCATAGATGTAACTTCCTCCTAGTTTGTCCTTGAACGTTTATAGGCAACTCATGTTTAACACGGCTAAAATCAAACTCATTATTTCCCAAGCTCACTCTCAAACCTGCTCTTTAGCCATTATTCCCTATTTGAAGTCAATTTTATTCACATAATATATACAAATGTAAACACACACATATATACATACATATGTGTACATGTACATATAAATACACAGATCTATAAATATGACAGCCTACTTTGCCCCACATAAGGTGCATGTCCTCGTACATCTGCATTCTCTATGTTCTGTCAGAGTTTATAATCTAGTACACTCCCAATCTCCCAGATGGATTCTTTTTTTTTTTTAAGTTTACTTATTTTGACAGAGAGAGAGAGAGAGAGAGAGAGAGAGAGAGAGAGAGGGCGCACAAGCAAACGTGCACAGGAGAGAAGCAAAGAGATGGAGAGGGAGAATCCCAAGCAGGCTCTAAGCTATTAGTGCAGAGCCCAACATGGGGCTCATCCCACGAACCGTAAGATCATGACATGAGACAAAATCAAGAGTCAGATGCTTAACCCATTGATCCACCCAGGTACCCTACCCAGGCTGATTCTTGATGACTCACACTTCTGACCTCCCTTCTTACAGCTCTCTCTTTAATTAGGTAAGAATTATATGGAGATATATATTTTTTTCTAACAAAATATTTTCTAACAATGTAATTTAATTTTTCTAATAAAATGCTGAAATTTTAAATTCTGGTAACATATTTTTTTCCCCTTTGTATACAATATATTTATTTCCTCCATCTTTTTTTTTTTTTTTTACAAATAGTTTATTGACAAATTAGTTTCCACATAACACCCAGTGTCCTCCTCCATGCCCATCCCCCCGCCCCCCCACATCCATCAGTCCTCAGTTTTTGTCAGCATTCAAGAGTCTCTCTTGGTTTGCTTCTCTCCCTTTCCCCCACCATCTCCCCACTTCTTCTCCTTTTTTNACCTAAGCGAAAGTCGGACGCTTAACTGACTAAGCCACCCAGGTGCCCCTTTTGGTTTAATTCTTGAGAATGATTTGGTGTGGTAAATAAACAATAGTTGTTTTAAAAATTAAAAAAAATCTTTAGGTTAAGTTACAAACTGACCTCAAGTTGATTTCAAAATGGACTTGTGAAAATAAAAGAAAACCTTTAGAATGGAGTCAGGAGGGAAGTCTCATTTACAGACATGAGTCCATCAATTAATTGCAGACCCAACAGGCAGGGCATCTTCCAAGCCCATTACTTCAATCTTTACTAGAGCAGCAGGAGGAAGAAAGGTTTTCTCCTTCTCAGCAACTGCCCAGTCAATGAGAGACCATCAAACCTCAGCCAATGAAAAGTCTCTATAAACTACCAGTTTAGTCCAAAGGGCTTTTTGTTTATAAAAGCCCCTACAAGTGCCCATTTGCCTCTATAAAAGATTACTCCTTTTCTTTTCTCTCTGGATTGCCCAATGCTTTCATTGTAGCTCGCTTGTCCCTACTTACAATTCTGTGTTCCCAAATAAACCCATTTTTGCCAGTGAAATAACTGGCAGCTTTATTTCTGGACTCGCAGATTATCCTCGTCAACATCATATAGGCACCATAAGGCTGTTACTAGTGCTTAAAGTAGTACCTGTTACACCATGCGTTCAATACATTCTCATCATTGTGTTCTGGTTATTGTCAGAATATTATTGATTTGGAGAAAACAGGAAAGCAAGTAAAAGCAAGATGTAAGCATGTGATAAATACAGTTGTTTTCAAATGGTATATTTTGTATGACAGCTGTTCAAAGAGATTTAAGGAAAATAACTTGGTTTTATAATTGTTCCTGTATTTTTCTTCTACTCCTGACATATTCCTTGTTCTTCACTTAAGTAAAAATGTTTGCAATATAACTTGTTAATAACTCATGTAGATAAAAATTTTGAAATTATCAGAAACACAAGCAGCTTTGACCATTATTTTGCAAATTTCATTGGTTTTCAACTACTCTATGAACTCAGAGTGTATCTGAGTGCACCTCCTGATTCATGTAGTCCAGTGGAAAGGTCAGGATGATACAAAATAACAAAATGTTTGTCTTCTGGGTTTCCTATTTTACATTCACAAGGGAGTCCACTGCATGCAATAAGCACTAAATAAAAATTCATCAAGTTGAACAATTCTAAAATCTGTTTGCTACATTTTAATCCAGGTTAGCCACATTTTAATTAAAATCTATGTATCCTTGATCAAATTCCTCTTAGCCTGAAAATGGTAAAACAAAACAAAACAGCTATAGTAATCTGATAATATAAATGATAACTACAATAAATTCAACTACAAGTTGCTATTTATTTGCTTAAAAACATAAGTTCTGGGAGTTCAGACTCCAAATCTGCATTGCGGACCACTTTTTTTCTGCCACAAAGGAAGGAAATTCCATAAATATGAAGAGCATGCATTCCATAAATATGGATAGATGACTGTAAACCTGCATTATGCTAGTGCCTTAATAATACAAAACCATCTAAACATAATACTACCTCATTATTATTGCTGAATACATAATTAACAGTACTCAGAAAGTACAGAGAAACCATCATCTGGTACCAAAAATCAGAATCTCAAGTCTCATAAACACTTATAATCCCAGAAATAAACAAGTGAAAAAATACTAATTATGCCTATAAATTCAAAGAAAAAAAGCTTCTGACATTAATATCTAATCAGCAATATGCTTACTGTCTGAAGCTGTTAATGTCCTCCCATGAAACTGAAGACAGGTTCAGATAACTGTTGAAAGTTGTTATTTGTGTCACCAACAAAGAAAATATAACCAGAGGGGAGGCTAATTCAGCTATATTTTTACATTATAGATGTTTTTGCAAATTATCTTGTACTCCTGTAGAGCTAAACATACTGCATCAGTGTAATTATGGATTTAAATTTTTTTTTAATGTTTACTCATTTCTGAGAAAGAGAGAGAGAGCAAGTGAGAGTGAGCACGAACAGGGGAGAAGCAGAGAGAGAGAGAGAGGGAGACACAGAATCTGAAGCAGGCTCCAAGCTTTGAGCTCTCAGCACAGAGCCCCATGCAGGGCTCCAACTCAAAAACTGTGAGATGGATCTATGACCTGAGCCAAAGTCAGAAGCTTAACTGACTGACTGACCCAGGCTCCCCAACATAACTAAGGGATTTTAAAGCAAATGGTAAAAAATAGGAAAAAAAAAAAGTTTGCTCAAGATTTTATACCTAATCGTGATATGACCCCACCTGTTCCTTCCTAGGCTCTTTTTCTGTATCATGCTCCTCTTCCTGATCTCTTATTATTGGGGTCCCAGGAGCTTCATCCTCAAATCTCTCTTCTGTCTCTACTCTTTGTCTAGGTGAATCCATCCAGTTCCTTAGCCAATGACTCTCAAACCTCGACCTCCAGCTGCAACCTCTCCACTTAATTCCAGACTTACATACCCATATGCCCACTCACCAGCTCCACTCTGCTATCAAAGAGACATCTCAATGTCACCATTTTCAAAACCGAATTCTTGATCTACTACCCTAAACTGACATTAATATCCTAACTCTAATCTCCTACATTTGTTATCTGAAAAAACAAAACAAAACATCATCATCATTCAGGTACTTGTTCAGGCCAAAAATTTGGGGTCATCCTTGACCCCATTCACCTGATCAATGAACAAACCCTCTGGCCTCTGCCTTCACACTGGCTCCAACCACTCCTCAACACTGTCTTATTAGGTCAGTCATCTCTGGTCTGGCCTCTGTAGCAGCATCGTAAATGGACAATCACTTTTACTCTCATCCCCCAAAAGTGTGTTTCCCTGGAGTCAGAGGAGACCTTCAAACACCTAAGACAGGTCATTCCACTTCCCAGCTCTCCAAATGAGCAGCTTCCCTTCATGCCCAGAATGAAATTCAAATCTTTACACAAATCTTTTACCCGTGAGGCCCTATATGATCAAGCCCAGGAAGATCTCTGATATAATTCTTTTTCTTTTTTGAAATAATTTCTTTCTACCCTCTCATTCAAATCTCCCAGCCAACAGCAGCCTGCTTGCAGACCATGAACACGTTAAGCTATGTAGGATCTTCAAGATATCCCTGGAACACTCTATTTCTGCCGCTGCATGGCCTGCTTCTTCGCTTCATGCACATCTCTTACCACCCTATCTAAAACAGGATACTGTATCTTTAGGCTCTCTCCCTACAATATATTTCTTTAAGTATTTAAAATTGGTGCACGTAAAACTATGTAATTATTTTTTTTGTCTGTTCATATTCTGCTTCTACCTCTAGCATGCATGTTCCGTGAGAGCAGAAAACCATGAGGGCATAAAAATCATTTTATTCAGCACCATATCCCCAATACCTTGAACAGTGCCTAATATGCAGGAGGTGCTGCTTATGTTTAAGTGAATAAATTCAAGAAATCAAGTTTATTTTTGCATGACTCACATGCATAGATAATTCAGGATATTATTTATATTTACCATAAACCTACATCAAAAATATATTTACAACTGCCAATATGCACCCAAAAAATTCACTTAAATGTGAATGCCCCAAAGGAATCTAAGTCTATTGAAAACTAAAATGACTGATCACATTGATCTTGTCATAATATAAAAATATACAAGCTTTATTAGTATATTCTTTCTACTGAAAAGTGTGTGTGTCTGTATACACACACACACACACACACACACACACACAGACATACACATACACATACTTCAGACAACTGCCAACAGGCTATAAAATAATAGATTCTCTCTCAAAGAAGATAACCAAAATATCCTACTGCCTAGAAGCATTACAATAAAGAGTAAAGAGCAAAAATGCACTTACCTCCCTTTTTCTACCAAGAGCAAGACATCTATTTTTTCCCCATTTTGAACCACTGTGCTGATTGCTGTAGGGAGGAAGAAGAGCATGAATATATCATTTAAAACATGACACTAAATACCCATAAAGACACACTTATTAATAGTACTTAGTCATGTCTGGAAGGAAAGCATCATAATTTTATGATGCTACTACCATCATATGCAATAAAGAACTGTACCCAAAATATAAGATGAGAGAGGAAAACGATCTTACTTAGCTCTTGCAGTCTTCTTAAGTGCATTCTATCCTCCTGAACTTCTTGCATTGGAAGACAAAAATGCAAACTAGATCTGTCCATAGAAAACCAGCCTTTTCTCCACTGATCCAGGGTATGGCAGTCTTTGTAGTAGAGTTGACCAATCAAATCATAGTCAGCTTCTGTTAAGTTTTCAGCAACAAAGGGAACAAAATGCTGTTAAAACAAATACAGAAAAGTAATAAAGACAGTGAAAATAGGAAATCCCTTCCCTACCTACAGATTTGAGGGTAGAAAAACAAAAATAGTTTTTCACCCTAAAAATTTAGAAGTAACCCAAATTTCAAAACAATTATTTAAACTTGCTATCAGTCTTACAGCTGAACAGCTATAATGCATTTTCAAATGGCAGCATCTTAAACCACTATTTTTGATATATACAGAATTGAAATAGGAAGACATTCTCTAGGCTGATTTGTGGCATTTTTCAAAATGCCAACCTTCAACATTTGTCTCCATTTGTATCTTGCTGAATCTGTTCCTTTCCCCTTTGTGTATATCATGAATAACATATTTACCTATTAAAGAGACATACACAGACGTGACTTTACAATAGTGAAAAGATCTTAATCGTCACAATATGGCATTAATTCAAAGAATGATTTCTCCAAGTAATTTTTTCTCTGCTTAAGGCTCTAGGAAGGAAGCTCTTAATCTCTTTTGACTATAACCTTTGAAAACTTAATGCAGTATGGACATTTTTTCCCACAATCTTATATAAAATAAAAAGTTTTTTATTTTATTTTCCTGGGCTTTTGAAGTTCAACCACAGACTCCAAGTTAAGAATATTTTCTGGACTTAGGATAAATATGCAATATTTAAATACCTTGGCTATTGCCTCTGTCCATTTTCTTTGAGCTTGAGATGTTTCTGCTCCAAATAAAAATGCCCGTTCTGAGGGTAAATAGATCTCAAAGGTAAAGATGGGCCTATAGCACACATGAATAAAAAGTTCCACTGTTTATTTCTGACTCTTATGGAAACAACACAAAGGTCAAGTTTTTAATTAAATTAATCCCTTTGAAAACTGGATAATGCTTTGAAATCTATCATCTTTTCCCACTGACTTACACTTTAATTCATTCAAATAAATGGAATACACTGGATCAGACAAAAGGAATATTCTTCTGATCACTGAATCACCCTACTGCATGACTTTGTTAATGCCCTATAGTTTTGACCCATGTAGTATCAAAGGGTTCTCTTTGGTTTCCTCTTCTCTCAGACCAGGCCATCTTGAATTACCTATTTAAAGGAAACATTGTCCAAAAGTTCTCTAATTAATCCTCTTCTTGTCTTAACAAATTTTCCTTCCATCATCTCATCTTATCCCCAAACTGTCTCTTCCTACTCAGATAAAATTAGAGTAACATCCCAGGTCCTGAATTCTTTCCTGGGATCCATCCATAGCTCCAACTATTTCCTGGAACATGCTAGGTACATTGTTGTTGTTACCTAAAAGAGCTTCAAAATACCCTACACGGAAGTCCTCTTCCTTCTTCTTCCCCCCCCCTTTTTTTTTCTTTATCCCAAACTGGTTATATTTTCCTCATGTTTCAAACCTAGAGGCCATCTATTTTATCACCAAGGTCAAAACCTTGGGGTTTAATTTCTTCTTCTTAACAGCAGCTCTTCATCCAGACAGACAGTTAATCTCATAGTTCAATCATAAGATTTTCTCAAACTCCTGGATTTTTTTTTCTTTTTAATGATCTCTCTCTAAGTAAACTCTCAGTAACTGTCATCTCTCTACCTCCTATCTCTCCCTTACCACTTCAGCCAGGTTTCTTCCTCGAATACAAAAGTATGTAACTCCTCACTGCCTCAATTCATAGTTCAAACTCTAGAAAACGCTATTTCAGGAGACTCAGAATATGGCTGCAATCATTATTTTCTAACCTTATCTCACTGTAGATATTTTCTCCCGCCATGTCTGTTTGTACCAAGAACATTCCATCAAGACTGTTTTAATTCTGGATATGATTATATGCTGACATAAAGTAGTAACATTTTAAATTCTGTTTTATTTACTAATTAAGCATCTGAACACTAGAATGTATTTATTTTAAATTTCACAGTGAGCCATACTAAGTTAATTATTCATTTAGAAAGAAGCACTGTCAAAGTTAGAACAAAATCAACTAATAATCAGTTTTCTCTACATAAAAAATCAAATTAGATTTACTAGAAAATAGTCACCTCAACGAGTATATACAGGTCATCACATAATAATACTATGTTATCTTTAATTTTATGTAAATCACAAAGCTTTACAAATCTCTTCCCATTCTCATAAAATTTATATTAAAATACTATGTTTCTATATAACAATCAAGATTTTAGTATAGTTTTTCATTAATTACATCACAAAATGTAAATTTCACACCAAGTATCTCAGATGGCTTATTTTTAAAAGTCCTTACAAAAATTTATTAAACCATTCTGAGTCAAATATATTAAATAAATAATGCTTACTCTTTTAATTGCTACTTTTTTGAAACCATTAAAAGCTAAAGCAAATCTTTAAGGAATTTGGCATTTCAATATGATATTAAATATATTTAGTTTTTTATTTTAATATGAATAACTCATCACTNAAACCTTAAAAAAAAATAAAATAAAATAAAAGCAAAGAACTCTTTTAAAAAAAAAATAAATAAAAATAAAAAAAAAAAATAAAAGAGTAAATGATAAATATTTTAGGATTACATGTTCTAGAATGGAATGCTATAAATGTATTTCAAATTAGATGCAAATACGCTAGCCTTTCATAGTACCCAGTATAATATTTTAGTTTTTCTACTTTTTAGCGAATTCTCTAAGGAACTTTCAGAGCTGTAAAATGATTAAGCTTCAAGAAACCATTAAACCCTTTTATAATAAGCAAATGAAGAATTAAAATAACAAAACTCTTATTATCTGGAATGATAAATATCAGAAAATACTCGTCACCTCCTACCTGTGTAATAGTAAACCTACCCGGTATTTAAATAGAAGTCCTCTTTGTGGATAGCCAGGCAGATAACTTCACTGATATTAATGGTGCCATTAGGTGTGGTAGACTTATCATTTTCATAGTAACTCAAGAAGCCTCCTTCCAAAACACACCACTTTTTATTTGTCTCTAGGAGTTTAAGACAAATTCTAAATTGAGTTATACCATAAATCTAGTTTTTAAAAAGCACATAGTTTAAATAACAATTGAATTCAAATACATTTACTAATTTCCTATTTTGTGTAAAGAGTATGCTAGTGCTGCACGGGATATACAGTTGTCACTTTCTCTGCTCTCAGAAAATTTACAATCTAGTAATAAGAAATGTACAAGACAAAAATAACTTGATGCCCAGAAAAGCAGACAGATCCATAAAGAGACTGCTGCAAACAACTCTGAAACAGCAAGGACTGATGTCTACGTGGAGTATTCAGAGGAAAAAATGTAGTGTAAAAAGTAAGACTATGGTTGACGTTAGGTAGGTATACAGAAGAATAAAGGGGCCATAACCTGTGGTGCCTTAGTTAGGGAATTTAAAATTCAAATTGTAAGGTTCTTCACAGGCCAAATCACAGGCCTACAGGTTACAGGCCAAATCCACATCACCACTTGTTTTTATAAATAAAGTTTTATGCAAATACAGCCACATCTACTCGCTTACGGATTGTCTGTGGCTGTTTTCCCACTACAAGGGCAGATCTGAGTTGCAGCAAAGATCATCGGGCTTGCAAAGCTTAAATAATTTAATATTTGATTCTTTTCAGAAAAGTTTGCTGAGCTCTGATTGTGTAGCTTATGGTGTGCCACCAAAATGGTTTCAGCACAGGAATATGATCAGAAATGAATGTTACACACGTTGCTTACTGTGGAAAATACATTTATGAAGGTGAGACCAGAGGCACGAGACCAGTTAGAACACTATCAACAGAAATCTAAGTGAGACACCGGTCAGAGTGGCTAAAATGAGCAAATCAGAGGACTCTAGATGCTGGTGAGGATGTGGAAAAACGGGCACCCTCCTACACTGTTGGTGGGAATGTAAACTGGTGCAGCCCCTCTGGAAAACAGTGTGGAGGTTCCTCCAAAAATTAACCCTAGAAGTCCCCTGTGACCCAGCAATNCTAACTTGAAAATAAACTATTAAAAAAAAAAAGAAGTCTAAGTGAAAAATTAAGACAGCCAAAAGCAGGACAGTGGTAGCAGGGAGGGGGGTGAGGGGAGGAAGGGTCTAAAGGAGGGAGATGGAGAAGAGAAGAGGGAAAGAAAAAAGTATGCAGGCTTGTGTGTGTTTTAAGGAGATAAAACACATAATGGTTAAACTCAGGGAATAAGGAAGAAGTCAAACAGTCATTTTTAGCTTTGATTCCAAGGTGGGCCATAAGGTCCACTTTTATTTAAAACAAAATAAAGTACAAACTGTTTCAGTGGATGCAATGAGTTTTCTTTTAGATTGAATGGGAGTTAGCTGTTGGAAATCCAAGGAGAGATACCTATGAGACCGATCACTATTGGTTTGCAAGGAAAAGGCCCAATAACTAGAAAGTCTTTAGATTACAAGTAGATGAAAATATAAACCAACCAAGGATAAAAATCTCAAGAAACTAAAGTATAAGGAGCAACGAATGTAGGCAGGACGAAAAGCAATAGAGCAAATGAGAAGAGGCAGTGTATAAACAGAAAGGTGCAAAGCTTTCGAAAAAGGAATGATTACCGCTACTAAATATAGCAAAGAAATCTAATCAAAGATGGGCTGAAAACAATTATCTGTTGATCTTCCTTATAAGAAAGTAACTGCCTAGTTGATTTAGTGTGCTATGAAAGAAGCCAGGTTGCAGCATGCTGAAGACTAATTGGGAAGAAATAAAACCAGTCAGGATAGATCAACAGCCTATGACATTAACAAAAAAGGAAAAGATCTCATAAGCTCAAATGAAGGCACAAGCTCTGGTAAGGTAAATGGCAGACCATCCAAAAATGTTTCCCAAGCTGAACATTGTCTTTCTCAAAAACATAAGAGAATAAAGAGAAGAACTGGAAATATATAGTTAGATCTTGAGCTAAGATTACTTAACTAAAATGGTATTCCACCCAGCTAGCCCAATTTTTCCAAGACTGGGCTTAGGCACAATTCTCTTGGAACTCTTCTCTAAACTTTTATCATTATCAGGCTGAATTAAGTATCTTCCTGTGGCATCCTCAGCACTATATAGTGGTGTTACCTAAGAAGGTGGAACTGGAAGTCCAAGACTCTGGATTCTAACAAAGCCTACATCACTAACTGGGTACCTATGAAATACAACTTCATCATTCTCTTAGGCTCCTCATCTCCAAAATGAGGATAAGGAAAACATCAAACTCATAGGACTGCTGTGATGATCAAAGGATGTACTACATGTGAAGCATGCAGAAGTGACTTTATAGGTGGCTGTTTAAACATCTACTGACAATTTAAAATAGGATATGTATATATAACTGTAATATCTGAAATACTAGAAGTTATTTGATGACAAGGACTGTTTTCTTCTATTCTCAAGAATCACACACTGTAGGGGTGCCTGAGTGGCTTAGTCAGTTAAGCATCTGACTCTTAATTTTGGCTCAGGTCATGATCTTGCAGTTCAGGAGAATGAGCCCTGTGTGGGGCTCTGCACTGTGATAGCACAGAACCTGCTTGGGATTCTCTCTCTCTCTCTCTCTCTCTCTCTCTCTTCCAGGCCCTCCTCTGCTCATGGTCTGTCTATCTCTGTCTCTCTCTCAAATAAACAAAACAAAACAAAAAAAGAATCACCACCCTGCAAAGCCTGGAGAAAGTTCGTTAAAATTATTATTTTCATAAACTGGAAAGTAAATTTATTAGTTATGGAGTTGATTCAGATAAGGTTGCTAATGCTGTATTAAAAGAAATACACAAGCAAGAAATGTGTTAAATAATGAATAGGAGCATCATAAATGGAATTACTTTTAAGCACAACAGGATGGATCCATGTATGCATCTCCATTCTCTCCCAAAACTACAGCAGAATGACAGTAAAGAGATAGAAAGTTAAAACTCAAAAGAACAAAGACCCAAAGAGATTCTCAGTACATAGCAAATGACTGACTTGTCTCAGAGGCAAAAGCTGGTACCTTCAGACATACAAAAGAAGTTAACAGGAAGCAAGTAATGTTCTACAAAGTTCTATAAACTATGGAAGAGGCTAATACCTAAAGAAGTGTAGGGTAAGAAGTAGAGTTGAAACAAGTTTATAATATAAAGGGAGTAAAGTCCACGTATTTTCTCCCCTGTGCTAATAAGCAGCTAAACAACAAGCCCCCTCCTCCCTCATGTGGAAATCCTTTACTCTGGAGAAACTGGATCAGACAGATTCTAACCTGGGGGACTCTGAGCACTGTATGGAAGCAGAGGTAAGGTGCCATCTGGAAACGAAGTGGTTACACAACATTCTACAGACTCCTGGTTACCTGCCCACATTTTCATACAAAATGTTGAAGCCAGTGATAACCAAGACCCTAATCCCAACACTCTCCCCAAGAGACTCATGGAGTTTTCTCACAACTGATTCCAAACATTTCAAAGAAAGCTTTCAACATAAAAGATAGAAACCAAACCCAAGATAGTAAAATTTTAAAACTATAAATAATATCAGACTGTCAAAGGAAAGATACTGTAGCTTTAAAACAAGTACAGCATGGGGCACCTGGGTGGCTCAGTCGGTTGAGCATCCGACTTCGGCTCAGGTCATGATCTCACGGTTCAGTTTGTGGGTTTGAGCCCCGCGTCAGGCTCTGTGCTGACAGCTAGCTCAGACCCTGGAGCCTGCTTCGGATTATGTGTCTCCCTTTCTCTCTGACCCTCCTCTGCTCATGCTGCCTCTCTCTCTCTCAGAAATAAATAAAAACATTTAAAAAATTAATAAAACATTAAAATTTTTTTTAAAATAAATAAAACAAGTACAGCATGTTCTAAAAAGAAAAAGGAACACAAAAATAAGTTTTGATAATTAAAATTAGAATCATGAATTTTAAAATTTTAAAAATAAAGAGAGAAAGCTTAGAAAAAGAACTCTCCCAAAAATAAAACAAGAGAAAAAAAGATAGTATAAGATAATGGAGTGGAAGATGC